>NC_089782.1:57663223-57735723 GCF_040412425.1 Macrobrachium rosenbergii | reverse complement strand
ATATATATATATATATATATATATATATATATATATATATATATATATATATATATATATATATATATATATATATATATATATACTGTATATGTGTGTGTATACATTTTTGTATTTTCAAATATTAAGCTGTGCTTACGGTACATTGCACACATATATCTCTCTCTTTAACGATGCATCTTTCTATCTAGCGGCTATCTATCTATATCTATATATCTAATTTTCATTTCAATGTGTATGCGCTTATTCGAACGTCATTCTCTCTCTCTCTCTCTCTCTCTCTCTCTCTCTCTCTCTCTCTCTCTCTCTCTCTCTCATTTTTTTACAAATTGCTTTATAGAGACTCCCCTTAATAGTTGTATGAGCTAGCTCCACTCGTTTCCTTCTCGAAAGAGAACAGGCTAAATCATATTTGCATTGAACATAATCGAAAAACAGAAAACTCGAATAAGTCAAATAAGTAAAAGCGTTGAACTCCGAAAAGAAAAATACTGTCAGCCGTGCACTAACCTTAAAAAAAAAATGTTTTTGAATGATAAACAGAAAACACGGGAGCATTATTTTCTTCCCGCCATGACCGAGCGCTTATGTACCCATCCCCACCCAGCGCGAAGTTTCATTGTCTTAGAACCGACGATAACTGTTTGCTATGCGGAGACCTACCGAATGTTTTGCGTCAGTGGCGAGGAGAGCGGCCAGTAAAACTGGCGCTCTGTTTTTAGCGAGCAGGATGTAATTAATAACGCATGATGTAAATTAGCCTTAAATATCATTATATGGCGAATACTGCTCCATCTACCTCTCCGAATAGGTCGGGGGGATTTTTAGAAAATCGGGCAACACATTTGTGATGATTTTCAGAACAAAATAAACGCTTTGGGAAAAAAGGAATAAATACTAAGACTCAAGACTACAGAAAATAGTATATTAACAGAGACAAGAGAGGTGGAGCGTTGTTTTGTCATTTTTCAAAGTAAATAAAAAAAAGGACCAAGTATAATCACAGGAACTCTTGGAATGCCGGTTAATGCTCGAACTAAAATGCTACCTATCATTAGGCTGAAGAACACCTCGCTGTAAAAAGCGAGGAAAAGGTAGAGGTTAAGATGTTGTGGAAACAAAGCGGTTGACTTGAACTCTTCTTTTTAATTTCAGTGAAAAATGTTTTACAAAAAATGGTGCCGTGACTTACCTTTAGCAGTCTGTATGTCAACGACTGTGCAAATTTTAGAAGATTCCTCGCCATTCCTCGCCCAAGTAAACTCTGCTTTACGATTCTAGCCATTTTTTGGCATCAAGAAGTACGAATTTCCCATTTTATGCTTCAGCCGATATCGAACAAAAATGATATGTCTTCCAGTTGACACCGTCACAAACATTCATTGATATTTGGCCAACATTTATCAGGTTGTTAGGAAGATGCAAACTGCAGGAGAATTGTTATTTCTTATGACTTTGTCCCAAGGAGAAAAGTCAGTCAGGTACACTCAGTTACCCAAAGGGATGTCTAATGGAGGTTGCTAGAAACTCAACAACTTAATACAATATATTCATAAACAAATACAGAAAAAGGTGATCTATACAGATAGTTTTTTAGGGTAAATGCCATCTGCCCTTAGTTCCACACATTGTCTTTAGATTAAAAAAAAGAAAATGAAATGACCGAAAATGACGTGAAATGGGCTGCCAAAAATCTTATGGATGAATATATATACAATCCTCTTTAAATATCAGTCGCCTTTTCAAATATCAAAAAGTATTACATGAAGTCTTTCACAGCAAAAAAAGCCGTGCAAGCAGTTTTTCTTGCAAACTTCAAGTGTAAACGTATTTTCTTGTTAATCTCAAAAACCCTGTCCTCTTCACCACGTCTCCTCAGCTCTATATTTTTTAAAATCTTTTTTTAAGGGGAAGAAGGTGGCGAAAGGCAAAGAAAATCCTTTCGAATTGTTCACCAAAGGCATCTGCATATAAAAGACAGACCAGTGATTCTCAAACTGGGTGCCGTGGCACCTTGGGGTGCCACAGACGGTGCCTAGGGGTGCCGCAAGATTGTCATGAGTTTTGTCTTGGCTATATCATCTCAGTGAACATTTGCAAAAAAAAGCTTGCAGAAGTCTTCATATAATTATTATCAGTGTGTCTACTCTAATACGTTCACACGCAATTCTCCGTAGGAGATATGCCGAGGTAGCGTGAATTCGATATTAAGCGACATTTGTAGCTTCATGATTGTATATAAATCATGATGTGATAAAAATTTCACACACACACGCACACACACACACACACACACACACACACACACACACACACACACACACATATATATATATATATATATATATATATATATATATATATATATATATATATATATATATATATATATATATATATATATATATATATATATATATATATATATATATATATATATATATATAAATATGTTATACGTGATCTACAGATTCAACATTTCTTTATGAAATGCTATTATCATAACACTGTTTTTTCTACAGATTCAACATTTCTTTCTCTAACTTCAGAAGACGGGGCAACTAGCAACCCTTTCCCTCTCTCTCTCTCTCTGATATTCAGCCCTCAATCTGCGCATCTCTCTCTCTCTCTCACTCAACCCACAGATTCTCTCTCTCTCTCCAACACCATCTTCAAAATGGATACTCTAAGGAAACACAATCTTTCCTACATAAATAGATTTATTATCAAACAAACCCAACAAGTAATGAATTAACAAAGAAAAGATTAAAATGCATAATAAATGAATTATCAAGTCAAAAATAGTCTAATTCAAGATTTAATCTTACTCTGGCTAAAAAGTCTTACTCTGGCTAAAAATTCTTACTCTGGCTAAAAGCCTTTACACTCAAAACTCCCACACACTCCATCTTAGACATTATACGTCTAGTCTTAAAGTCAACCACAGCGAATTAACCACTACATTGCAAAGATTGCAGTATCCTTTCTCTATAACCACAGCAATTCCACAGACATCTGTTGGAAAATTAAACAAACCATAATCTCCCACAAATACACAAGTGTAAGACATAATAATGAAAGTCTAAAATGCATGGTTAATAAATGTGAAACTAAAAAACAATAAAGTAGAATATTAAAGTGACATAAATGGCTATGTCCAATTCTCCCCACAAATTCATAAGTGTCTTGAATATGGTAAAATTCACAAGTTCACAGTCCACACAGAAAAAAGAGAAGTCTGGATTTACCTTAACTGCCGTTTTCTAAGAGACTGGAAACACACAAAGCCACGTCTGGACGATATCGCTCTCACTCAGTTAATAATCGATCAGACCTAACTTTTGGGCACAATTAGACAAACAATCTATATTTTCTAACGCACGAACTTACGTACTCGCATACCAGCTCGGTCGGCTGCCTCACAAATCAGAGTCAATATTGTGTGTTCATCAAGCCAAAACAGCTGAAGTAATCGAACTATTTGCTGGCTGCAATGATTTTGCAACTGTGCGAACGCCCTAGTTACACCTTGAAGCGTCTCTTTCCTTCATCACACTTATGACTGAATATACATAGTAATTCTAAAATCAAGCACATTATCCCATATAGTGCTCAGCTACCCCATAAGAGCGTCTCGCTCTCTTGATGGCGAACTAAAATAAAAGCATACGTATAAAACATAACAAATAGAGCTATGCTCAATTAGCAATGTCTACTGCACTGCAGTTTTAAGTACTGCTCTCATGAGCCACTGCCAAAGTCACTGGGGTCGTTTTCTTAGAGCCCTTGCATGTAGTCTTACAAGCACAAATAAGCTTTACTACCCCCATAATAAGAATTATCAGTAAAATAGCCACTAAGATTATCAATATAGATGGCATTATATATTTCTGATACTCGATCATCAACGGATCACCTTCTTCTTCTAACGCTGGAATAGTTATTGGTACCACTGTTGTAGGCACTGGAACTACATCATGATCGTTACGCATATGACGCATGAATATCTTCTCGGAACTGTTGAACACAGCACGGCTAATTACGAGGAAGTATGTTGATACCACACGGCATGAAGCATCAAACAGCTTAGATCCCTGAAGAATGAACGATGTCGACTTGTTACCCTGGCACATCGTCGTAACAGGACATTCTTTGCAGTATACGGCAGTAAGAGTTCTGGTGGAGATTATGTGGTATTCAAGTGGAAACTGTACAAAGTCACATTCTGTCGGTGTCTGTCTATGAACTAATGACAATTCACAACCACCCACAGATACAACTCGCAACTGGAAAACATTACTGTCACACACACACTTCTCCCTAACTAAGGTACATCCTGTCTTATAATGAACTCCCGAACCTTGATACTGATCCCCTAGAATGAACATGGTCTCTAATCCATCCCATGTCACTATTAAGTCTCCAAAAGCACTCGGAAAAGGTCTAATAACAAAACTAAGAAAAGGTTTCATGGTACTGACAGGAACATATACTATTAATATCCGATCAGACAATCTCACCCTCAAAACATTATAATATAAATACAAATCTCCTCCCGTGAATAATACTTTCGCCCCATGTAGATAAGCGGAATTCCTTAGAACATTTTCTAGGTATCCTAAAGGTAATACATCACCATACACACGACCATCTGCTGCAGCAATAATTGCTTTTATTTGCATTTGCACTTCTATCCTTAGAGAATCAGTTTCTTTCTCAATATTAAGAAAAGTATGTTGGATCGTAAGAAGTGCTATTGTCACATCAAGATCTTTCAAACCTTCTACTGTAACTGACAAATCATTCAAAGAATGTCTAATTGTTTCAAAACCACTTCTCAATTTCTCATTACTTTCTTGCAACTGATTTAACTGTTTCCCCTGAGCTATTAGGTCTCTTTGAACTTCTGCTACTTTGACTAAACTTCCAACGGACATAGCTCCAATCGCAGCAATCACACCAACACCTAGAAGAGCTAAAGGTGCTGCTCTTTTACGTCTCCTTTTCTCTACAGAAGGTGAATTTCCTGGAGTAACGTCAGGAATCCATTCTAACGTTTTATCTATCCCCTTATCAACTCTATCTAACGTTATTCTTACTTCTTTCATTAATCTAGTTAAAGAGACTGGCAAAGTCATCTTATTCTCTACTTCATCTAGAATGAACACGAGACAAAAAAAAAAAAACAATAAATATCATATGTATACAAATATCAACCCATTTATCCCTCTAACTATATACAAACGTTCCATTACATCCCAACTTTCTTCAACTTTTGAAATATGGGTCAACTTCGTCACACCAGTATTTACATCCTTTATTACAAATCTATTCCCTTTTTGATCTCTACAATCTCAAAAGGTCCATGGAACTTTGGACTTAATTTATAATCCGGATCATTCCGAACATTCACTTTAACAAACACTCTATCACCCATGGAAATAGCTACACCCCGCGATTTAGCGTTACTCTTCTCTACCATTGCGCGCGAACTAAGTTCAAGTTCTTTACTAATACACGCAAATCTTTCTCTCGCTGTATTTATCAACGAAGTAACCGTAACATCGCCCTTAACTTGCTCTGGTAACAAATCAAAAGGTCCTTCCAACTTGTACCCATACAAAGCTTCTGCTGGAGATATCTTAATTGTGTCATTCGCCATAGTGTTGATACTATATCGAACTTCATCCAAAGATCTGTCCCAGTGTGTATCGGAAACGCCCACTGTCATGCGTAAGGCCTCGATTATTTTCCGATTCGCCCTCTCACATAACCCGTTCGCTTCTGGCCTATGCGGGATTATAGATACTTTCTTTATTCCCAGTAAATTAGCAAGACCCTCTAAAGTCTTATTAATAAATTCCCTACCATTGTCTGTGAGCAGACATTCAGGAACACCATATCTACAAATTATCCCCTTAAAGAACGCTATAGCTACTTCCTCAGCTGACTTGAATTTCAGCGGGAAAATCTCGACAAAACGAGTCAACTCATCAACGACCACTAATAAATGTCTATACCCATAAGCAGATTCTGAGAAGTTACCCAGAATATCCATATGCACTCTCTGAAACGGCCTATTTGGTATGGATATGAACCCAAACGACACGACACCGTCGTTGCCAGCTTATTCGCATTGCAAATAGCGCAATTCTTCACAAAGGCCTCTACTGCGGAAAACATATTTCTCCAAAAGAACTTTGACCTAACGTTTTCATACGTCTTGTCAACACCTAAATGAGGAGAACCAAATTTACAATGTACAATATCTAGAACTTGTGATACTAGACTCTCTGGCACAATGATTTGTGTAGTTTCGCCCATACTTAGACTACTTCGCAAGTTATACTTAACTTTCCTAACTAATAAATTATTCTCCCATTCTAGTCCAGAAAAAGGCAACTTATACCCTTTCTTCGGTAAAACTCCTCTGAGAAATGCCTTAGCATCTGATAATAATTTATCTTCATCTTGCTTCTCTTCAGGCAAGGGTATGTCCCAAGTGACATTTTCACCAGTAATATAACACACGGCATTTCCCTCAACATCACGAACAACAATCTCTTCTGAGACTGCCGACACACTATTTCTCTCCGAAGTATGCACCATAGGAACGTGTTTGTCTCCCACATGAAATATCTCAGAACTACTAGTATCCGAGACATGAGACACCAAATGTCTACTCTCGTCTTCTGCACAGGATTCGGTTTGTACTCCCTCATCCTCAACCGGAAAATATCTGCTCAATGCATCTGCAACCACATTATGCTTACCTTCAATGTATTTGAGGCTTGCATCAAAATCTCTCAATGTCAAAAACCAACGTGCTCTCTTGGGCAATAAATTTGGCTTATTGAAAAGCTCTAGCAACGGTTGATGATCTGTAAAAATCTCAACTTTATTTCCCAACAACAACATCTTGAAATGAACAAGGCTAGAGACGACTGCAAAAGCCTCCTTGTCCACAACTGACATCAGCCTTTCGTTACTACCACGCGTTTTGAACTTTCTGCTATATAAAGCAATTGGATGTAATTTTCCTTCAAATTTCTGCATCAAACACGCACCTATACCTTCCTTACTCACGTCAGTCACCAAGGTGAACGGTTGACTAAAATCTGGAAACTTCAAAACAGGTGGGTTCACTAAAGCATTCTTAAGCTTCTCAAAAGCTAATTGCTGACTGTCACCCCAAACAAATTTAACGTCTTCTTGTAATAGATCTGTCAATGGAGACGCTATTGTAGAAAAATTCCGCACAAAACGGCCAAAGAAACCCGACATACCTAGGAATGAACGAATCTGCTTCCTGGTTTTAGGAACTGGAAAACTCACGATAGCCCTGACTTTGTCATCATTCACTCTGACTCCTTCTTTAGAGATAACATGACCTAGATAAACAATTTCTTTCTTCAGAAACTCACATTTAGCCAATTTGACCTTTAACCCAGCGAACCGTAATCGCTTGAGGACTTCTTTTAACACCTTTAGATGTTCTTTGATTGTATCTGTGCATATGAGAATGTCATCCATGTACACAAATACCGACTTTCCTAATAAACCGTGAAGTACTGTGTTGACCAGCCTAGTAAATGTTATTGGGGACCCTTGTAATCCGAAAGGCATCCTATTAAACTCGTAATGTCCCTTTGGTATAGAAAATGCTGTAAATTTACGACTCTTCTCGCTAAGTGGAACTTGCAAAAATCCCTGCATGAGATCTATAGACGAGTTTATATTCTTGCCACCGATTTCAACAAACAAATCAGGCAAACAGGCTACAGGGTATCTATCTGGGCATGTCTTTTCGTTCAATTTACGAAAGTCTACGCATACTCTGATGCTACCGTCTTTCTTTGGGACCACTAGTAAAGGAAAATTAAAAGGCTAGGAACTGGGCCTAATAATACCTTCCGACTCCCACTTCTGAACTTCTTTTTCTACTTCTTCTCTAATCTTAAAAGGAATTCGATACGCTGGAATATATATGGGATTCGTACCTTTCTCTAGGCGGATTGAATGTTCTAAAACATCTGTAACCCCTAGCTTATCTCCCTTCATAGCAATATTATCTAAATATTCTTTCAACACTTTCTCTACTTTATCTGTATACTCGGAATAATCAGCTTTAGCCAAATGTTCGTGAAGGACTTGACTTCTGAATTGTAGCTCCTCGTTGGGAAACATATTACCATCTCCACAAAAACTCACTATCTTATGTTCTTCCTTAAACTCTTCAAAATCAATTACATAAGTACCCCTGTGATATTTTTTCACTGAATCTTGATAGCTTACCAATTCTACTGCAGTTACTCCTGCGACTGAAACTTCATTTACTGATACCGTACTTACAACGTCTTTGAATTTCTTGGTTCCCTCAACAATGCACACTTGAGAAGGCAAATTCTTCTCTTTCATCGACACTTTCATCAATGTAGGAACTCGCGGGTGCAATTCAATATCTTCTAACAAAAATCCTTTGAAAGACTTTTGCGGAATGTCTTCATTCTCTAATGAATGTGTTACACGTCGCAGTCTGCGTCTTGGGTTTCTCACAACTTTTTTCCATGTTTCTATATGGAACGAAATAACCTAGCTCACCTATTGTAATCCCCTTAATTCCAGTAAGAATGTTGATGTTATGTCGCATACAAGAAGGGTGTCCTAGCAAAATCATTTCACCTAAGGCTAATCCTTCTATGACCAAAAATGGTTCTACTATCGTCTTTTCACCGATACAAAGCGTAAGAGATGACGAACCTAAGATATTCAATCTTCTCGCCTCTACATCACACACTGTCTCATTAGTAGGGACTAATTTACACTCTGGAAACTTTGAGTTAAAAAAATCAGCATCTATCAGGTTAACTGAGCTGCCAGAATCAATGAAGATAGAAATTTCAATGCCATTAGAAAAACCACGTACAATCGGCCTAGGTTCTGGTGAGTCTAAGACCTGATTGCTTATTATCCTGTGTCCGTCTTCGAACTTATCTTGTGAAAATTTTGATGTTCATTTGTGTACCTAGAACTTGCATCATGAGGAATCCTTCTGTCATATCTAGTAAAACCACCCCGTGATTTCCCTGAATAATCTCTATTCTTTGTGGCTGGGCAAAATTTCCACCCATGGTCTGAAGATTTGCAAGCTGAACAATATCTCACTCTGCAATTTGACTTACTATGTCCCACCTTATCACAGTTAAAACAACGAATCGTTGTGACTGATCTTTCTGGAGTTTTCTTCGACTCCACTCGCGCACATGCCTTCACTCCTGCATCATTTCCTAGATGTGAAGTACTAGTATTCTGTGGTTTCGAAACCGCTGCTGAAATTTTAGCACCTCCCTTCACAAAACTACTGTCCAGCGTCAGACATTTTGATAAATTTTTGTTAATCTGGGCAAACAAAAAGGATTCATATGTATTCTGATCAATTCTTTTATCAAAACCATCTACAATCACATCTGGAACCGTCGTCAAAAGGCAGGCGAAGTGTAACAATTTTTCTAAATTATCCAAGGAGATATTATTTCCATTTACCCATGGAGAGTTTTTCATAGATTTCTTTATCTCACCTACTGCATCAAATAAGCGAGCACTGTACGTGATTAATGAATCATTACCTTTCCTAGTTCTGATAAGCGCTCGTAAATTCCGAACAACGCATTCTCGGTCGATCCCGCCATAAGATGCACGTAAAAATTCCCGAAAGTCTTTCCAAGATTTACACTTTCTGAACCCGAAACTGCGTGCTCGTTCTCCAATATCCCCTTTGTCTAAGTCTAAGAAAGCTTTTGCTTCTGTTAAAGCTTTGGCGCCATCCGCAATTTTCTTAGAATTCAGATAATTATTTACTGATTCAATGAATGTCTCAACATTCTGAGTCAACTTCCCGTCAACTAAGCCTTTAAAGTTTGTAATGCCTGCATTGAAGTTCGTCAATCTATGACACACAATTGATTGTGACGTACTTGCGTCTGAGTCAGGCATTTTGTGAATGATCACACGCCCCGAGCGTAATAACATGAAAGAAAAAGAGAGGCGAAAGAGAATAATCCCCTAAAGAAAACGGAAGAACTTGCCTTAAGCATTGTGACTGCTAACAGAAAACGGAGACTTTCGAGAATGGGAAGTCACCAACTCAAAGAAATTGCAAGCTCACCATTACACTTAATTAACTCACAATAGCCACTATTCACACTTATCTGGTTGTTTTCTTAACCCCAAACTACTCTACATATCACCCAGACCTATTTTCACAATTCACCACTCCCGAATACTTAAATAGAGAAAAAAAATTCACCGTATCGACGCGTAATTCTCGGCATATAGTTCTCCCATCGCTCGAGATCTCAACACTGATCTTGGTTTTGCAGTTAACAGCGAGTGCCCGAGGCGCAGTGTTATCAATTAGCCTATTTCTCCTATCCCTCTTTCGCTATCTTAACCCCAACCATCGCTGTTACCAATTAAAGCCAACACCAATTAAACTTTCGCACACCGCTGCCATCAATAAATTTTTAACCGCTGCCACCAATAAATTCTAACAACCGCCGCTGCCACCAATAAAAACCAACACCGCTGTCACCCATAAAATCTGTTATACCCCTATAGATTCAACATTTCTTTCGAAATACTACGTAACGTGTTTTGTGGCCTAACTTCAGAAGACGGGGCAACTAGCAACCCTTTCCCTCTCTCTCTCTCTGGTATTCAGCCCTCAATCTGCGCATCTCTCTCTCTCTCTCACTCAACCCACAGATTCTCTCTCTCCAACACCATCTTCAAAATGGATACTCTAAGGAAACACAGTCTTTCCTACATAAATAGATTTATTATCAAACAAACCCAACAAGTAATGAATTAACAAAGAAAAGATTAAAATGCATAATAAATGAATTATCAAGTCAAAAATAGTCTAATTCAAGATTTAATCTTACTCTGGCTAAAAAGTCTTACTCTGGCTAAAAGCCTTTACACTCAAAACTCCCACACACTCCATCTTAGACATTATACGTCTAGTCTTAAAGTCAACCACAGCGAATTAACCACTACATTGCAAAGATTGCAGTGTCCTTTCTCTATAACCACAGCAATTCCACAGACATCTGTTGGAAAATTAAACAAACCGTAATCTCCCACAAATACACAAGTGTAAGACATAATAATGAAAGTCTAAAATGCATGGTTAATAAATGTGAAACTAAAACACAATAAAGTAGAATATTAAAGTGACATAAATGGCTATGTCCAATTCTCCCCACAAATTCATAAGTGTCTTGAATATGGTAAAATTCACAAGTTCACAGTCCACACAGAAAAAAGAGAAGTCTGGATTTACCTTAACTGCTGGTTTCTAAGAGATTGGAAACACACAAAGCCACGTCTGGACGATATCGCTCTCACTCAGTTAATAATCGATCAGACCTAACTTTTGGGCACAATTAGACAAACAATCTATATTTTCTAACGCACGAACTTACGTACTCACATACCAGCTCGGTTGGCTGCCTCACAAATCAGAGTCAATGTTGTGTGTTCATCAAGCCAAAACAGCTGAAGTAATCAAACTATTTGCTGGCTGCAATGATTTTGCAACTGTGCAAACGCCCTAGTTACACCTTGAAGCGTCTCTTTCCTTCATCACACTTATGACTGAATATACATAGTAATTCTAAAATCAAGTGTATTATCCCATATATATATATATATATATATATATATATATATATATATATATATATATATATATATATATATATATATATATATATATATATATATATATATATATATATATATATATATATATATATATATATATATATATATTAGTATATAAAATAATTTTATTCATTAAATATTAGTATGGAAAATAATTTTATTCATTTAAGTTAATTCATGCGATATGGTGGGATGGTGAAGAAGGGGTGCCACGGTAATGATTACATTAGTTAGGGTGCCATCACTCAAAAAAGATTGAGAACCACTGAGACAGACAAAAGCTCATTCCATTCACTTACCGGTGAACATTGAAGTTAGAACGCCCCGAGTAGTTATCAGCCAGAGATACGGATCTAACCCCCCATATAGTAGTGTAGAGGAATATTATAAGAGAGCCATTTTTCTGCCATTTTTGGATTTCGTCATTGCTCAGATTCATGATAGAATTGATAATTATCACAGCGTTGCTAAGTCATTGTGCTCATTTATGCCAAGTTATTTCAGTCGCACCACATTCCAGGACTTGGTTCCTGCACCGAATATGTATGAAAATTATTTACTTGACCATATAACCGATGCTGAGGAATATGAAATTGAACATAGTTGAAAAGGACTCTCTCCCATTGTCAGTGGGCGAGATTGTTCAGGAAATTGCCCAGTAACTAAAAGGCTGCTACAAATAAAAGCATCTTTGCCTGTTTCTTCTCCATCTGCCGAGAGAGAGGAGCTTTTCTACCCTCAGTCTCGCCAGGAGTTACAGAAGAGCAACAATGGGATAAGATCGACTGAATGGTCTTCCCAAATTACTGCATATATCCACCGTGCCTTATCAGAAATTCATCAGGAAATTATTTATTCTGTTACCGATGTATTTTCTAGAAAGGTCAAGAGGCGACTTGACTTTATATTGTATTTAAATAGTTTGTTTTTCACGATAATCTAAGATTAATCAAAGGCACTAAAGGATTTATAAAATCTCGAAAGAAAGAGCTACTTCATGTACCATTTTTATTTTTGAATCATTCACTAATAATTTTGGTATTCTTTATTGAAAAATTAGTGTGGCTTTGTTTGTAACAATATCTGAAAATAAAGCAGTACTTAAATCTGTAGTTTCCTAGGTGGGGCTGGGTCTTCATGAATTTGCGGGGAGAGAGACTGGGTGATAATGGAAAAGTTCCCCCCACCCTTTATCAAATTTCTGCGGGCGCTACTGCAAACACTGACAGAGTACCATAATTAGAAATCAAAATAATATTAAATACAAATTAAAAATTATATTTTGGGGGCTATCTCTTTTAATAATACACTAGTAGAACTGTCCAAACTGAATATATTAAACTTTAAAACTTAATTAACTCTTCCGCCTTTCCTAAAAGAATCAATAGATTTTTTCTTCTTCTTTCCAGGCCTTTAACCTCTCGTATTATAAGAGTTATTGCAGTTTTACACTGTATATACTATAAGTGCTTGGTATGGGCATGACAAAATATTTTGGAGTACTTAGGAACATTTTTAACGTGTTTCTTTTTCTATAAATATCTCTAATTTAGCGCCCACTCAGGCAGAAGTAAAAAAATTCATATTTTGTTGAAAAAAAAGAGCGTCATTGTTACAGTGAAAAGCTTTTTTTTTCTTTGAAATTAAGTCTACCCTTACTAATGTCCATAATCCCAAAGATTTGTTTTTTTTTAAGAATTATTTATGGTACCTGTTTTTTTCGTCTAGAAACTTGATACTTACTGTTAATTGACTGGGTCAGCCATCACGTCAAAGAGAGAACCAGCTTTCACCTCTAAAAAAAAGGGACTGCCGTAGCCAGATTACTGGAATCAAACAACTGAATGCAACGGACCCAGCTGGAAGGCATAGCTGCCTGGGTACTCCCTCATGTAGGCATAAACAAGAAATTAATTCCTCCCCCACTGAAATGTTCCTTGACGAAACCATCTGTGCGCCAGTTGAATTCTTCCAAACCGGCAATGTCAGTCGCCCAGACAAAGAATCGGAGAGTCGTCGAAAGATTTCATCCATACATTCAGACATTAAAGAAAAATACCGCCCAAAAAAACATTCATTCCAAATCAGAACAGAGCCTGCACGTTTGTATTTATCCAAAACGATGTCATAAGCCTCTTCCAACCCCAATATACACAGACCAATATCCAGTTACGTAATATAAGGTCAAATCCTTCATAAGTTCTCTTACATGTAACAAAGACTGAGTATCTAGGACCAGGGTTGAACTGACCTACCTAGGAGACAAGGTCATCTCCCAGTCACCCTCCACAGATTCAGGTAACATGTCCGACCACTGACTGCAACAAAGAGAACATCACGATTAACAACAAAGCAGTGAAAAAACCTTATAAGTCACCTAACCCCCTGGTACATTATTGAAGGTTTAGGTCGACAAGTGCACAAGGAATGTTCTGGTGAAAGGTCCTAAGTCGTTTCCACAGCCTCTTGGATGGGCTAATTTTACATCTCCCGGTGGTGAGAGAATTTGGTAACCACTGAGCCAAGAGGAAATAGAGCACGTCAGCTCCAGATTACTTCCCATCAATTCCGTCTGTCGCTTGGTCATTGAAAATTAGTTCACTAACTTCATTTTCAGAAATCCTGAAATATACCACCGAAATAAAGGTTTTTAAAGGTATCACTCACTCGAAAAATTCAAGAATGACGAAGTATATTTCCTTGACATCATTCCTTCACAAACGACTCTTCTACTAAATTTAAAAAGATAAAACTTCCGTTTTCTTTACATTTTCTCTCTCTTACATCTTTTTGATTCCCTTCCTCCTTTCTCTTTTTCCTCTTTTTCTCTTTTTTTTAATCTGATAACTTGGCAACTTACTCTGGGGAGACTTGAAAAATTAACTTTAGATAGAATTTTCGGAAAAGGAGAGACGGTAAAATGGAAGAAATTCAAGATATAAAATCGCCATAACTGGAGGAAATGGGAGGGGCCAAGTTTCTATTTCATTCCGTACGTCAGATCCCATAATGGAGGACCGTTCCTTCCAGAGGAACGAGCTCTCTGCCTGTTCCGGCCTCGTCTTAACGACGATTTACATCTCTCTCGGAGATTACGAACGTGGGTTAAAACGCTGGCTGAAACTGCTTGACTGCTTGAGTCTATTCGAATCTTTGGGAGGCTTCCTGTCAAATGTTCGCCGTAACTGATGTGTTCTGGAAGCGCTCAAATGAAGCGAATCAAGTCGAGATTTCTAGAACCAGATACACGAAATAATTTGTTTTCTTGGAGCGAGTTCCCTGCTTTAGATGACTTTTATGTTCGTCGCTGACGATGTGAGATTAAAAGGGGTATATATTTTTGAAGCCAAAAGTGAGCAAACTACTAACAATGAAGTAGATAAACTTCATAAAAGCGACTCAGTTTACGAAATGAAATATTATAATTTCACTTTAAAACAGTTGCAAAATCCTCATTTAAAATTCTTTTTATTTAGCTAATGTGAGGCTTTCATGTGCATTTCTCGACTACTTAAAAACATATAAAGCAGACAATATTATAATGCAAACCAGACAAGAAAATGATGCAAGTTATGCAAAAACTAATCATCTTCCCGCTGTCTTTAGTAGGATATTAAAAAATGCTGCATCATTTCTTTGTGTTAATGCATTGCACATATTTACTTCGTTGTAGTAAAGACAGCATTTCATTTGAGAATGAATATACTGTGAGCTAGGACATTAGACAAATAAATATTCTTCGCTGCAGCTTTTCGACAGCACTTTTTAGTGCACATAGTGTGTTCAAATATCGTAAAACACTGAATCTTCTCTCTCAGAAAATGGTCAAAAGTAATGTCAGTTTTTTATGTCTTTTCTTTTTCATCATTAGATACAAAAGAGAGAGAGAGAGAGAGGTCCTTCCAGCTAAATACTTGCTGTGCGCCATGTATCCAAGCAATATCGAGGACTTCCTCTTCTTCGTCCTACCACTTTTACTTCAAAAAGAGGACCTGGCTCAACAATTCCTTCTTGCATTCTAACTCTGGCTTTGGTTGGAACTCTTCTCCTCCTCCTAATCCTTTGCATACACCCTGCCCCCTTCCTTGTTCCCCTATCATGTGGTGTACTTGTTTCATCCTTCCATCATCTACTTATTCTCTAATACCTATGAGATTCAACTTCTTCCATTCTTCCATCACTCATATCAGCATTCATTGCTCCATCTCCCACGTTTCCCTTTACTTTCATGCCCCTATCCTTTCAATCTTCTCTTCAAACATAATTATGCCTTTTCTCTAGTTTCTTCGATTCTCTTCATTCCCTCCACTCGCCACTTCCTCGTGTAGGTGGAACGATATTCATAAAAGTCAGAATATTATTAAGTGTTTCAATGATCATCTTAAGACTGTTATCGAGAGGAGAATTCCTTCTAAAATCCTCGTTCATTCTGGAGGAGAAGTCATGGTTTCGTGCTGCATGTAAGCTTGCCTACCATGGAAAACAAGAACTCATCTTGTGTGGAGAAACAATCAATCAGACTTTTTGTGGTATAATTTCACTGTGCGTAAAAGTGAAGCTCAGGCGGTCTATGACCAAGCTGAGAGCTTATAATGAGGGTGTGAACGAGATCTTGCTTTCCCTTCAAGTCATCACTCTTTGGAGTTGATCCTAGCAATGCCTTCCCTATTAGGAGCTGATGGAACTACTGTATATTGCCCGAAGCAGAAGGCAGAGCTTTTGGCTGAAGGCTTTGTGAGCAAACAGTGTTGGGAGTCTGTGGCGTTGCCTCAGTCATGCTTTCCAGACCCTATGTTGTGTTTCATGGCCTTCAGGTCCAGAGAAGACAAAATTTTGCTTATTGGTCTTGGCAGTCATGGTGGTATAGACGCTAAACAGATTTTTCCTATCTTTTTTTAAAAACCCTGCTGATTTTATTGCTCCTTAAATAACTGCTCTCTTTAGAAGATTAGTTGGACTTGAAAGTTTTCTTTCTATTTGGAAGAAGGAAAAAATTACTGTATAAACCTACCCAAGGGACTAAATCCATCCTCATGCCCCTCTGAATAAAGGACAATTTCAGTTACCCCCGTTTTATCTAATGGTTTTGAGAAGCTGCTCTCTAAGCATTTTTGTAGGTTTGTTAAAATTAATAACCTCCTACCAGCATTACAGTTTCGGTTTCACAAAGGCCTTAGTACTTGTGATGCTCTCTTGTCAATGTCCACCATCTTACAGACTGCTCTTGATAAGGGTGCAGAGGCAGGCATGGTCGGTCTAGACTTTAGTGCAACCTTTGACCATGTGAATCATGAAGCACTTATTTTCAAGCTAAGAGTATTGGAAACTGGAGGATCTTTCATTTATATTTTAAATGAATTTTTGATAGGCAAAAGCAAAGGTTCTTTTTGACAGTCAGTACACTAGTTTTGGTAATGTCATTTAAGGTGTTCCTCAAGGTAGTGTTCTTGAACCTAACCATTTATTATCAATACTTGTGACATGTGGTAAGGTCTGGAGAACAAACTGATTACATATGCCAAAGATGCTACTCGTCTAGCTTTTGTTCCTCTTCCATATCTTCAGTCTGTTGTTGCTGAATCCTTGAATCTGCAACATTCATGAGCGGAGTAGGCTTTGGGGCATGAAGCTTTACCCTTCTAATACTCAAAGTACGATAAGTAGTCGATCCAGAATCCTTTTGCCTTTGCGTTCAGATTTACATTATAATGGAACGGTTTTAAATTTTAGTGGCTCTTTTAAGATTTTAGGTGTGAATTTTGATAAGAAATTTACTTTTGAGAAACATATGCAGAATATCACCTCCTCTGTTACTGAAAGTGGTTATCTTGCAGAAATGTTTTAGAATGTTTGGGGATGAAGCTATTATATCTAAGTGTTTTAAATCTTTTTTTCTTCCTTACTTGGAGTAGTTTTCCCCAGTGTGGTCTTCTTATACCATCTCTCAAACTCTTGGATAGAGTTATGTCATCAGTCAAGTTTTTTTTTTTTTCCTGTCTCTCCTTAAGCTGACTTGTGGCATAGATTTACAGAGTTCATTATGTTTGTTGCTTAAAATGTACTAGAATGAAACACATTCTCTGCACTCTTCTTTACCTGACCTAGCTATTTTAGCTTGCAACACTAGTCAGGCTGCTGCTGCAAATATCGTTTCTTTTGCTAGCATCAGGTTTAATATTATTCAGTTTGCTAGGAGTTTTATCTTTGCTGCAACTAAAATGTAGAATAGTTTGCCTAGTGCAGTTGTGGAATCTTCTGATCTCCAAATTTTTACGCTAGGAACAAATTCATTCTTTCTCTCTGCTGATCTCTCCCGAATTTCAGATGTATCGGTTTTATTTTCTATTCCCTCTTAATGATTTATCTATCATCTTTCCCTATTTGTCTATCTCTGCAGGTTTATTTCCCTTTGCAGCCCTCTTGGGTTTATAATCTTTTGACTCTGTTCATAAGGGTTTTCAGCTGAAGATGTAAAGAAAGAAACATCAGCCACTCAATAATCCATTCTCGGTTCATTGTTTTCTCCCACAGCTTTCCCCTTACATCTAATGTCCACAAAGATATTAGATATCCTATGAGATGTAACGCAGTCTTGTCTCATACCAACTTTTACACCAATTCGGTCACCTTCCTCCCTCCATATTCTAACATATGCTTTAATTTCATAATTAAAATCATAAAAATCATCTGAGCCAAAAATACTCCACATTATGCATTCTAGAACTCGCCACATTGCATATCTATCAGTCCTATCATGCATTTGTTTTTGTAGGGTCATGTACACTACAAGATCTATACAGTTTATTCAAATAGCTCCTCTCTTCTAATCTACCTGTAACTTGCCTTCCTCTGTTAATCAAAATCCTACTGTACACCCTCCCTGCCACACTATTGTTTTTCCCATCCAAGCCTGTAGAACCTTTCCCTCACTCAGGTATACTGTCACACTATGCCCATGGTAGGGTTCTCAAGGTGGCATTGGCCGATGATTTCATACAAGATGTAATCAAAACACCAATGAGAAGGGGAAAAAGTGCCATTTGGCGTCCTGGCGTCCTGAACATTTGGGGTCCTGAACATTTGGCGTCCTCAAGAAAGGGTGTCATTTGGCGTCCTCAATTATTATTTATTTTATTTTTGTATTTTTGCTGAAGAAATTAACATGCAATTTTATTTTTATATATTTGCTGAAGAAAATAACAAGCATATATAAAAAAAATTATGTACTAAGTAGGGGAAAAGGTGCCATTTGGCATCCTGGCGTCCTGAACATTTGGCGTCCTCAAGAAAGGGTGTCATTTGGCGTCGTCAATTATTATTTATTTTTTTTAAACATCTAACTTACCTGGTAGTTATATATATAGCTTAAGTCCCTGACGTCACGGCAGAATTTCAAAAACTCGCAGCAATCGCCGATCGGGTAGTCAGGTGATCCACCTGTGCGCCCTCTACCCAGGTACCTGGAACCATTCTAACTATTCCTCAGATCTTCCCTGCCGCCGTGCCGGTGACATCGTTGGAATTTCGCTCGCAGCCTGTGTTTTTTCTCAGCTTATTTTGGTGAAGTACACTTCGGCTTTGGCTTTCGCTCGTTTTCGGATTTGCTTTTGGTTTTTTCTTGGCCCTTTCAGATACTGATTAGTTTGACCCTTAGCTTGTTTTTTTATCTCTCTTTTGGTTTTTTCTATCAACATGTCTGACTCTTCATCGAGTGTGAGACTGTGTGTGAGGATGTAAGACTAGGCTTGCGAAAGCCTCCTTGGATCCCCATTCAATATGTGTGAAGTGTAGGGGTAAAAGTTGTGAGTTGGATGATAGATGTGACGAATGTTTGGGTCTATCTGAAAGGGAATGGATTGATTATAGTCGCTATGTGAGGAAGCTTGAAAGAGACCGGCTCAGAAGAGCCAAGAGTTCTGTGTCTCGCTCTTCTACGGATAGCCAGGGATTAGATAATTCTTTGCCCCATGCTAACAACCCTATTGATACTTCTCCTGTAGTGGTAGTCTCTGAACCCCCTTCTGATACAGGTAAAGACCCAACTCTTAAGGATATGATGGCGGCCATTCAAGCCCTGGCCAGCGGGTAGAATCGCTCGCAGAAGACAGGGAAAAATTATGGTCGGATATGAGAGATCTTAAAAGTGCAAATGTCAGTGCAAAGGTTAGTACAAGTGCAGTGGAGGGTGCGGCCGCTCGGATCTGTTGCACTCCTAGCCCTAGACCTCTTCCAAGCTCCCCAACCCCTGGGAGAAGGAAAGTCGACAGGGGAAGGGAGGCGAGAGGTTTTAGCTCCCGAGCGGTCGTCCCCTCGAACGTTCCTGTTGACGCTTCCCAGGACGCTCACCCTCGCCATAGGAAAGGCGAGGTAAGGTTGTGCTTTTCGTCTTCGGACGACGCAGTCCCCAGACGGGGCTGGCGTCTTGCGTCGGAGTCGAGACCGCTCAAGAGAAAACTTCCCCCTGTTGAGGGACGTCGTGAGGGAACAACTCAGGCTCCAGGGTGTAGCCACTGGAGCAGCCCGGAGCACTTCCCTTCCAGCTCCGAGGGTAGCTCTCCTGCCAAAAGCAGGCGTAGACTGTCATGTTCGGTCAGGACGCCAGGCAGCAAGAATGTGGCGGACGCATTACTGCCTTCTGTGCATGCTCCTCCTCCTTAGGATTGGTACTCGTCCCTGGAACATTCTCCCCAATCCTTACGAGACGCTGAGGAAGAATTGATGGATGCTGTTGCGGCTTCCCCGGTCTGTCCCCAGCAGCAGGAAGCTACGCAGCTGGTTTTACTTAAGGATATGCAGCAGAAGTTGTCTTCCCTGATACAGGCGTGGCAGCCAGACAGACAAAATAAGGACAACGGACGTCCAGCTAAAGAGGTTCAAAGCGCTGTACGTCATTTTGGTGAAGCTTTAGACGCAGGATGCACTGGTGTCAAGCGTCTAGGAGTCAAGCACCAGGACGGCAAACGTCAAGGAACTGGATGCCAGGAAGTCAGGCGTCGGGATATTGGAATCCAAGACGTGGAGGTAGCTCAGGGCGCGGGATGCACTGGCATCAAGCGTCTGGGTTTAGAGCGCCAATACGTCAAACTTCAAGAGAATGGACATCAGGATACAGGGGTAGCTCTGGACGCAGGATGCAATGACGTCAAGCGTCCAGCAGCAAGGGACGTCAGGAATCGAGGAACTGGACGTCAAGGTGATGGACGACAGGACGTCAAGCGTCAAGAAGCTGGACGCCAATATGCGCTAGTAGCTGGTCGCCACGATGCCAAGCGTCAAGATGATGGACGCCAGGATGTTCTGGTCGAAAGCTCTCACAGCTCGGATGCGGCAGCAAGAAAGCAGGACGTTGCCACTTCGGTAACAGGACAACAGTCGGATGAGGTGGACGACGATCTTCCTCCTTCACCAGACAATCCTGTGGACGGCGTATCCGACGAAGAGGAACGGAAAGACCAACACCCCTCGTCGGACTTGAAGAGACTGATGAAAGTATTTACGGAACTTTTTCCGGATAACGTCGTACCAGCTGCTCCTTGTTTGCCACCTTCGGAATTCACTTGAAGGAAGACTTCGAAGAAGGCTGTCTTTACGAAGATGATTATGTCTCGCTCATCCAAACGAGCTTTGAAAGTAATGGAGGATTGGATGAATACCAAGAAAGATCTAGGCCGGATGGTGTTCTCTTTCCCCCGGCCAGGCTAGCATCTAGATCTAGCATTTGGTACGAGACTGGAGAAACTCTTGGCCTGGGAGTTCCTGCCTCTTCCCAGGGGGACTTCTCGAGTCTCGTAGACGCTTCTCGCCGCGTAGCCATGGGGAAGTCAAAGGTGTTTTGGTCTGCGTCAGAGATGGACCACCTTCTCAAGGGAATCTTCAGGGCCTTTGAGGTCTTTAACTTTCTAGACTGGACCATGGGAGCCTTGGGGAAGAAGACGGACACCATCAAGAATTCAGACACAGAGGAAGTTGTTCATATCACGTCGTGTATGGATAAGGCTCTAAGAGATGGTGCCAACGAACTAGCGGCGCTTTTCTCTGCAGGAGTCTTAAAGAAAAGGGCCCATCTTTGTTCTTTTCTATCCAATGGGGTTACGCCCATTCAGAAGTCGGAACTTCTTTATGCTCCTCATTCTGCCCATCTGTTCCCGCAAGAACTAGTAAAAGAGGTCACATCGGCCTTAGTACAAAAGGCCACGCAGGACTTAATTACCAAGACCGCTAGGAAAGTACTGCCAGCGAGCTTCGTCACACAGAAGAATAAAGGAGAAGCTCCTGTGTCTCAGCCCTTTTGTGGCAGAGCCCCCAGTAGAGGAAATACAAGATCCGCTGG
This sequence comes from Macrobrachium rosenbergii, assembly GCF_040412425.1. Taxonomy (NCBI): domain Eukaryota; kingdom Metazoa; phylum Arthropoda; class Malacostraca; order Decapoda; family Palaemonidae; genus Macrobrachium; species Macrobrachium rosenbergii. The sequence continues at coordinate 57,713,666 of NC_089782.1, read as the reverse complement.
TAAAAGAGAGACGAAGAAAGGCTCCAGACAAGGAAGAAACAGGGTCTGACGGGAGTCTCCTTCAGACAGCGGTAGGAGCCAGACTGACCAACTTCTGGCAAGTGTGGGAGAGGAGAATACGGACCTATGGTCCATTCAGTTGATCAAAGAGGGGTACAAGATCCCTTTCCTAAGGAGGCCCCCTCTAGCAACAAGACCGATAGACCTTTCGGCCAAATACAAGGTGAAAACCAAGGCGGAGGCTCTGCAACAACAAATATCTCTGCTGTTGCAGAAGGAGGCCATAGAGAGACTTCAAGATCTGGAATCCCCAGGATTTTACAATCGGTTATTCCTGGTTCCCAAGAGCTCGGGGGGATGGAGGCCAGTGCTAGATGTGAGTGCACACAACGTTTTTGTTCAGAAAACGAAGTTCACGATGGAAACGACGAAATCGGTTCTAGCAGCAGTCAGACAGCACGACTGGATGGTATCACTGGATCTTCAGGATGCGTACTTTCACATCCCTATCCACCCGAGCTCCAAGAAATATCTGAGGTTCTTTCACAAGGGAGAAATATTCCAGTTTTGAGCCCTATGTTTCGGCCTAAGCACCGCTCCGCAGATTTTCACAAGGTTAATGACCAACGTAGCTGGAATGCTGCACACGAGAAGCATCAAAGTCTCTTTGTATCTAGACGACTGGCTCCTCAGAGCTCCTTCCTGCACACGCTGCCTGGAGGACCTTCAGACAACGATTCAATTATCGGAAGAACTAGGCCTGCTGATAAACAAAGAGAAATCTCAGCTGATCCCATCCCAAGAGATTCTGTACCTTGGGATGAGGATTCAGAGTCAGGCTTTTCGGGTTTTTCCGTCTGTATCAAGGACGGAACAAGCCTTAGAAAAGCTTCAGGACTTCCTAAGGAAACAGACATGCTCGGTGAGGGAATGGATGAGTCTGCTGGGGACCCTTTCCTCTCTAGAGCAGTTTGTCTCCTTGGGGAGACTGAACCTTCGCCCATTACAATTCCATCTCAATCGGAACTGGGACAAAGAAAAAGAACTGGAGACAAAGTGCATCCCCATTTCGGAACCTGTAAGGCAATATCTGGAATGGTGGAATGACCCTGTCAAGCTACAAGAGGGCCTTTCCCTAAAGCAGAGGAACCCAGACCTAGTGTTGTTCTCCGACGCGTCGGACTCAGGATGGGGAGCAACTCTAGGAAAGAACGAAGTCTCGGGCTCCTGGACCAGAGAGCAAGAAGATTGGCACATCAACCAGAAGGAACTAACGGCAATCCTTCTAGCTCTCAAGGAGTTCGAACACATAGTAAAGAACAGAGTGGTACAGGTCAACGCCGACAACACGACAGCATTGGCCTACATCAGCAAACAAGGGGGCACTCACTCCAAGTCTCTATACGAGACAGCAAGAGAGCTTCTTCTCTGGGCAAAGGAGAAGAACGTGAAGCTAGTAACCCACTTTATCCAAGGGGAGAGAAATGTGAGGACAGACATACTGAGCAGGAAAGATCAAGTCCTGTCCACAGAATGGATTCTACATCAGGACGTCTGCAAGAGCATGTGGCGGATTTGGGGACGGCCATGCATAGACCTTTTCGCCACAGCACAGACGAAGAGGCTAGAAACTTACTGTTCACCCGTTCCAGATCCCGAAGCGGCCTACATAGATGCGTTCTTCATGGGCTGGTCCAATTTGGACGTGTATGCATTCCCCCCCTTTCAAAATAATTCACAGGGTACTGCAGAAGTTTGTGTCACACGAGGGCACCAGAATGACCCTAGTGGTCCCTTACTGGCCGACAAGAGATTGGTTCACAGAGGTACTGGGATGGATGGTGGACACCCCGAGAAGACTTCCTCAGAGAGTAGATCTACTCAAAGAACCCCACTTGGAAAGGTATTACCAAAACCTCCAAGCTCTACACATGACTGCCTTCAGATTATCGAAAAACTCACAAGAGCTAGAGGTTTTTCGAAGGAGGCAGCTAGCGCGATCGCAAGAGCAAGGAGGTCATCCACCATTAAGGTATACCAATCCAAGTGGAAAATTTTTAGAGGATGGTGCAAGAACATGTCCTCTTCCAGTACCTCTATGACCCAGATAGCAGACTTCCTTCTTCACCTTAAGAGGAAGCTTAAGTTTTCTACTTCTACCATTAAGGGATATAGAAGTATGCTGGCAGCTGTCTTTAGACACAGGAACTTGGACCTGTCTAACGATAAGGATATCCAGGACCTTCTCAGATCCTTCGAAACCTCCAAGGAGAGGGTACAAACATCACCAGCTTGGAACCTAGACGTGGTCCTGAGGTTCCTCATGAGTAATAGGTTCGAACACTTGCATAGGACATCCTTAAAGGACTTCACCATGAAAACTCTTTTCCTGGTCAGTTTGGCCACAGTGAAAAGAGTAAGTGAGAGTCATGCCTTCAGCAAGGCTATAGGTTTTAGACAGGGCAAGGCAATTTGCTCACTAAAACTAGGTTTTCTTGCTAAAAATGAACGCCCATCACAACCCTGGCCCAAAGCGTTCGAGATTCCGAGCCTGATGGATATCACAGGTGAGGAAATAGAGAGTCCTGTGCCCAGTAAGAGCTCTAAAGTACTATCTGGAAAGGACAAAGGACTTATGGGGGAAGTCAGAAGGGCTTTGGTGCTCGGTCAAAAAACCCTCGCTGCAGATGTCTAAGAATGCTCTATCTTATTTTATCAGACAATTGATAAAAGAAGCACATTCAGAATGTAAGGAAGCGGACCACAAGTTTCTGAAAGTTAAAACACATGAGGTCAGGGTGGTAGCAACCTCTGTAGCCTTTAAACAGAATAGGTCCCTGCAGAGTATCTTGGACACGACCTTCTGGAGGAGCAAGTCAGTGTTTGCCTCACATTACCTTAAACAGGTCCAAACTTTATACGAAGACTGCTACACGCTGGGTCCGTTTGTAGCTGCTAATTCAGTAGTGGGAGAAGGGGCTACCCCTGCAATCCCATAACCCAACACCCTTTTCTTTCCTTGGAACTTAGAAGTTGTTTATGGTTGTTTGCGAAGGCTGGACACAGTCTTCCACAATCATTAGCAGACAGTTTTTAGATAGTATGTTTTTTTTCTTGAGTTTTTAGTCAGGTGGTCGTTTGTTACTTGGTAGCGCCCGGAAGAAGGGTATTCAAAGGAAGTCTAGTCACATAGAGGTTATACACCGGTTGACAGCCCCTAGAGATTTTCAGCCGCCTGGGTGGATCGCTGGATCTCTTAAGGAATGCAGACATAATGAGGCAGGAAAACAATGAAGTCAGCTTCCTTAACAGGTAGGAACCTTTAGTTGGTTTTGCAATTTTTTATTATTTCAACTCCAACGATGTTGGCTGTCTCTGACCCTCCGCCAAAGGTGTCAATCAGATATTATATAACTACCAGCTAAGTTAGATGTTTAAAAATGATATTTTCATAATAAAATAAATTTTTGAACATACTTACCTGGTAGTTATATATAACTAAAATCCGACCCTCCTCCCCTCTAGAGACTAGGGGCATGGAAGATCTGAGGAAAAGTTAGAATGGTTCCAGGTACCTGGGTAGAGGGCGCACAGGTGGCTCACCTGACTACCCGATCGGCGATTGCCGCGAGTATTTTAAATTCTGCCGTGACGTCAGGGACTTAAGCTATATATATAACTACCAGGTAAGTATGTTCAAAAATTTATTTTATTATGAAAATATCATATTTTTATATTTTTGCTGATGAAAATAACATACAGTTTTATTTTTAGATTTTTGCTGAAGAAAATAACATGCATATTAAAAAAAATTATGTAGTAAGTAGGGGAAAAGGTGCCATTTGGCGTCCTGGCGTTCTGAAAATTTGGCGCCCTCAAGAAAGGGTGTCGTTTGGCATCCTCAATTATTATTTATTTTATTTTTATATTTTTGCTGAAGAAAATAACATGCATATATAAAAAAAAATATGTATTAACCCTTCTTCACGGACGTGGGGTATATTTTTCCCCGCCGTATTTTCTGTTATCCTGGCTGAGTGGTCCGGCCACTCAGCAAGCATAACAGCTGTGTAGCTTCAGTTTCCTGTCAGGTCTATTGGAGGGAGGTAGTGTCTCTGTGATCAATCACTTGTGGGGGTGGGGGCTGGGTTTGGGTATATTTTACCCAAGTGCGGTGATAAACTATTAAAACATGGGGGTATATTTTACCCCAGTGCGGTGATAAACTATTAAAACATGGGGGTATATTTTGCCCCAGTGCAGTGTTGATGTGTTTTTAATGTTTTTAGTTCTTTGTGTATTTTCATGCTTTTATCTTTTCAGGCATTGAATATTCTCTTTTCAGAGTTATCAGTGACTACCTAGATACTACAGACTCATAATATACTGTGAAAGATGGATAGAAAAAAGAAAGTTTGTTATTCTCAGGCAGAATTAGAAGAAATAATGAACAAGACAGACTTAACAGATGTGACTTCAATATTTGAAAGTGATGATGAAGGTGAGATTGATCATGTTGAATATGAGGTGGAAGATGACTCAGATATGGACAAAGATTATGAAGAACCAACTAGCAGTGATGATGATAGTGAGGAGTTTATGGACGAACAGGATTTTCAAAGTAGGGCACGAAAGAGAAAACGAACTACATCGACACCTCGCAAGCCACTTGTTGCCAGCCAAATAGACGTCTGGCCTCACCCTCCCTCCACTCCCCCCCAACCCATGGATGACTCTCTACCATCCCCCTCCCTAGCCTCAATGCACCACTCTGTCCACCGCCCAGCCTCTCCTACCCCTGGTACCTCTACTGTTATCCCTGCTGTAAGTAGGGTGAGTAAGAGGCGCCGTGGTAATGCTGCTCGAGGAGGTGCTACACAAGCTGTGTCCTATGCTGACCCTGCTGTGCCTCCTGCTCCCTCTGCTGACCCTGCTGTGTCTCCTGCTCCCTCTGCTGACCCTACTGTGCCTCCTGCTCCCTCTGCTGACCCTGCTGTGCCTCCTCCTGTTGCCAGGGGAAGACGAAGGAACATTGCTAATGAAGAAGACGAGGCTACAAGAGTGCATGACTTCGGAACCAGTACAGTGACATCCAAGTCTGGCTATAGGTGGAATTGTCGACCACAGTCATCCAGTAGAGTAAGGACACCAGCACGAAACATTGTTGGTCCTATCACCCCAGGACCAACACCGGAGGCAAGGAGTGCAGACACCCCAGAAAAAGCCTTGAGCTTGTTCTTTGGAGATAATATTATCAACGAGATAGTGCAGTAGACCAACAAAATAATTCCTCAACGGGCAGCCAAGTATACTAACCGGAAAGGAGGGTTATTCCTAACAGAACCGGATGAGATACGTGCACTTTTGGGGCTATTGATCTTCAGTGGTGGCCAGAGGGATAACCACCTGACCACTAGGGAAATGTTTAGCTCCAAGACCGGCCCACCAATTTATCGTGCAGCCATGTCAGAGGACCACTTCTGCTTCCTTCTCAGCTGTTTGAGATTTGATGACAAAGACACGAGAGCTCAGAGACAGACAACGGACAAGTTTGCAGCTATTCGTGTTATCTGGGACATCTTTATTGGCAACTGTGGGAAAATGTACGTCCCAAGTGAAACAGTTACAGTGGATGAACAGCTGCTGGCATTCCATGGAAATTGCCCATTCCGGATGTATATTCCCAGCAAACCAGGAAAATATGGGATCAAACTTTTCCTCATATGTGACAGTAAAAGCAGGTACATGCTGAGTGCAATACCCTACCTGGGGAAAGAAGACACACAACCTCAGGCCCGGGGTGGCATAAACCTTGGTCATAAGATCACAAAGGATCTTACAGAACCCTACCACAATAGAAACAGAAACGTAACCACCGACAATTGGTTTAGTTCTGTGCCCCTGGCCACTGATCTTCTACACAACTGCGGCACGACCCTAGTTGGCACTGTGAGAGCAAATAAGAAAGAAATTCCTCAGGAAATGAAAGAAACAAGAACTAGGAGGGTAGGTTCAAGTGCATTCTTATTCGTGAATGACATGACGTTGGTGTCATACTGCAAGGACACTTCAAGAACGAAAAAGAAGTTGGTGTATCTATTATCATCAATGCACACACAGCCAACCATAATGCCAAACGGCAAGCCTGAGATCATTTGTTTTTATAATGAGACGAAAGGTGGAGTAGATGCGTTCGATCAAATGTGTGCAATATACTCAGTTTCACGCAAGACAAGCAGGTGGCCCATGAGTATTTTCTATGGGATCATAAATTCCTGTGTAATCAACTCGTGGATAATCTACAAGGAAAATCAGCAGACAATAGGTTCTAAACCAATTGAGAGACGCTTCTATATGCAACATTTGGCAGAGGCCCTTATCAAAGCATGGGCAGGAAAGAGGATGCTCAACCCAAGGATTCCCAGAACCATCAAAACTGTGATCAACACAGTCTGCAACATTCCTCTACCTGTCAGGGATGATCAAGCAGGTCTCACAGTGATGGCAGACAGCAGGGCTCCCATGGTGCGGTGCTCACTGTGTGACAGGGCCAGCGACAGGAAGACACGACACAGGTGTCAAGGCTGTAAACGCCCTGTGTGTCTTCGCCACATCTACACTTGGTGCGTGGACTGCCCACACTAATGCAGGTAAGAACTTTAGTTACTACTACTACTACTACTACTACTACTACTACTACTACTACATACTGGTAAGCGTAGGGCATGCATAGTCCATCACCGAGAATATGAATTGTTTGTACTGTACACTGAAACTGCCAGTATTGGTCATTACCATTTTCAATGGTAAATAATTGTAAAACAAGATTTTTTTTTTGCTCAAATATGGTCTTTTGACTGTCAAAACATAAACATAACATTTCTTGATCATTTAGTGTTCACAGACAGGAATACCTCTACGAAATTTTTTTTTTTGCAGAAACTTCATTTATTTTCACCAAAGAATTTATAGTTATTCTTTTATGGTCTCCCATACAGTGTGTGTGGCTGCCAGGAGGCTGATACCCATAGCTGAGATACCCCGATACCCTGAGAGTGTGTGGGTCAAGGATCAAGTCATTTACAAGAATATTAGATTGCACACACGCTATTTTAGCAACACAAGTACAAATTTCAGTATTTTTTTATACTTTTTATAAGTTGTCCTTGAAATATGTAGTTTCAGTTGCTAGTCATTAAAATGGTTAAGTAAACAACACTAGAGGATATGTATTTTCTGTTTATCTTTTCAGAATCAATAAATTTTGTTAATAACTATTTTTATTTTATTTTCCAAAAACAGGGTAAAACATACCCCACCTCCGTGTTAATAATAGTAAACCCCACGTCCGTGAACAAGAGTTAAGTAGGGGAAAAGGTGCCATTTGGCGTCCTGGCGTCCTGAACATTTGGCGTCCTCAAGGAAGGGTGTCATTTGGCGTCCTCAATTATTATTTATTTTATTTTTATATTTTTGCTGAAGAAAATAACATGCAATTTTATTTTTATATTTTTGCTGAAGAAAATAAAATGCAATTTTATTTTTATATTTTTGCTGAAGAAAATAACATGCATATATAAAAAAAAATATGTATTAAGTAGGGGAAAGGTGCCATTTGGCGTCTTGGCGTCCTGAACATTTGGCGTCCTCAAGAAAGGGTGTCATTTGGCGTCCTCAATTATTAAAATTATTATTTATTTTATTTTTGTATTTTTGCTGAAGAAAATAACATGCAATTTTATTTTTATATTTTTGCTGAAGAAAATAACATGCATATATAAAAAAAATTATGCATTAAGTAGGGGAAAAGGTGCCATTTGGCGTCCTGGTGTCCTGAACATTTGGCGTCCTGAACATTTGACGTCCTCAAGAAAGGGTGTCATTTGGCGTCCTCAATTATTTTTATTATTATTATTTATATTTTTGCTAAAGAAAATAACATGCAATTTTATTTTTATATTTTTGCTGAAGAAAATAACTGTTCAGGACACCAGCATGCCAAATGGCACCTTTTCCCCTACTTAATACATAATCTTTTTTATATATGCATGTTATTTTCTTCAGCAAAAAAATAAATAATAAAATAAAATAATAATAATAATTATTTTAATAATAATAATAAAAATATAATAATAATAATAATAATAATAATAATAATAGAGGACGTCAAATGTTCAAGACGCCAAATTTTGGCGTCCTAAACATTTGGCGTCCTCAAGAAAGGGTGTAATTTGGTGTCCTCAATTATTATTTATTTTATTTTTATATTATTTGCGAAGAAAATAACATGCAATTTTATTTTTATATTTTTGCTGAAGAAAATAACATGCAATTTTATTTAAAATTTTTTATATATTAATGCATATATAAAAAAATTATATTTGGCGTCATTTGGCGTCGTCCTGAACATTTGGCGTCCTCAAGAAAGGGTGTAATTTGGCGTCCTCAATTATTATTTATTTTATTTTTATATTTTTGCTGAAGAAAATAACATGCAATTTTATTTTTATATTTTTGCTGAAAAAAATAACATGCAATTTTATTTTAATATTTTTGCTGAAGAAAATAACATGCATATATAAAAAAAATTATGTAGTAAGTAGGGGAAAAGGTGCCATTTGGCGTCCTGGCGTCCTGAACATTTGGCGTCCTCAAGAAAGGGTGTCATTTGGCGTCGTCAATTATTATTTATTTTATTTTTATATTTTTGCTGAAAAAAATAACATGCAATTTTATTTTAATATTTTTGCTGAAGAAAATAACATGCATATATAAAAAAAATTATGTATTAAGTAGGGGAAAAGGTGCCATTTGGCGTCCTGGTGTCCTGAACATTTGGCGTCCTCAAGAAAGGCTGACATTTGATGTCCTTAATTATTATTTATTTTATTTTTATACTTTTGCTGAAGAAAATAACATGCAATTTTATTTTTACATTTTTGCAGAAGAAAATAACATGCAAATATAAAAAAAAAATTATGTATTAAGTAGGGGAAAAGGTGCCAAGGCCCCCGAACTGATATGAGAGAGACCCACTGACTGATGAGTTGTGACTCATCACTGATATTACGTTTTAACTGCCGCATGACTGATGAGTTGAATCAATATAAACTATCTGTTATTAATCCCACTTTATCGATAAGAGTCTGATTAGGAGGAGGAGACACCTTGCCGAACTGATCTGAACTGATATTAGAGAGACCCACTGTGTGACTCAACAACAGCTGTGTGACTAATAAGAGCTGAACCGTTATAAACTAACTGTTATTAATCCCACTCTATCGATAAGAGTCTGATTAGGTATCCGCTGCTGATATGATTTAGACCCACTGCGTGACTCATGAACAAGTGTATCACTGATAAGAGTTGTAGAGTTATAAACTATCTGTTATTAATCCCACTCTGTCGATAAGAGTCTTATTAGGTATCTGCTACTGATATGATTTAGACCCACTGCGTGACTCATGAACAGCTGTATGACTTCATATGGACATTACAATGTACAGGTCTCTGAGATATACAGCTCTAACTCTCCACCTGATTGTTCAAAGTCACACGTTTTAACACGCTCTCGGTTACGCTCACTGTCAGTGTCACTTAACCAATGTATGGGATAATAAAAAGCGATTCTACCTATCCACTCATTTTATTAGATAGAGCGGTATACATTAACAAGTACATGAATCTGGGGGTTCTCCCGACACACATTCCAATACAATACCACCACGAATTGTTATAACCAACCTTAAACCTCTAAATAATTTTACAATAAATAACCATAGGCTTCCAAATCTAATATTTCGTACAGCCTGACTACCCACCCCCTCCCTCTTCTTCTCTCCCTCTTCCGTTGGTGTTCTGCGTAGAAGAACTCATCTTCCTCCTCCTCCTCCTCCTTGACCATTCATCCTAACGAAGAAAAATAAAATGTCTTAGAAAAACCAAACGTCTGCAAAATTAATTATGTGATGTATATTAGCAACGTTTTTTAAAAATAGAATTAATCATTACCTATTATTTAAAGAACGCACTCACTCCTTGTATGTAAGAGCTCGTTTAACGCCTGAACTCCAGTGTGAACACCGCACCCTTTTGAAAATTTTGAAATAGTATTCGGTCACCCAGCTGTCATTACTTTTCAAACGACTCTGGGAGAAGACGACACGCATTAACGACAAAATCGATTTTAACCTTCTATGACTCGTACAGTGAACGAAGAAAACGCAGTAAAGACCACACTTGTAAGAATTATCGGGCTGAATCTGCCTTACGGACTGGTGAAGAATAATGTATAATTCCAAAGCTATACTCGATAAATCCAAGAAGGAACTGGTAATACCATTAATACGAAACTCGATATACCTGTCAGTCAGGGTTCGATTTACTGAATTGTTACTCGGTGTGAAATCCAACCTTTCCTTCGAATTAATCGAACTTTCTATAATCCTACGTCATTTCACATTCAGGAACATTTCTGAGATACCCGCGATATAGGAGGAGACAGGAACCTTGTTTCCCGTCCCAGGCACGTTAGGAACAATGCCCGCCATTCCTGAAAAAAAAAAAAAAATGCAAGAGGAGAGAGAATGTGTACATGCACGCCAACAGGCAAAAGGTTAATGAATTAAAGAAGATCATACACATCCTTGTTATATTTACTTCTCGATTTAACCCTTCGATTTGTCATTCTCTTCTTCTTATTCTTCTTATTCCCTCTCCTCGCGGCTGAGCTGGCGAGTGTACGACGTACTCCACCTCCCACCTTTTTCCTGGCGACCCTCCCACTTCCATATAAAATTCATCGGCCCGTGCTTTTGAGAGCTGTCACTCCATGTCCTTTTAAAGATTCCCGCAAAGGCAACTGATCATTCGCTACATTGGAAAGCACCGATCTGCCAAACTCTTTAACAGAAGGTTTAAAAACATTCAACAAAAAAGGGAGTAACCCATGTGCAATGCCGGCAATTGCCGAAAATACACCCCCGCCCCTCCTATGACTCGGATAGAAAACTGAAATGTCTTCTAAACCCCCTCCCTTCCTTAAAGGTTCGGACAGGAGTAAGGTTTTAAATTCCACCTCAGAGGGTGGAGTGAAGACAACCCTCATACTTGTTAACTGAAAAAAAAAACTTTCAATCTCCTCCCTTGTTTTTTGTTAAGCAGAGCGCGCGTTTGAACGTTCCTAATTACGCGAGGTTGTGAAAGTAAATAACGTAAAACACTGAAAAGAAGGTGTTTTTATACATACCTCTCTATCTGGGTTTTATATGAAGCACGCAGGTGACACTCGAACCGTTATTGAAATGGATACGCCTCCCATTCTGGTCCGTGATAACGATCGAAATCTGTTCCAGGATGTTCGTGTTCAATGCTTTGTATACCGTATTGTGTATCCCCTTCCCTTTACCACTCTCTAATGTGAAACAATCCAGTATATTTATTAGTTCACCTTCAAAAACAGTCGGTTGAACGATATCTGTGTATACGTACATATAATCTACACCACAATTATCGGGTAAGGAATCGTCAGAGCGGTACACATTCAATGCCTCGAGGCCGTAAACTTCGTATGCTGTATTATTTTTAAAACCTAACAACCTAGCAGCTTCATCACTGAATTTGACAGTCACACTTCTAATATCCCCCGCCTTAATGTTCCTCCTTCTCCTAACGTGAGGGATGATAACTCTCCTGCTGTCTTCATCCCAACTGAATATATCATTGCTGTTGAAAACGTTTTTTGTATTCAGTGTCAAAATAGACTTTTAAATGTTCAAAAACATATTTGTTAAGCGTCCTCACCAACCTTTCCATATCCCCCGCTAACATAGCTGTCGTTGGTCTATAGCTATAGGCATGCTTATCGTTTTTACCATGAATTCTCAATCTCTCGATAATACAGCGTAATAAATGCCCGGAAACATGATCGAAGCGAAACCTACTTCATATTCGCTACCATTCGGCAGGAATATAGGAGTGGGTAGCCTATTCACAAACCCTGATGGGGAGTTATTTTCATACTTGTCCAGGCTGCCGAGACTGCTCGCATATATAATGTGTTCGCCCGCCATACTGATAATGTACTGAGCACAATTTCCTTCATCTAGGTCTTATATGAAGGGTGCATGACACGGTTTTACCTCTAATAAACTTGATGTCTTCCCCCTTCTGATTCGTTACATCAATCGCGATGTAATCCACCGCATTCACGGTTAAAGGTTTATAAACAGCATTATGTCCACCTCTACTCGGTGCACATTCAGACGCGAAAGAATCCAGGATGTTTACAGTTTTATCAACCAGCAATGAAGGTTGAATAATGTTGGAATATAAGTACACACAGTCAATACTGTGATCGTCGAGATAAGAAATTCTGGAGCAATGATTTCTCATTGTCCCTGAACCATAAATCGCGTATGTCAATTCTGTGTTAGACCTTAATACTCGCTCTGCTCTAACACTGAACTTTACAGTGACTGAAACAATCCCTTCTACTTTCGCCACCTCGGCATTCACGTATGTGAGACTCATCCGCTTCAAATCATCGTTCCATGAAAATAATCCTTCCCTTCGCATAACACCTCGAATGTATGCATCGTAAAATGTTTCCAACTGTTCTGTAACGTCCATATTGAGTGCTCTGGTCAATCTATTCATATCTCCCGCTAATAATCCAACGGCAGGAACATACGTGAAACCATACGAGCGAGGTGCCAAACCCTGATTTAAGGTTGCTTTAAAATGAATTGTGAAATCTCTATCTTCAGGTGTGACAGCGTAGTATTCATTTGGGAGTGCAACCCTTATAACACCCATTTCATATTCCACCTCCTTTGATAGAGTTATGGGAGTGGACAATTTTTTTGTAAATTTACAGGGCTGGTTTTCGGGAAATAAATCTATACACAACCCACTATTCACATATACAATGTAATTGCTACACGTGTTGAATGTGCAATGCTGGTAATACACACGATTGCATACATATATATACCTCGCAACATAGAATGGATGAATAAAAAATTATGTATAAAAAAAAAAACTGTTTTATTATACAAATTGTTGGAACATACATACATACATACAGACATGCACATATTAAAATACACAAATTAAATTACAGCCTTTGGTAATAATTTTTACATTGGTGTGTCACACAGCTTGCCACGTTAAATGCCAAAGTTTAATTTCTCCGCGTTCACAATTTTCAAACGTTTCAGTTTGGAAGAGACATCCATGTTTTGTTCAACCCCCAAACATAATTTCTCCACGTCCATTATTTCCAAATGTTCCAATTTGGATGATGCGTCTTTCAACTTCACATTGTCCACACACCTCTCTTCAAGGTGTGATAAAACAATTTCCGTGATAGCTATGCAAGTGACTTTTCCGTGTCATTTCATCTCCTCACCAAAGGAGACAATCGCAGGCAGGTAATGGTTTAACCAATCACAGTTCACGCAACCACTTAGTCCTATCCCCGCAGCAAATAGAATATATTTCACATCTTCATGCGACACTTTCATTAACTGCGATTTCAAACTCTTCGATGATGCGTAGAAGTGATTGTATCTCATTTCTCTCGTGTCATTTCGCAACCTTTCTGCATGGTCTTCATCCTTGGAATACATTATACTCATTTTGGCGAATTCGTTCTCTTCCACAGAAGCGCCAATTCCATATTGGGTTAACAACGTAGCAATGACGGGTAGGTCGGGTTCTTCCGCATCGAGTGTATTCTCCCGCTCGGGCACTCTCAAAACGGCGGTACCTTCTATCCTGCGGTGGTGGAATGCAGCGTAACTCGTCCCAGCTCTGTTGTAATGGAGACCTGCAACGTCGGCGTAGGGGTAAACTCTCACAATGTCTTGAGCAATGCCATAATTCCGGCACGTTGCACAGTTATTAGCTATAACCAGGCAACACTCCTTCTTCTTGAACTTGGTCTCGGATAATCTACCGAAAACCAACTTGCAAGGTGACGAAGCCATCTCTGAACTGTGAAAATTGGAAGGATGTACACGTTAACACTACACGAGCTGGAATACTAATGCCTCCATAAACTCCTTCAATTTTCCACACCCCTTCATCTTCCCCTCTGTGATTCATCACACTAGGCTCTGCCCCCACCCTCTTGATTGAACAGGTTTATCTCCGAACCCACCCCTATGATCGAACATGATTGAACGGGTCTTAAACCTCGTGATAAAGGAAGAATTTGCTGCAGATAATTTGTGATATGCGTCAGAACGGTCACTCACTCGTGAAAAAGTTTATCGCTGCTGCTGTGGGATTGAACACATTAATTTCTTGACTCATCAATATGGTTGCCACACGTTTACCTTTTTCTTCTCCACCTTGTTTTTCATTATTCTCCTCCCTCCTCCTCCTCCTCCTCCTCCTCCTCCTCCCCCTCGTTTCCTAGGTGAATTGAGCCATGCTTCTATCTGTTTTTTTATAGCTGAGTTTCTCACCATCTGATCTCTAATACCACCCCGTTCAATTATATAGTTTAACTGGGTACATTGTTATCATCCGTCTTCTTATTCGTTTGAAATTCTCTTACCACATCTAAAATGTTATATCCCATAAGCGGGTGGGACAAGTGTCCTTCTTCATTCCATTCAATCGCACCTGATTTTTGCAAGTGGTTAACCAAGGCAGTCACATATGGTGTTTGATGATCTTTGAATAATATAGGAAAAATACCAGTCAGGTCAGGATTAACTCTTTTGCGGGTAACTCCGCGGTTGAGCACATTTAAAATTAGCTGTTCTCCCTTCTTCACACGATCGTCCTCGACAGGAGGTATAGGAGGTGGAGGTGTAACTGTTTTGGCATTTGTTGGAAAATTCACGTTTCTCTGCACGTTAAGAGGAATGAGTGCGACACCCGCCCCCGCATTAACCCACCCTCCCCCTCCCCCTCCTCCTCCGCCACCAGCGCCGTCTTCCCCTTCGGCATTGATGTTAACGTTATTACTATGGTTATTAACATTATTGCTGTTGACGCATGTTTCCCCACCTTTTGTCAACCTCTCATATGTGATAGCTGGTACAACGTAGAATTCCTTCGTTTTGTTTTATTTTCTTTTTATTTTTTTTCCTATTCTAAAAAAAGACTGACTATCAAACTAGCCGCTAAAGGAAGTAATACGGACAGAATGGCGCTGCCTTTACGACTCTTCAATATTTTTTCTTCTTAGTAAATGACGTATATCTCAGGGATATTTGACGGATCTCTATTTATACACCTTCCGAGTTTTTTAATAAATGTTTTTTCTCTGGTCAGATCACCACGAAGAAAATTTCTGAAAATTTCAGATATGGTGGTGATAAATGCTTTGCTTAATGTTGGAATTACTCTGTTCCTCTCGGAGGGGGATAAACGAGAGATGAATAAAATAAAATCTTTGTTTTTACGTATTAAAACCTCCTTTTTACAACTCATGTCCGCACAATTTGCGATTCGTCAACCCACGAATTAAATTGTGCAGGATAACCCTTCCAATTGACATAATACTGCGTTTTGCTGCCTCTCCTCCTCCTGTCTAAGATGGTGATGTCATAGGTTTTGGGTAATTCGGTAGGTATTAATTCTTCTCTGTAGAATGTGCCTTTTATTTCTTCTCCCGCTAAATCTTCTAAGATGTAAACTGTGGAATTTTGCAGAGTGACGAGCTTCTTGATTTTAAAAATTTCTAGAGTGTTTTGAACAGTATACCGCCTCCTGAAAACTGCGTTCCGGTTTTCGTCAGCTATACATACGGTGTCTCCAACGTTCAAGGATGAAGTGACGCGATTCGTTGTGTGAAAAGCATTTTTATACATTCTCGAGATTTGATTTTAATGTCCGCTTCGCTTCTCATAGCGTGCACCTCCTTGGGTGTGCGCCCCTGGCCCAAACTCTTGTGCGGTGAGTTGTTATAACTGTTAACTATGTCTCGCAAAACACCGATATATTTCAATGTGTTGTTGTGTGTGAGGTATCTGTATATGCGGTTTTTAATAGTTCTTATCACCCTTTCAGCTATAGAAGCTTAAATTTCCCGCGAATAGACGCTATATAACAATACATTTTTACTTTTCATATAATTCCTTACATGCCGGTTAATAAATTCCCTACCTTCATCACTGTTCAGGCGAGACAGACCTGAAAAATCTGTAGATTCTATAATCGTTTTTAGCACATTGCACACAGTAAGGCCATCCCTCTTTTTCAAGGGGAGAATGCGTAAAAACCTCGAAAATTGATCAATGAGAATTAGGAGATATTTATAACCTTCATTGTGTCGAGCCAGTTTCGACATGTCTGCCAAATCCGTGCTGGCCGCTGCTCGAGATTTAGTTGATACGATTTTCCTTCTAAGGAAACATTTGCGCATGCTCTTGTGCAAGGTATATGAAGGTTGACTCTTTAAAAAATTAACGACGTCCGCTCTAGTTACGTCTTTGTCTACCTTCCTCGCTGCTTTGAGTAGTGCATTCACACCGCTGAAACATAATGGTTGTGTCACATTGCCATATAAATCCCTAATCAGTCGTAACTGTTCTTCAGTCATATTTGTACGCGATTTGATATTCAGTCTCTCCAAGAATATTCGTTCTGAGCTGCAACAATTCAGGTGTTGACGGTGAGAAGTCTCCTAATAGATAACCGTATCGCTTATGCGTTAAAGCTTTTTTGTATATGTCAGAAAACTCCACACCTCTCCGCCGACCGAACAATTGCCTGCCCAAAGTTTCAATTTGACCAATGTCACGATTCTTCATGAGGATGTAATGGGAGCAATTGAGACTGATGCTCCTACTGAATTTACCTGAGTGGAACACGTTCTGGGTTATGAAGATCACTAATATATTCTAATGCCGTCCGGCGGTGAATGCTTGTCACGAATTTATTGTCGCTAGCTTCGAGAAAACAATCATCAAGTGCACATAACAGTCTATTACTACCACCTTCCACTCCTCTTTCCTTGTAATCGAAAGGGTTCAATATCTCTCTGGATACTTTTAATTTGGTGCTTATAGTGTGATGACTTTCCAGAGGGTGTTCACTCAACCCGCAATATAAAATACAGTGAAAGTTAGCCCCATACATTTCTATTATGTTTTGACACAACACAGATTTGCCACTATTGCTGAAACATGCTATGATAATCCACGCAGGAACAGTGAAAAGGTTAAAGATTTCTCCTTGGAAAGGACCAGTTTCCATGTTTAAAGTTCAAGGTGTGCCAAGAGGATGCGATGATCTGCGTGTTGTTATATATTAAGGTGAAAGGTTGTAGAGAAAAATGAAGGTTGTAGAGAAAATTAATTTTAATAAATAACGGTTTTTATTGACATATGTACATATTACAGGGCATATACATGTGTATATTTTTTAGCTGGTGATGGTTATATACAAGCGAGCATTTTTTCATTCACAGAGCGAGTGATGTGAATACTCTGACTATAATACATATTTACATTATTTGAAAATCACATATATATATATATATATATATATATATATATATATATATATATATATATATATATATATATATATATATATATATATATATATATATATATATATATATATATATATATATATATATATATATATATATATATATATATATATATATATATAAACAAGGCATTTAGGCTGAGTGAGTGACGTGTATACTCTTACTATGGTGCATGTTTACATTAATTGAAAAACTGTATATTCTTCTCATACGCGTCTACTAAAGCTCAGCCGTCTTTTCTTGGCAGGTGGGAAGGGCATCAACTTAGCCCATGCAGGTTGCAACAGCTGCTGCTGCAGCCGCTGTTGCCGCTGCTGCTGCTGTTGCTCATCCGCCAATTTGCTGTCCACACTCTGTCTTTTAGAACAACCTTTTATCCGAGGGTACTGAATCACCAGAGGTAAGGGTTGTACATCGGGAATTCTGGATGTACTTGGCATAGGTGGAGGGAAGGGCGGCGATGGTGCTTGAGGTAATGTGTCATCATCTTCGCTAACGGCTTCCTCTAACTCGCTCGCTGCAATCTGTGGATGTCCGACGTGTGATTTCCAGTGATCCTCTTATCATGTTCAAACTATCCATCAATCGGATGTTACCCGTTTTCAGTGCATAAAATGTAACCCCATCGCGTTTCAAAATTTCAAAGTTGTGTTTGGTGGACGCTTCTTTCAAGATGAGGGTGGCATCATATGATAAATTATGCACTAAAACGGGCAGGGATCTTTCAACTTGTTTCACATTTAATTTCCTCTCACATAACCTGGCACAATCTCTCGCAATTTTATTGAGAAAATCGTCGACACACTGTTCACCTACACCTACTCTGTGTACACAGTATTCGCCGCTTCTGCCATTGATGATGACGTAGCAATAGGCGTACGCTTTCTGCTTCGAAACGATTCTCAGGTTTTCATCTTCTTCTTCTGGCTGTCTGTTGTACGCCTCAAAATCTAAGAAGGCAATGTATGAGCTTTTATTCAGCACTTTCACTTTGGTGAACTGTTTAAACTGGCCAGGTTCAGGGTATAGAACGGTGGTTCGGGTTGTACATCTTTGGGTGTGAGCGTCGCGAATGGCTGGAGTTTTGAAGAGAGTGAGGCAATTGTAACACACGCCCGCTGCATGGTCACACCTACCTGATTTCAAACGGTGGAAAGTATCTACGAAGGTTGGCAAATCCTTGATGAGGGCGACATGGTCATCAGTGATCAACAGTAGAGGAACTGGTCGGGGACATGATTTATTGCCCCCATTTCTGGCGAGATGCACTGTCCAGTGTTTTTTCTGTCCCTTTCCCATGACCACTTCACTCAATTTATATACATAAATATTAAGGTTGTTATCCCTCTCTAACGTTCTGAAGGTATCACTGTTCACAGGTATGTCGGGCGTGTGTTTAATGGTGAAGCGTTTCAAGTTTATTCGTCTTTTCACATCTCGGGTGAGGTTGCGGTTAGGATCATCATTTCCCTCGAGTATGCTGTACGCTTCTAACGCTGTAATGACGCAGTTGTAACCCGAATTGATGTTAACGATTTGTCCACCGCCCCTAACTCCTGCAGGATACTCTCGAAAATTGGCCATGTTCACCAATTCTCGCCGGGAGATCTTGATCTGTACACTGCGCAACGATGTGATGTGCCAACCTGAACCTTCACTCAAGTTTAGTCTATCTTCCAGATTGCTCGCCACATATTCGATAGCCTCGTCTATCATATCGAGCGCAGTGTCCACCAATGTTAACATTGGTAGGGTATTAATGTAAAAAGTACCAGTTTCACGAGTGGCACTGGCACCCATCATTCTCTCTCTGCTGATGACAATGCACAAGTATAGCATGGCACTATTTAAATTCAGGTTGTTGAGAGCGTGTATAACCTCCTCGGCGAGTTGCATTTGGTTAAGTCTGAGTGCCATTGTCACATCGACGTGCGTTCCCACCGCAGTCGAGTATATGATGGCACTCACAATCCAGTTGCCTACCTCTCCTTCCCTGTCAAGCAACGGTGCTTCCTCCTGCTGGGACACTCGCTGTTTGGCACTGCCTACTCGACAATATCTTCCAGCATTCGCTGCAGATGTTTCCATCGCATTTGCTGCACTCGATGGAGGTGCGACGGTCGGCGGTGGAGGTGCGACGAAGGCATTCAAAGTGGAGGTGCAGGAGGCTGCGAAATAGGGGTGGTTGTGGTGAATTTTAAAAGTATCAAAAGAATGTTTTATATGTAAAAGGTGACAATGTTTTATTTTATGGAGACTGGTCAAAATTAGTTATTCTTACCAGATGCAGGAGTAGCTGTGTTCTCTTCTACAGAGGTTACCCTTGCTTCGCTCAGCAGAGGAGTAGTGTGGGTGTTAGGAGAGGCTGCAAAATAGTAATGGCTGTGGTGAATTTTTAATTATAAAATGGAAAGTTATATATGTAAAAAGAGTGGCAATATTCACATAGACTGGTGTTGCATCATATATGAAAAATTAAATTATTATTATTATTATTATTATTATTATTATTATTATTATTATTATTATTATTATTATTATTATTATTATTATTATTACCAGAGCTGAGAGTAGTTTTCTCTTCTGCAGGGATGAGTCATGGGTTCGATCCTTTCTGACCTCTCTCACTACTTCTTCTTCTTCTTCTTCTTCCGCCATTAGCGCAACTCTTCCTCCTTCGCAATGTCTTTGCCACTGTTGGTATTAATAAATCCCATGGTATTGGCTGTTCGCTACTGCTCGAGCTGTCATCGCCACCGCTGGAGCTGCTGGAATTACCCATCTCTGTTGGCGGGATGTTGTGGAGTATAGCTACGCGTTCTGTAAACGGATGTCCGTCTCGCCAAACTCATACATCATATAGCGGGACATCACTCCTAATCAGACTCTTATCGATAAAATGGGATTAATAACAGAGAGATACCTAATCAGACTCTTATCGATAGAGTGGGATTAATAACAGATAGTTTATAACGCTTCAACTCTTATCAGTGATACACCTGCTCATGAGTCACGCAGTGGGTCTAAATCATATCAGCAGCGGATACCTAATCAGACTCATATCGATAGAGTGGGATTAATAACAGTTAGTTTATAACGGTTCAGCTCATATCAGTCACACAGCTGTTGTTGAGTCACGCAGTGGGTCTCTCTAATATCAGTTCAGATCAGTTCGGCAAGGTGTTTCCTCCTCCTAATCAGACTCTTATCGATAAAGTGGGATTAATAACAAATAGTGTATATTGATTCAACTTCTCAGTCATGCGGCAGTTGATGAGTCACGCAAAAATATATAAATAAAATTGCATGTTATTTTCTTCAGCAAAAATATAAAAATAAAATAAATAATAATTGACGATGCCAAATGACACCCCTTCTTGAGGATGCCAAATGGTCAGGATGCCAAATGTTCAGGACGCCAGGACGCCAAATGGCACCTTTTCCCCTACTTTACACATAATTTTTTTTTATATATGCATGTTATTTTCTTCAGCAAAAATATAAAAATAATAATAATAATAATAATAATAATAATAATAATAATAATAATAATAATAATAATAATAATAATAATAATAATAATAATTGAGGACGCCAAATGACACCCTTTCTTGAGGATGCCAAATGTTCAGGACACAAAATGTTCAGGATGCCAAGATGCCAAATGGCACCTTTTCCCCTACTTAATACATCATTTTTTTATATATGCATGTTATTTTCTTCAGCAAAAAAATATAAATAATAATAATAATAATAATAATAATAGGATAATAATACCCTTTCTTGAGGACGCCAAATGTTCAGGACGCCAGGACGCCAAATGGCAATAATAATAATACATAATTTTTTTGTTATATATAATGTTATTTTCTTCAGCAAAAATATAAAAATAAAATAATAATAATAATAATAATTGAGGACGCCAAATGACACCCTTTCTTGAGGACGCCAAATGTTCAGGACGCCAGGACGCCAAATGGCACCTTTTCCCCTACTTAATACATAATTTTTTGTTATATATGCATGTTATTTTCTTCAGCAAAAATATAAAAATCAAATAAATAATAATAATAATAATTGATGACGCCAAATGACACCCTTTCTTGAGGACGCCAAATGTTCAGGACGCCAGGACGCCAAATGGCACCTTTTCCCCTACTTAATACATAATTTTTTGTTATATATGCATGTTATTTTCTTCAGCAAAAATATAAAAATAAAATTGCATGTTATTTTCTTCAGCAAAAATATAAAAATAAAATAAATAATAATAATTGAGGACGCCAAATAACACCCTTTCTTGAGGACGCTAAATGTTCAGGACGCCAAATGTTCAGGATGCCAGGACTCCAAATGGCACCTTTTCCCCTACTTAATACATAATTTTTTTTTTTTTTTTTATATATGCATGTTATTTTCTTCAGCAAAAATATAAAAATAAAATAAATAACAATTGAGGACGCCAAATAACACCCTTTCTTGAGGAGGCCAAATGTTCAGGACGCCAGGACGCCAAATGGCACCTTTTCCCCTACTTAATACAAATTTTTTTTATATATGTATGTTATTTTCTTCAGCAAAAATATAAAAATAAAATAAATAATAATTGACGACGCCAAATGACACCCTTTCTTGAGGACGCCAAATGTTCAGGACGCCAAATGTTCAGGACGCCAGGACGTCAAATGGCACCTTTTCCCCTACTCCAGTGAAAAGTATAAAAATGCAAGGTTTATTTTTAACACTTGGGCAACAGCATATTACTGGAGGTGATGATAACGTCTGGCATATCATACTTTTAGTAGTGGTGGTGAGGGATTATTCTTTGAATGGCTCCACTCACAGAGCAAAACACTGAAATGTTTAAGTTGGACCGGAAGCACTGTGTTCTTCTTCCTGTCTGCATAAGATTACTGGAGACTTGAGTCTTGCCTTGCCATGTCTTGTCTTTTCTTGTCTCACCAACCACATGCTTCCACTTTTATGATCATCACCAGCTCTCAAAAATTGTGGCCGACATGCATGTTCCCACAAAAAGTAGAATAATGAAAAATTTTGGTCCAGTGAGCCAACCTGGAAATCTCTCAGAGAGGCAGGTTATGTAAACTTCTGAATAAATCATAACTGACCTACCTTCCAACAAATATGATGGAAAGTAGAATACAGTGCTTTCAGTTACACATAAATATTTTAATTTTAGTGTTTTGCTCTGTGGGAGGAGCCGTTCAAAGGGCAATCCCTTACTGTCACCACTTCAGTACATTACGCCAGAAGTTTTATTGTTGTGCACATATTAAAAATAAACCTTATGGCTTTTATATATATTTTTATGGTACTTAATTCACACTGGTGCGAAGTAATTTGTCATTACCACTTAAGAACCCTTCCACACTCATGGTGTGACATAGATACACTGGCACCTCAACTTAACAGGGCTTGGCTTATTGGATTTCATTGCTCATCGAATGTGTCCAGGTCTCAGAAGAGGTTTTTCAACAGAATAATCGAGTGAGTAAGTGAGCTAAACAGAGCAGAACCTGAATTGTACGTCACTGATACTTGCCTGTCTAACTTTGTGATGGTGGCTTCCTTGATTCTAAGGTAACTAACTAACCCATTATGCTCTTTCTCCCACTCACTGGAATGGTTACTGTGAGTTTGTCCTCATGAAGAGATTAGCGTAATGTTGCTACATAACAACCAGGCTTTACTATTCTTTAAGGGCGTTTTTGCCATGCTACATTTGTTATCCCTAGTGCTCATTTAAATGAAAGTTAATTATTTCCCTCGTAAGCCTTGTTTGGTGAGTTAATTTTCAGAATTGTGCCAGGGCAAGTTTGTTTATTACACGTTCATACAAACATTCGTTTTCAATTTTCTGTAAACAAAAAAACTATTATAGTGCCGGTTTTGTCTGTCCGTCCGCACTTTTTCTGTCCACCCTCAGATTTTAAAAAACTACTGAGGCTAGATGGCTGCAAATTGGTATGTTGATAATCCACCCTCCAATCATCAAACATACCAAATTGCAGTCTTGTCTTCTAGTCTCATTAGTTTTTATTTTATTTAAGGCTAAATTAAGCGATAATCGTACTTCTGGCACCGCTATAGGTACCAACAACACAGGCCACCACTGGACCATGGCTGAGTTTCATGGGCCGCAGCTAAGAGCTTCATGGCTGAGGCCACCACCGGACCGTGGCTGAGTTTCATGGGCCGTGGCTGAAAGTTTCATACAGCATTATACGCAGTACAGAAAGCTCGATTGCACCAAAGAAACTTCGGGGCATATTTTGCTTGTTAGCTTTCTGTAAAAGAAAACTATTGTGCTGGCTTTGTCTGTCCGTACTCTTTCTCCCCTCCCTCAGATCTTAAAAACTACTGAGGCTAGAGGGCTGCAAATTGGTATGTGATCATCTACCCTCCAATCATCAAACATACCAAATATTAAAGCCCTCTAGCCTCAGTAGTTCTTATTTTATTTAAGGTTAAAGTTAGCCATAATCGTGCTTTTGGCAATGATATCGGATAGGCCACCACCGGGTCTTGGTTAAAGATTCATGGGCCTCGGCTCATACAGCATTATACCGAGACCACCGAAAGATAGATTTATTTTCGGTAGCCTTGATTATGCGCTGTAGCGGCTGTACAGAAAACTCGATTGTGCCGAGGAAACTTCGGCGCATTTTTTACTTTTTTTTTTTAAGAATGAATTTTAACCGAAAAACTTCGAAAAAAGTATATTTTGAAAAACCCAATATATCCAGTCTTTAAACATTCAAAAATCACGAGGAAGTATGGAAAATCTATTTCAGTGTCTATAATAGCGTGTAGAGGCGTTTAAAGAGGGGGGCGTGGCGCTTTCGAACCAGTGCGGTGCGGTAATAGAGATTACATTCGTTTATTTTACATCTACTGGTTACGCCATTATGTCTTAAATTTCTGGATGTTCTTGGCAACCCTGCCAAGTTCTAAACTGCAACGAGTGACTGTGTGACTGTGAGTCAGTTACTCAGTAGCGAATCGCTTGCATTATAGGAAAGACGTACGTCATTTTGCTCCTGCAGGCATCCGCTATCTAGTGTGAATTACGCTTTTTTGGGGGGCTGTTTTTCTGTTACTTTTTCTTTGACATTATAGGAATCATGCCATTGGTAATGACAGGAAAAGCACTCGCAGTGAGGCATTTGAAGTAACATGAAAATTACAGTGGGGCCAGATGCCACCTCATTGTAAATAGGAGCCCCTAATTAGTTGTTAATATTTATCTAAATTGTTGATTAGCTGCCCACAGTATCACTATATATTGATGAGTTTTATTCCTGGATATTACAAAATTCAAGACTGAAATAAGTATGTTACAGGTGTTTCCAAACTTTAAACGTCCGTAGCAAAAAACTAATTTTTTTAAATTCAAATATTCATAAAAAATAAATTTTTCACCATATTTACATGAAACCGCTCATGCATATTCATATTAGTAGTACATTTATGCAGACATTTCGTTGTTTCTGGTAAATTAAAAATTGACCGTGTTATTTGGAATCAAATGCAGGAAATCCGTAATTTCCGTGATGTCACTCTGGGCGGCCATCTTGTGAACACTATATTTCATGATATTTGAGAAAATACCAAAAAACCAAAATGTTATGAAATTTGTATTATGTTTAAGAATATCCATGCCAAATTTCGTGTCTCTACCACAAATAATAAAGCCACCAGGATATTTTTAGATTAACTGTTCTATTTTTAGCGTATGACGTCACAGCGTCATGATTTCATGGTATCATGGCTACACAATGTCCGAAATCATATTTAACACGTTCCACGAAAGTTTCGAGTCAAAATATCAAATAATTTTTTTTAGATAATTTTTTTCAACTCTGGGTTGTGAGCCCCCTTATAGCACAGTAGTTATCTGTTTAAGTAGTTCTCCCTTTTCAATGATTATTACATATATACAGATGCTATAAAGCATAATTCCTAACATGAAATCTATATATATATATATATATATATATATATATATATATATATATATATATATATATATATATATATATATATATATATATATATATATATATATATATATATATATATATATATATATATATATATATATATATATATATATATATATATATATATATATATATATATATATATATATATATATATATATATATATATATATATATATATATATATATATATATATATATATATATATATATATATATATATATATATATATATATATATATATATATATATATATATATATATATATATATATATATAATATATATATATATATAAAGTTCACGTGTTAACAAACATAAACAATGCATCTGCAAAACGAATGCAAAAGGGATTGACGTAGACACCGTACTTGTAATGCTAACAATGTCTGATCGACTGACTTGATGCTAATGTTATCCATTTTCATGTTAAATGGGAAGAGCATGTATTGAAATGATAGTTTATTGTGTGCAAAAGTTATAATATTATTAGAATACAAAGTCCCACAAGAACGCAATACAGATATAAAACTGTCAAGTGAATCGACGTTTTCGAACAGTGCTGCTCTGCCTGTCACCAGGTCTCCTACCGCCAGACAAGCACAGTATTTCGATAATAGAATTTTTCTATAATTTTATTGCATGAGAAATTTTGTGAAACGAAACACCAATGACATCAGGAGTGGTTAGCATACAAGATATGCACACTATCTTCAGAATGTTACAATTTGGGAAGAGGGCAAGCTAAAAGTTATGGGATTTGCAGAACTAGCCACTTTCTTGTTTCTCTATAAGAACTTAAACGTAAATGATAATTCCTGTGCTATTAGGTATATACTAATATGAAACTTTTAGAAGGTCTTGCAAGCTGTAACGAATTTAGCAATAGCTTGAGGCATGATGATAATAAAAACAAAAACACCATATGCACTGCGTGAGAGCATGTGTGCTTACACCGTTATGTACTTGCATTTTGGTATCTCCACATTAATATTTGAATGAACATTTCAGCCAAATGTGTGTGTGTGTGCGTGTGTGTGTGTGTGTGTGTGCAGAGTACATAGGAAAGACTTACGCCGTTCGCAACCGGTTGTAGGCTACTTAAGCTTAGGCTGTCGTATATCATTGCTCTTTATTTACTGATATGCCCACTTATGATAAGCAAATTTTACCAAATGACATCAGCTTTATTAAAGGTTGGAGTTAACTGCGATACACAACGAGAGAGAGAGAGAGAGAGAGAGAGTAAACACGACAGAAATTCATACGTTTGCTCAGAGAAGTACAATTTACAAGTAATCGACAGATGAACTGAAAGCATAATGCATTTCAATTCAGTGATTTTCACTACAGTGTTAATGACCACATACTGTATATATGCTGTCATTAATTGTATAGTGAAAAGCATCAAATATACATGTATACAATCTCATTTAATTTGTTGATTACATGTAAAATGCACTTCATAAGCAACCGTATGAATCTCTCTCTCTCTCTCTCTCTCTCTCTCTCTCTCTCTCTCTCTCTCTCTCTCTCTCTCTCTCTCGTTGTGTATCGTTATTTTACTCCAAGCTTTGATCAAATTACTGCCCCTTAATAAAATGTGATAAGGTGATCAAATACCAAATTCTTCATGAAAAATAAAAAGAATTTTGAGAGAGAGAAAGAGAGAGCTAATTCACAGTTAGTGTGTAAGTTACCTTGACTGAAAAATATATGTATATAACACAACATACTATATTGGGTACAATACTGTACTGCATTAAATATGTCAGTAAAAATATATATATATATATATATATATATATATATATATATATATATATATATATATATATATATATATATATATATATATATATATATATATATATATATATATATATATATATATATATATATATATATATATATACAGAGAGAGAGACAGAGAGAAGCATGGTGTGTGGTTCGCACAAAGTGCTTGTATTCCGTAACTTATGTTAAACCACAAACACAAAAGTATTTATGTTTTATTTATTACATTGCAATAGTAGAACTATCGTAACTGTCTACGTTTTTGTTAGACTATACTGTACAGTACTGTACCGTAGTATTTTTTGAGTAGTTAATTTAGCAGATATATCTCTGAAATTGAATAAATGAAACAATATTTCATATTGAATGATAATTACAAAATACTGGATAGGATAGGTTATTAATTACTTAATCTGGAGTTGCCCTACACTAGAGGCTTTGCGAGTTGGCCCCAAGGAATTGTGTAGATTATCTGTAAATCTTCGTCACAGAAAGGATTTCATTACCTGTAAGGAAAAGCAGATAGCCAGTCCACCACACCTAGGGAATATCTTACACCTAAAGGGAATTGTAATTGATAGGTGCTTCGTCACCAGTGGGATTCGAACCGCTGCTAGGTTTAGATACAACGCTGTAAAGTGACGTTTGGCCACTGACTCATCAAGAGAGGTGTAAGTTGATGTCGACTCTGTTGTACATATGCTGTCGAATCCAGGTTTTGTTCTTAGAATCGACATTAACTCACGTCCATCATGATAGCAGATAGTCTGTTACTTTTTGCTAATTGTGAATTTTTGCCACATACACGGTGACATTCTTTTTGTAATCCCAAATATTGAAGTAAAATTATCATTTGATATCCAGTTCACTAAACCTAGGGAATAACATACAACCAAGGGGAATTAAAATTGATAAGGGCTTCGTCGTCAGTATGATTCGAACTGCTGCCTGGTTTGGAAACAACGATGTACAGTGACTTTTGACCAATAAGCCATCAAGAGAGGTTTTATTATATATATATATATATATATATATATATATATATATATATATATATATATATATATATATATATATATATATATATATATATATATATATATATATATACGATATAATATCAAGCGTATCAAGTACCTGGTTATTACACAACTAATCTCAAAATTCAAAAATATACCTCACTTCAGCCAGATACCTGAACTCTCATAACATTAATTGTTACGACTGAGTACTCTAAAGGTAACAGTGATCCCATAAGAAAAACTTATTTATCAATCACTTGAAAAAAATCAAACTAAGTCTATCAGAATATGTGTGAGGTATCAAAAATTAAACTAGAAATCTTCTAGAGTAAAAAGGGCATCACTCCATCAAAAACTCTAACTGTTTCCCTGGTCTTAATTCACTTTAGCAAAACTAAAAAGAACAAAACATGTTTATCACTTTGCCTTATGCACACACAATCAATCCTATTCACTGATGGTCAATAAATGAAACTGTTTTTCTAAAAATGTTAAATACAAAAATTTATTTTCAGATTCAAAGTTTATAATTAAAATTCACAATTATTTAGAATTCACAATTTGAAAAATTTACCATTAATTGAAAATAACACAACACTTAATCAATTCTTGAATTAAATTATGAAACAAAACTAATTCACAAAAACTTTATCAAGAATTTAAATTAATCAAGCAAAATTTAAACTATCAAGAATTACTCAAGATTTAAAAAAGAAAATCTTAACACATGAGATATCAAAATCAAATATGCAATGTTAAATTCTGTATGCAATGTTAAATTACCAAGAAATGTTTATAATGCTATGTCAATAAATGTTACATCACAAACATAAAAATGTGAAAATATAAAGAAATTGTAAATAGAAAAACACACAAAAATACACATAAGATTTATCAATAATGATTTCACTTGTTCAAAATTTCCTAACTTATCATCAACTTCCTAACTTATCATACCACAACTTCCTAACTTATCATACCATAACTTCCTAACTTATCATACCATGGTATCAACAAGTAAAATTTCATGTTACCTTACACAACTTGTGAAAACCTCTGTAAATCACTTGCTGCAGTTGCGTTACACAATACACACTTTTTTTACCAGGCGCCGTTACTGAACTAAATAACTTTGCTAAATTCAGATCTCAAAAGTTAATGTTAAAAGTGACCACAAAAATTACGTTAAAGTAATCTCTTCCTAATTAGGAATGAGAGAGAGAGAAGAGGTAACCAAATCGACTGGTCTCAGAAATCAGAATGAAATATATTTTAGGATTCCAGTAATACGTGAAACAATTACATGATGTCATTAAAGCATTTTGGGTACGAGATACAAAAGTTCTAGAAGCAGGGAAGTGACGTCATTAAAGCGTTTTGGGTGCGAGATACAATGGAGAAGCTTTTAGAAGAAAGTTACGTCACCCCAGCAAAACGTTTTGAACGCAATCTTACAAAACATGACGTAATTGATCAGGACATGTATTCTTTCTCTCCAAGTGGCATACGTGACTCGAACAACGCAAGTAACAACATGAAATCACTCGTCTTGAGCCCGTATGGGACGAATTGGCGTTTGTTTTGCAAACCTGTCATCGCTAACCCAAAACCAAGCTTTCCCTCTTATCTCAACTGATGACAATTGAAATGAAACAAGCCCTGGTGGACACACAGTGTTCACATACTACGCTTTTACCAAGATATTCGTTCTAAATTACGTTACTATTAAAACTGTATTAACAATTCTAAATTACGCTATCAAGTTACTTAATCATTAGTTCTTTTGAGATCTGAGGCCAAACTAAATATGACACTTCAACAACCATTATCATCAAACATAACACATGAAAAAAGTAAATATGTCAAAATTATAGGAGGATATACGTATTACAAGGCAACATCATGAAATTCCTCCCCCGAGAAGATTACTTATCCCGGGTTTGAATCCCACGATTCACAACGGGATAAATAATCTGCTATGACATTATCTTTTCCTGAAATGTGTTTAACACTTACATTATATGGTTGCAGGCATAAAGACCACCTGGTCAGTCTCATATTATTATTTTTCATCTTATTGATGAATGAGATTGGGTTGTGATCCGACAACACTAAAATTTTTCATTCCTAGGTCGGTTCACATACACTTCAAACTTTTTCAATGCTGTGATTAATGCTAATGTTTCTTTTTCGATTGTTGAGTAAGTTTTCTGGTGCTTTTTCAACTTTGAAGACATGAAACATACTGGATGGAAGATTTTGTTGTCATCTTCTTGAAGTAGAACAGCTCCAATTCCACAGTTGGATGCATCAACTTGTATCACGAACTTTTTATTGAAGTCTGGAGCTTGAAGCACTGGTCTTGAAGTTAATATGGCTTTAACCTTCTCAAATGATTCTTGACATTCTGGAGTCCAAACAAACTTTCTTTTAGGACTGGTTAAGTCAGTTAAGGGAGCTACTACGGCTGAGAAATTTGGACAGAATCGGCGATAAAATCCAGCCATGTCCAAAAATCTTTGTAGTTGTTTCCTTGTAGTAGGAGGGGTAGCCTTACGGATACCTTCTACATTAGCATCAATAGGAGCGAGAAGGCCTTTTCCAACTTCAAATCCTAGATACTGTACAGTTGCCTTTCCAAACACGCTTTTTTGTAAGTTGATTGTTAGTCCTGCTTCCCGTAGTTTCTTGAACACTTTCCTTAATATCTTCAGATGTTCTTCCCATGTATTAGAATAAATCACAATGTCATCAAGGTATACATCCACTCCTTCTATTGATCCTAGTAGTTGATCCATCACTCGCTGGAATGTTGCAGGTGCATTCATCAGACCAAACGGCAAAACAGTGTATTGATACAGTCCAAAAGGAGTAATGAAAGCTGACAGCAACTTAGCATTCTCATCTAAGGGAATTTGATAATATCCTTTCAACAAGTCTATCTTGGAAACAAATTTGGCTTGCCCAATGTTATCAAGTAATTGATCAATAAGAGGCAAGGGATAATTGTCAGCCATACTGATGGAATTCAGTTTCCTATAATCAGTACACATCCTAAATGAGCCATCTGGTTTCTTCACTAACACACAAGGAGAACTATAATGACTTGAACTGGGTTCTGCTAATCCATGCTGCAACAAATATTCAACATCTTTCTTCAAAACATCTCGATGAAAAGGTGATAAGCGATAAGCTCTCATTTTAAAAGGTTTTCCATCTTCTCTGATCTTTATCTCATGCTTTGTCAGATTGGTACGCCTAGGTACATCTGCAAAAATTTCAGGGAAACTCTGAATCACTTCACTTAATTCACTACTTTGCTCAACACTCAGATGTTTTAGTTTATCTTCCAAATTTTCTAATATTGAAGAATTGTTCATCTTGTTTTCAGCTCCTAATTCGTAGCCATCATCGTCCTCTGTAGATGAAGTTGTCTGTGTTACTGACACTGTTTCAGTTTTAGTCTCTGAGAAGTAAGGTTTCAAAAGATTCACATGTATCTTCCTCTGTCGTTTTCTTCTTCCTGGTGTTTCAATCACATAAGTTCGATCACTTAACTTCTCTATTATCCTATAAGGACCTTGAAACTTATTGGTAAGGGGAAATCTTTTCACTGGTAAGAACACTAGAACTTGCTGTCCAATACTAAAATTTCTTAGCTTAGTCTTAGCATCATATTTTCTTTTCATTTTCTCTTGACTTATTTTCAAATTTTCTAAAGAGAATTTTCTAATTTCTCTTAACCTTTTCCTCAAGTTCTTCACATATTCTCCTTGGATTTCGTCTTGATTTTTTTCCCAATTCTCTGCAAGAATCTTCAATGGACCTCTAATGTCTCGACCAAAAATCATTTCATTTGGTGAACATCCCATGCTTTCTTGATAAGCATTCCTAACTTCAAATAACATTAAAGGTAAACCAACATCCCATTCTCTTCCTGATTCATTACAATACTTAGTTAACATACTTTTCAATGTCTGGTGGAACCTTTCCAAGGCTCCTTGAGTCTCTGGATGATAAGCAGTTGATAACTGTTGTTTTACTCCTAACAAGTTCATCACATCCTGGAATAATTTTGAAGTAAAGTTCGTTCTTCTATCACTTTGCACAATTTCTGGTATTCCAAACTTGGAGAAAAACTCCACCAACTTCTCAGCAATTACCTTTGCACTTATACTTCTTACAGGAATCGCCTCAGGATACGTAGTCACTGGACACATTAATGTTAATAGATATTCATTTCCTTTCTTTGTTTTCGGAAGTGACCCAACCACATCTATAATTACCTTGCTAAAGGGTTCTCCTCTAACTTCTATGGGATGTAGGGGTGCTTTCTGAATGATTTCATTCGGTTTTCCAGCTATCTGGCATGTGTGACACACTCTGCAACATCTGCTAACATCCTTGTGAAGTCCAGGGCAGAAAAAATATTTCATAATCTTCTCAACAGTCTTCCTGATTCCCATATGTCCAGACTCATGAGCTACTGCTACCACTTGTTTTCTCAATGGATATGGAATCAAAATTTGATGATATTCACCCCATTCAGCATTTCCTGGTATATCTGCAGGTCGATGCTTCCTCATTAGCAATCCTTCCTTTAGATAATAACAGGTGGAGGTTTGTTGCATCTCTTCTTGATCAACAACTCTGAAGAACAGATCAGCCAACGTTGTATCCCTCTTCTGCAGTTTCATTAGCTTCTCTCTAGTCACTTGACCAACTTCAAGGGCTGAACTCTCCATATCTGCTAACTCTGCTTTTGTAGTTTCATTACCATCATTAGGAACACTTTGACTACTCGGAGTCTCTTCAATAACAACAGGATCCTCTTCTTCTTGGGAAATCTCTTCATCACTACCACTAGGGGAAACTTCACTTTCCTGGAACAGCTCTTCTAAGCTTAAAGATCCGTCACTTGATTCTTCTGGTGCAGGTAAATCCTCAGTATTTTCAATTGCAGACATAGTTCTCTTCATACTCCTGGTAGTTACACAACTTGGAAACAGGTGGGGGTTTTTCTTCTCTAAATCTACCGTAGGACTAACCCTTAATGGTTTGTCTGTCACTATAGGACAAGGAACAAATGGTACACCACCAACTTCATTACCCAGTAAAACATGTACACCTTCAACAGCTAGTGAGTCCTTTACAGCAAAATCAACATTTCCTGTCACCAATTCACAGGACAAATGCAAGCGGCATATAGGAGTTACTTCTTCTCCTCCTATACCCTTCAAAATAACTGAATCTCCGGTGAGATTCTTCTCCAACTGTGGGTGAGCACCACGAACTACCACACTATGGTTACTCCCCGTATCACATAATACCTTGACTGGTACCTGCACACTTCCTCCTTGAGTTGTCAGCGTACCTTCATAGATATATGGCTTAAAAGCCTCCAAGCTGCTCAGCCACTCACTGCTTGAAGTTACATTTCCACTGGTTGCTAAACACTCTGCTTGTTTAGTCTCAGTCGTTCCCACACTGCTTTTCGTAGTTTGCTTCACCTGGTTACCTTTAACCACTTGACCAACTGGTTTGGTCTGCTGTTGTGTCTGATAACAATCTCGACTGTAGTGTCCTACTCTTCCACACTTGTAGCAGACAACATTAGTCTTCTGTATCTGTCTTGAGAACAGACTGGATGATGAGGATTTAACATTCAATTGCTGAGGGATGTTACCTGACTTTGTATTGGCATAGCCACTAGAAGGATTTCCAGTTGTAATGTTCCTGAAATTTGGATGAGACCTGAAACCTGTGCGTTGTTGGTTCTGGTACTTGATATTATAATTTCTTTTGCTAGAAATTATATTAAAATCTTCGCTCAATGTAGCAGGTTTGTCAAGTTTCTTAACCTCTCTCTCTCTTAAATAGGCTCTTATGTGTTCAGGAATTCCACTAAGGTATTGTTCAAGGACTACTAACTCCTCAAGTTCGTCCATAGATTTAACTTTAGCAGCCTCCAACCATCATTTAAAACATCTTCTTACTTTGTAAGCATAATCCAAGAAAGTTATCTTGTCATCCTTTCTCAAAGATCTAAATCTTTCATTATAATATTCAGGGGTCATCT
The DNA here is from genome assembly GCF_040412425.1 of Macrobrachium rosenbergii. NCBI lineage: Eukaryota > Metazoa > Arthropoda > Malacostraca > Decapoda > Palaemonidae > Macrobrachium > Macrobrachium rosenbergii. The sequence goes on along the minus strand of NC_089782.1, from coordinate 57,679,226 downwards.
GGTAAACTTGTAGCACATTGTGTTTGAGTACCTTGTACTCTTTACACTGATCAGCTGATAAGGCTAAATAGGCACTTCTTCCTTTACCAATGAGAACACTCTGCAACAAGACCGACCATTTATCCTCTGGCCATCCCATACCTGAAGCCACTTTTTCAAAGTGATCAAAAAACTCATCTGGTGCTGCTTCTGTAAATTTCAGAATTAACTTCTGCACTCTTACCACATCAAATACAGGGTCTGAATTACCTTGAGTAGGGTTAGACGGTGTTACAGGTAATGTGGATCGAGCTTTTATTAACTCCATCTCCCTTTCATGTCTTGCTCTTTCTCTTTCTTCTTCTGCTGCTTTTTCTTCTTCTCTTTCCTTTCTTTCTCTTTTCTCTCTATCTTCTCTTTCTCTTTCTGCTTGCATTTTCTCTCTTTCAGCCTGTATCCTCAGCTTAATCAAATTTTCTTCTGTTTCTATACGTCTAAGTTCTGCTTCTGCATCACTTTTCTCTTTCTTTTGTTCATGTTTATCTGTAAATTCTGCCTCAGCTGCATTCAACAATTCTTGCGCCTCTCCTAACTCTTCATCTACTTTACCAGAGTCCATCAATGCTTGGATTGCAATATATTTGATTTGTGCCTTAATCATACCACTAGACACATTACCCCCACATGCTACTGCTAAAGCAATCCATTGTGCCTTAGTCAGGTTGGATTCAGATAACTCTTGGATGGAAGGAGTTGCTAAAAACTTCTGAACATCGAACAGAGCCATTTTCTCTAAGTTACTCAACTAAGTAATTCACAATACAAAGCAAAAAATAACTATGTGGTCACTCTCCTATCAAAATATATCCCTAACACCACCAGTATAAACCATAAACCGGAGTGATATTTTGTTTTGTTCCACGGGTCTCTGGGCACCAAACAATATAATGTCACGATGCGTATCAAGTACCTGGTTATTACGCAACTAATCTCCAAATTCAAAAATATACCTCACTTCAGCCAGATACCTGAAGTCTCATAACATTAACTGTTACGACTGAGTACTCTAAAGGTAACAGTGATCCCTTAAGAAAAAACTTATTTATCAAACACTTGAAAAAAATCAAACAAAGTCTATCAGAATATGTGTGAGGTATCAAAAATTAAACTAGAAATCTTCTAGAGTAAAAGGGCATCACTCCATCAAAAAACTCTAACTGTTTCCCTGGTCTTAATTCACTTTAGCAAAACTAATAGAACAAAACATGTTTATCACTTTGCCTTATGCACACACAATCAATCCTATTCACTGATGGTCAATAAATGAAACACTGTTTTTCTAAAAATGTTAAATACAAAAATTTATTTTCAGATTCAAAGTTTATAATTAAAATTCACAATTATTTAGAATTCACAATTTGAAAAATTTACCATTAATTGAAAATAACACAACACTTAATCAATTCTTGAATTAAATTATGAAACAAAACTAATTCACAAAAACTTTATCATGAATTTAAATTAATCAAGCAAAATTTAAACTATCAAGAATTACTCAAGATTTAAAAAAGAAAATCTTAACACATGAGATATCACCATAATTTTAGAAATTGATAATGAAACAGTGCAAAACACAGCCCTAAAGAATGACAAAAAATAAAATATGCAATGTTAAATTACATATGCAATGTTAAATTACCAAGAAATATGCAAAAAATGCTATGTCAATAAATGTTACATCACAAACATAAAAAATGTGAAAATATAAAGAAATTGTAAACTGCGCAGAAAAAAACACAAAAATACACATAAGATTTATCAATAATGATTTCATTTGTTCAAAATTTCCTAACTTATCATACCACAACTTCCTAACTTATCATACCATATCTTCCTAACTTATCATACCATGGTATCAATAAGTAAAATGTCATGTTACCTTACACAACTTGTGAAAACCTCTGTAAATCACTTGCTGCAGCTGCGTTACACAATACACACTTTTTTTTACCAGGCGCCGTTACGAACTAAATAACTTTGCTAAATTCAAATCTCAAAAGTTAATGTTAAAAGTGACCACAAAAAATTACGTTAAAAGTAATCTCTTCCTAATTAGGAATGAGAGAGAGAGAGGGTTACCAAATCGACTGGTCTCAGAAATCAGAATGAAATATATTTTAGGATTCCAGTAATACGTGAAACAATTACATGATGTCATTAAAGCATTTTGGGTACGAGATACAAAAGTTCTAGAAGCAGGGAAGTGACATCATTAAAGCGTTTTGGGTGCGAGATACAATGGAGAAGCTTCTAGAAGAAAGTTACGTCATCCCAGCAAAACGTTTTGAACGCAATCTTACAAAACATGACGTAATTGATCAGGACATGTATTCTTTCTCTCCAAGTGGCATACGTGACTCGAACAACGCACGTAACAACATGAAATCACTCGTCTTGAGCCCGTATGGGACGAATCGGCGTTTGTTTTGCAAACCTGTCATCGCTAACCCAAAACCAAGCGTTCCCTCTTATCTCAACTGATGACAATTGAAATGAAACAAGCCCTGGTGGACACACACACGTGTTCACATACCACGCTTTTACCAAGATATTCGTTCTAAATTACGTTACTATTAAAACTGTATTAACAATTCTAAATTACGCTATCAAGTTACTTAATCATTAGTTCTTTTGAGATCTGAGGCCAAACTAAATATGACACTTCAACAACCATTATCATCAAACATAACACATGAAAAAAAGTAAATATGTCAAAATTATAGGAGGATATACGTATTAAAGGCAATATCATATATAAATATATATATATATATATATATATATATATATATATATATATATATATATATATATATATATATATATATATATATATATATATATATATATATATATATATATATGTGTGTGTGTGTGTGTGTGTGTGTGTGTGTGTGTGTGTGTGTATGATTATATGTATACGTATATATGTATGTATGTATACTCATATATAACATGTAAATGGTGACCATATTTTATTGGTATTATCTAACATTTTCTTTGTAAAATTTCATTTATTTATTGCTATTATTTACTTTCGTTTAGTTACTTCCTGATAAGGAAAACTGAATTTTCAATTTGTCATCATTTAAAATTACGAAGTGAACCAGGAACGTAAAGTCTACACACTTGAAGAAAAAACAGAACAAACTACCATATTGCTCTCGGTGAATCATTCTACGGTCTTTTGCCCTGTTGTCGCTTCATTGTTCTTCTAATTGTGTTGGGTTCTCAGACTCCTAGCACATGTATAGTCGAAGTTAAACAGAGGCAGAAATTTACCCACTTCCCTTCGCAAGCATGCCAGCAACCTAGGCTGAGGAAGATGCTATCCATCGCTAACGTGAGGGGCTCTCTACTAAGATTAAGATTTGGGAAAGCGCCTGCCTGGATGATCAGTCTCCAAATGACAAGTTAATGTTTAGTGACAAAAGACTCTTTCGTCAGCATCTCAAAGAGCACCATTCTCCTTTACTCTATTTTTTTCTGTTCTTTCATATAAAGGCATTCAGTGTTGTGGAAGTTTGCTTGTAAAGTCAGTTCACAATGACCTTAAGCATAAGAAGTTGTTCATCTTATCGGACCAGTGGCTTAGTGACGAAATTGTGCACTTTTTGCTACAAGCATGAAATTTTGCTCAAAGGTACCTTTTGATACCCTAAAAATATATACAGTAGATATGGAGACATATGAAAAAATGGGTGTAAACCATTTTTTTCGGCCATTTTTCAAAATGGCTGCCATAATTGCTAATTTCGTCTATCTTTGCTTCTAAGATAGCTGAAATAACAATTTTGGTGTCGTAACATGTGTTTTTGGGGTCAAGGAATTCCTTAAAACATATGACAACACTGTAGGACTCTTAGTTTAAAATTGCTTGAAATCAAATTTATCAAATTAAATTACAACAAACAGATACATGATATTATATTGGCATATTGAAAATTCTGTTTCTAAAATATGTTAAATGGTAAATGTAATGAGTAAACCTATGTTATGAAATGAAAAAAATCCCTAGACACTAAAATATCTTCATTGTGAAGAAAAAATATAGTTTCCATAGTGTTATCATAATTGTGGAGAAAAGAAATTGAAATCCATATTTAAATTTAAATACATTATACCAGAATTCTATCAACTAAGGCGAATTAATTCTTCTTTGAAATTCCTTAAAACTTTATACTGTACCCCTAAATTCAATCATTTTCACATGCTACAGTACATTTACATAGGGCAGTCCACTTCAGTGACGCCCTCTAACACTTGCATCTCCCCTTGCAGCCCTTTGTACAGCTGCATGTTAACAAACCTCGGCAAGACTTGGATGCCTGTGCCAAGGTTGTCCACTTTGGTTCCTACTAGTCAGTGGCATTTCTAGTCCATCGCAGTGGCTTGCATCTGGAAGTGGTGGTGATGGTGCACAAGCCTTCCACATGCATGTCCTCCTTGATACACCGCTCTTTGAATATGCTCTTTAAGTGTAGCTTTTGTGGGAGGAATATTTTCTATGGACCTATTCCTCTTTGTAGATAGGTGTTGTCTATCTCCATTTACCTCTGTTCGGTCACTAGTTCTATCATACAGGAGTATAACAAATCGTTCCATTACATTAAAATCACTCTCAGCAATATCAGAAGGCACACGTGATAGTAGGTGGAATGTCGCAGCGACCTCATCAAATGCCTTCCAAGTCCGGCAAGCTGTTTTCTTCCCAGTTCCACCAAAGGAGGACACAGTATCACAACCAGTATCACAATGGAACATTGGTAGACGGCTGGATTTTAATGACCCAAGATGTGCAGCTATATCATGTGCTGGAAGGTAACGAAAGTTCTTTCCCACGCCAAATGCTATCCACACTTCATCAAGAGTGAGTTGGTTAACAAATCTATTACCAAAACTACTACATCTGCATTGACTGTTCTCAAAAGTGCCCTCTTGCATCCACTTCTTGCTGCATCCATCAGATGTAATATCATTCTGGAGTTAGCCTCTTTATGCTTGCATGGCTGTAATCTGGCTGTTTCATATTCTGTGTTGCAAAGGACTCTCTCTCCAGATGTTGCAATGATAACCTTATCACTCTCAGTTGGCATTGATTGCTCTGATAAATATTCAAACAGTTCAGTCTTGTTTTCATCAATGAGGAGAAACTCTTGCAGGTTTGCAAGAATTGTAGTGTCTGCCTTGTACTCGTCTTCTTACACCTCTTCCACGACGTTCTCTTGTAGATGTTTTCAATGGATCCTTAAGGTATTGATCCCACATGAGGTCTATTCTACTGGTACTTTGCTCTAAGTGTTTCTGGAGATGCGGCGAAAAGATATCTTTGGCATATGCTGCAAATGTTTTAGAAGTGCCAGGCTTTAGTATATTCACTATTGCAACCTCATTTACAACTGTAAAATCTACAGGTGGATGGATATTAGTTGGCACTATATACTTCTCTAAACTGAAGAAGACTTGATTTTATACAAGGCCGGAGTTCCCCAGATGTGATATGGATGGAGGGTAAGGTTGATTTTCATAACTGAAGAAATTCTCAAGATTTCCATCTCTTGTCTGGCATGAAATGTAAAGTCTTGAAAACAAATTACAGTTGCTTAGTAAACTAGGAACTTGTGTTTTAGATGAAGGTGTTTGCTTTCTGAACTAGCAAGGCATCAGGGACATCTTGTTTTTCTTGATGGAATCAGAAGGAGGGACTGTTCTTTCAACAATTCTTTCTTTAATATAGGCTTGATATTGAGCCTCCCCAATGCTTTCGATTTTTTCAGTATTATTCATAACTGGGGCATCTGTAATATTTTTGCTGTGCTTTATAACAAGATCATTACAGTCTTCCAGGAATGGTTGACCATAGTCTTTAATAACTTTCAATAGCGAATGGACATCTTTCATAAAAGCTGCTTGTTGACTTTTCTTCTTTTCACTGTGTTTTAAGACTTCACTGTGTGTGTGTGAGATACCTGGTGCTCATTTTCCGACACTATCTCAAAATCATTTGCTAGTCTTGCAAGCTCAGGTCCGCCTACTGTCCACCTTCTAAGAGCTGCTGAATTTTGTGTCAGTCCCACTGCACCACCTTCACTTTTCATTGAGGTAGTATTTTACTCAGGTGCTTGGTCTGTTGGAATCCTAGAGCAGGCCAGCCTGTTTTGTTCACAGCGAAATGTCCTTTTTCAAACTCTAGTGCATCCCATAGTGTGTTGAGTGTATTGCTGTCATGTCCCTGGTGTGGATAGGTAACCATCTAGAATAGCTTTGGTGGTCCAGAGCAAAGAACCATGGTGTTATTTTGTTCAGGATCTGGGTGTATAGCTTAAAATTGCCTTTACAGAGAGACTTTACATACAATAATAGCAAAATTTCCAAAGACAAGACAATCCACCAGAAGTGAAATGTTGGCGAGGAAGCTTTTTTGGACACCCATCCTTCTAAGGATAGTGGTTCATTACCTTCTGGTTGTCTGTTGCAGTATTGTGCATACGCTTTATGTAGAAGGACATGCAAGGTACAAGCCGTAACCTGGTGTGCCCTGTGGGTCCTTGTGGCATGACTGGCCTTCAAAAATGAGTTGGCAACACCAAATGATGCTAAATGAGAATAAAGAGGCTGATCAACAGGAATGACTGGGACTTGTCCTGTATTCAGAAGCTCTACTGCCTGCTTGATAACATTCATTCCATGTTTTATCATTGCTGGAGACCCAGCTTGCTCATGAAACTATGGAAGTAAGGATGAAATTGCTGGCAAATCAAGAGATGGTGAAACGTGGTGTATCCACAGAATTAGCTATATATATAAGTATATACATACACACACACACATATACATATATATATATATATATATATATATATATATATATATATATATATATATATATATATATATATATATATATATATATATATATATATATATATATATATATATATATATATATATATATATATTTCTATCACAGTCATCCTATTCGACTGGATGGCTTTTATAGTGTGTGGTTTCGGGTTGCACCCTACCTCCTTAGGAGTCCATCACTTTTCTCACTATGTGTGCTGTTTCTAGTAGCACACTTTTCTGCATCAGCCCTGGAGCTATTTTGGCATCTAGTTTTTCCAGATTCCTTTTCAGTGATCTTGGGATCGTACCTAGTGTTCCTATAATTATAGGTACAATTTCCACTGGCATATTCCATATCCTTCTTATTTTGATTTTCAGGTATTGATACTTATCAGTTTTTCTCTTTCTTTCTCATCTACTCTGGTGTTCATGGTATTGCCACATCAATGAGTGATACTTTCTTCTTGATTTTGTCAATCAATGTCACGTCTGGTCTATTGGCACGTATCACCCTATCTGTTCTGATACCATAGTCTCAGAGGATCTTTGCCTGATCTTTTTCTATCACTCCCTCAGGTTGGTGTTTGTACCATTTATTACTGCAAGCTAGCTGGTGTTTCTTGCACAGGCTCCAGTGGAGGGCTTTTGCTACTGAATCATGCCTCTTTTTGTACTGGTTCTGTGCAAGCGCCGAACATTCACTCGCTATGTGGTTTATGGTCTCGTCTTTCATATTGCACTCCCTGGGTGAGATGTTATTTCCATCTATTGTTCTTTGGACATATCTGGTTCTTAGGGCCTGATCTTGTGCTGCTGTTAGCATTCCTTCTGTTTCCTTCTGTAGCCATTGCCATGTTTCATTGCTAGCCACTTCTTTTGTCTGTCTCATGTACTGTCCATGCACTGGTTTGTTGTGCCACTCCTTTGTTCTGTTTTTTCATTCTCCTGTCTCTGTATATTTCTGGGTCTTCGTCTACTTTTATCAGTTCTTCTTCCCATGCACTCCTTAGCCACTCGTCTTCACTGGTTTTCAGATATTGCCCCAGTGCTCTGCTCTCGATGTTGACGCAGTCCTCTATGCTTAGTAGCACTCTCCCCCCGCTCCTTTCGTGGTATGTATAGTCTGTCTGTATTTGCTCTTGTGTAGTGCTTTGTGTATTGTTATGTGTTTTCTAGTTTTCTGGTTTATGCTACGGAGTTCAGCCTTCGTCCACTCCACTACTCCTGCGCTGTATCTGATTACTGGTACTGCCCATGTATTTATGGCTTTCATCATGTTTTCAGCGTTGAGTCTCTGTATATATCCTTTCCTGATTGTGTCCTTCGTCTCTTGGTGTTTTATATCCTCTCCTTCTATTATTCCCAGGTATTTGTATCCTGTCTCATCTATGTGCTTGATGCTATTCCCATGTGGTAGCTTTATCCCTTCGGTCCTTGTTACTTTGCCTTTTTGTATGTTGACCAAGGCTCATTTTTCTATTCCAAATTCCATCCTGATGTCCCCAGATACAGTCCTTACAGTCTGGATTAGGGTATCTATTTCCTTGATGCTCTTACCATACAGCTTGATGTCGCCCATGAACATCATATGGTTAATTCTGTTGCCTCCTTTCTTGAGTTGGTACCCAGCATCCATCTTCTGCAGTACTTGTCATGGGAATCATGGCTACTATGAAGGGAAGTGGGGACAGTGAGTCACCTTGAAAGATCCCCCTCCTGATGTTAACCTTTGCTAGTCTTATCTCAGATCTTGTGTATTCCAGTTGCGCATTGTATTTTTAAGGAAGCTGATGGTCTTTTCCTTTTCCCCATATATTTTCAGGCATTCTATTAGTCACGTGTGCGGTATCATGTTGAAGGCTTTCTTGTAGTCAATCCATGCTATGCTTAGGTTGGTTCTCCTTCTCTTATTATTCTTCATTACAATTTTGTCTATTGGTGGGGATGGTGTTTGTATCCTCTAGGTAGTTGTATAGCCTTTCACTAATGATACCTGTTAGCAACTTCCACATTATTGGTAGGCAGATGATAGGCCTGTAGTTACTTGCTATATTTCCCTTGTTCTTGTCTTTCTGTACTAAGGATGTTCTCCCTGTAGTCATACATTTAGGCGCTTGGTGGTTTGTGATACATTGCTGGAGTTATTCTGCTATTCGTAGGTGTAGGGCCTTGGAGTTTTTGAGCCAGTATCCATGGACTTCATTGGGACCTGGGGTTTTCCAGTTGGGCATTTTCTTTAGTTGGTGTTTGGCTCTGTCTGTCGTGATCTCGGCGAATCTTTGTTTTTTTCTCCCCATTTCTTCTGCCTTGATTTCCTAGAGCCATGTTGCATGTTTGTTGTGTGATACCGGATTGCTCCATATATTTTCCCAGAATCTCTTACTTGGTTCGGCTTCAGGAATTTCCTTGTGGTTGTCTTCCCCTCTTAGTTGGCTATATAGTGTTTTCCGGTTGGTTCAGTTCCTCTCATGTTTTCTTGCTTCTAAGCCTCTTTTCTGCCATCTCTTTCAGTTTACTCAAGTCAGATTTCATCACCATGATTTGTTTTTCCAGGCACCTTTTCCAAGGCAGTTGCTGTTTTGGTTTCTGTTGGGTTGGTTGTGATTGTGGTGTTGGTGTTTGTATCCCCATGAGGTCTACTACCAGACTTGCTCCTGCATATGGCAGGTTATTTGTTTCTGTGTTACTTGTGGTGTGGATTAGTCTCATTATTTCATTAACTTCACTTGTTTTTTCCCCTTAGTATCTTTGTGGGGATCTTTGCTCTTTCTGTATCTGGCTTCATCCATTGTCTGATCTTTTCCACCCATTTAACCCATAGCTGGACCCTACCCCATCGAGAATAGGTACTCATTTACAGCTGAGTAGACTGAGGAAATTATGGTAAAGATCCTTTCCCTAGGAATCAATGCTGAGGAGAGCGGTTACCCATCCAACAACTGACCAGCCCCAATGTTGCTTAATCAGTCCATCAATGAACTAAACCACTCTGCCACGGCGCCCATATTATTATTATTATTATTATTATTATTATTATTATTATTATTATTATTATTATTATTATTATTATTATTATTATTATTATTATTATTATGTATTAGTGGTTTTTGTGTTAATGGTGCAGTTCACGCTAGCGATGACGGCCTCAGGGATTTAAGGAGAATATAGACTGAAAAGTGTTCGCATATGGAGGCATAGCCTTAATCCTTGATGCTAATTTTGATGAAAGAAAAGCGTTGAAACGCGTGGTGGTCTCAATAATTATTGTTTCTATTAATCCTGATACCACCAATAACAAATCATTATGATTATTAAAACTATAAAGCCTAGAGTGTTTTCATATGTTTTAATGAATTCCTTGACCCCAAAAACATATGTTACGACACCAAAATTGTTATTTCAACTATCTTAGAACCTAAGATAGACGCAATTAGCAATTATGGCGGCCATTTTGAAAAATGGCCGAAAAAAATGGTTTACAACCATTTTTTTCAAATGTCTATATCTTTTTGGGGTATCAAAGGGCACCTTTGTGCAAAATTTGATGCTTGTAGCAAAAAATGCACTATTCAGCCCAAAATTGTCATTTTATGACCTTGTGTCTTGATGATTGCCACTATTATTCTATACATTATCTAGCATGAACTTTATATCAATATGGGTGCTTTTTGCTGTCCCCTTTTTCTTCTTAAGTATAAAAAAATTCTTTATTCTTTCTTGCTTGGTCATGCTTCCAAGCGTTTTTGATAACTTGCTGTCGATCTTTTTTCATTTTTCATTCCCCTTTTTGTCTTGGTCGTTGTGATACTAATTTCACATACCAGAGCAATATATATTCTTCAGTTCTGTCTCCTTTGTAGCAAATATGACATTAGACATTCTCCGGCAATTACAGAAGACCTAGAGAAATGCCCTGTATTTTGTCTAAAATGACATAACAGGAAATTCCTAAGTGATATAAATTTCGTCGTAGAATTAATCAAAATTGAAATGAAAATCCTGGCTTCCACTTGGAAACAAAAATGAACAGATGGTGAACATGCAATGAGGAAAAATAGTCTCTCTCAAAATCTCGTTTTCTAAATATTTATTCCGACGGTTTCATGCGACCAATTGGCTCTTTGTGAGTTCTCTTTCCTGTTAGTAGCAATGCAGAAATTATTATATGATATTTTCGGCGTTTTCGTTTGCTTCAGCGTATTCTTTGAGTCGAGGAGACAAGTGAGCGTGTATGCGCTGCAATAAACGTCCTCTGATTGGGTGCAACTTAATGCAAAGCTCCTTCAAGCTAATGGTAGTAAATGTTAGAAAAGCTCTATTTGTTACTTATTTCCAAACATATAACTGGGACGAAATTAAAAAGCAAAATCGAAATTCAATAAAAAAAAATGAAATTCAAATTCATTTCATTTCAAATATAGAAGGAACTGGGTTTATTTCTCATTTTGTGTGCATCCGCTGAACATTTTTAAAGATTCATTGCATTTGCAAAATACATCGACAATAAACAGGCCAACTCCATAGGAACAATAAAAAAAGACAGTTTTGTGAACATAACACAGACTAAAGGGAAATATACGAACAAAAGCCATGTTGCAAAAAGAGCCACTCGGACAGAGAAAATTTGAATTTCAACTCGTCCTTTTTTGTTTTTTAACGAGATCGCATCGTAACACAGACGATTTGCTTAGCGGCAGACAAATACACAAGTGAAGCTGAATCGAGTCTTGGAAGAGCATCGATGCATACTTCAGCAGTGGGGATTCAAAGCGAACAAACGACGGATTTATTTCTTTGTTGCGAATGATAAGCCAACAAATGCTGGAGCATGCTTAGTGAATAATATATCTAGAGGCACAACCATGCTTAAACGAAATAAGAAATTGTTCCACAAAATATTCAATTTTACCCTAAATAAATTTACCTTGAGATGGGAAGGCAGGGTTTTGCGTGCTTCCGCAAGCACATAATGTGTTTCCTAAATATGCCTTGTACTTCTTTTACATTCTTGAGGAAGATCCTTCTTCACAATTAAAAGAATATTAAAAGAATAAGAAAAATGAAAATAAAATGGGAGCAAAACTAATGAAAATTAAAAAATCTGAATTTTGACCTATTTCACCCATTTTTTTTTCATTCCTTATTTTGTGCCATTGTTCATCTATCATATTTTCTCAATTTTGCTTGATTTTAGTGTTTTCATGCTTTATTAGTACTATTCATAATGATCATACCAAGGAATGTGCCTCTCTCTCTCTCTCTCTCTCTCTCTCTCTCTCTCTCTCTCTCTCTCTCTCTCTCTCTCTATATATATATATATATATATATATATATATATATATATATATATATATATATATATATATATATATATATATATATATATATATATATATATATATATATATATGCATCACATTTCTTGGTAATATATGTTCATTATGAATAATGCCAATAATGAATATGATAATGACAATGAACCTTTCTTAGTCGAGGAAAATTATCAAAATTAATCAATTATGAAAAGATATGCCCCCTTGGGTACTCCATAAATGTCACTCGGACAGAAAGCTCGGAAATATTGAAACACTTTAGGTAGAATGTGTTCAGTTAACGGTTCCCTGCATTCACCTCCACCCGAAGCGAACCGCGTGAATAAGGGGTTTTAGGGCGTTCATTTCCCGTTGGTTTTGTGAAGGCTATGAGCAAACTACTGTGCTTCCCAAGGTCTGAAGAATTAGACCTTGGCGCGTCCATTCTTGCTCCAACTGAGTGCTGTCAGTTCCAGCTGAAGATGAGGAAAGGAACAACCCTTCCAAGGTAAACGAAAATGGATGCGATTTTGGTTAACACATTTCAAAGGCACAGACTAATAGGCTCGCAACCTCATCCTTTGTGGTTTTCTGCAAAAGAAAACTACTGAGATGGCTATTTATGTCCGTCCGCACTTTTTTCTGTTCGCCCTCAGATCTTAAAAACTACTGAGGTTAGAGGTCTGCAAATTGGTATGTTCATCATCCACCCTGCAATCATCAAACATACCAAATTGCAGCCCTCTAGGCGCCAACAACACAGACCACCAACGTGCCGTGGCTGAAAATTTCATGGGCCGCGGCTGAGAATTTCATACAGCATTGTATGCTGTACGGAAAACTCGATTTTTACTTGTTTCTATGCCAAACACTTGGAAGACAACAAGAACCAAGAGTCACACACACTTGGCATAGTAGTATAGTGAAGGAAACGTGTCTCTGTTAAAGTTATAATGGTATGCCTATTTCCCCAATTAAAAGACAAATCATTTTTCTTCCACCTTTGATAAGGTCAGTCTATCTTCTGTTGATATGCGTTTCCTCATTTGTCGATAATGTCTATGTTTTCCTGGAATGACTAGTTTTCTAGTGACATGATCTAAAGTCTTCACAAAGAGTATAGAGGTAATCCATCAACAATCTCTAGTTAACAAGTGGATGCACCCAATGCTGTCTACTATTATTTCTTTTTTCCTAGACATTTTTTAATCAATCTGGCACAAAAAAAAGCTACCCATAGGAAATCCATGTTGAAATGATATGTTATAAACACTATATTCTAGACTACTCACACATTTTCTTGTATACATGTACATGATTTTAAAATATATATGTATATGTATATATATATATATATATATATATATATATATATATATATATATATATATATATATATATATATATATATATATATATATACTGCATATACAAGCATACATGTGACTTCTGCCACGGCAATAGCAACGAAATGTAGAATATAAACAGAGTAAATGGCCATGATGAAACTGTAACGGGAAAGGGCTAGATCTTTCTCCTTTACTCTGAGGTAATTTCAGTCAAACTACAAACAGTGAAACAAAACATAACAAAGGAGACTCACTTTGACAAACAAAGACCGAAATCAATGGTGCGGATGACCATTTTAATACTTATAAAAGTTACTACATTCGCAGTGCTCTTCGGGTGCGGGGTAGGTTTCTAAGATCTGTTCAGTTACTAGATGAACCGAGGACTGGAAAAGACATAAACAATGAGTACTAAGACTCCTTAGTTCCTCTTTTAAATCTCTTTTGAACATCTTGTGCAGAATGGGGCTTAAATCAAAGGAGAAAGATCTTGCACTGGGTATCTCAAGTCTGTCCTTGTCTTATACGCTGATTATATATATGTATATACTAACCATATATATATATATATATATATATATATATATATATATATATATATATATATATATATATATATATATATATATATATATATATATATATATATATATATATATATATATTATATATATATATATCCCATTATATTTTCCCATCCCACCAGCATGCTTCGTTTGAAGCTGGAGAATACAAGGAAGGGTGAAAGAAATTTAGGCCCCTCCCTTAATCTTTTAATCGCCTTTCAACTTTCTCTTCTCGAACATATGACTTCGGGAAACTTTTGTTTACACAGACACGAGGTTGTGAGGAGCCTAAGCGCCTGAAAGGCAGATTAAGAGAAAAGGACAGCTGGCATGCACACCTGGAACTTGAGTCATAAATGACCCAGTTACTTGTGGATAACCTGCTGACCCTGACTGAAGTCATGTAAGGGTCTCACCGAAGGAACACATCTCTCCCTTCCATTTACGCCCCCATAGTCTTCTTACCAGTGAAGCCCTCAGCCCTTCCACCACCGCCATATACCTCGCTGAAGCCACCTCTTCTACAGGGTAAAGTGATCTGTTGCAAAGGTTCTTCCAGTCAGTCACACAGTTTTAATTCTCGTACTAAACTCCCCATTTCCATTTCTGAGTGCGAGTATTTCCATATCAACCTTGCCTTGTTAGGGCAGTGTTACGTAAATGCCTGTGTTTAAATAATTACGTAAAATCGTGTGTTCAAGGCTTATTGGCACCCTCTGTGCTCGCCGTGTCCTATGTACATTTTACTGCGCCCTTACTGGCTTTTGATTCGTGAACCTCTATCTTTACAGAGGATTTGTTAGCCGTGGAAATCTCTCTTGACTGTGCCTTTTGTCAGCCTCGTCACACCCACGGATAGACTCTCAAGTTTTCCCAGTTATGATTAACCTCTCAGGTCTTGCTTGCCTGATTAGTCCTGTTCATCTTCTGATAGTTCATTAAATACACAATTTTAAACTTACCCTAACGTGTTTACTTACAAACACCTCATGAGTAGAGCCCTCAGCTCAGATAAATTCCCCCTTATTCCTTGTTTTTTATGATTTCTTGAATCAACAGCAGTCAGATTTTATACAAAAATAGAGGTAAGTAACAAAATCATTCATTTAGAGTCTATAACTGGCTCATGGTAAGCATTTCCCCAGGTTAAATCGTAAATATATATATATATATATATATATATATATATATATATATATATATATATATATATATATATATATATATATATATATATATATATATATATATATATATATATATATATATATATATATATATATATATATATATATATATATATATATATATATATATATATATATATATATATATATATATATATATATATATATATATATATATATATATATATATATATATATATATATATATATATATATATATATATATATATATATATATATATATATATATATATATATATATATATATATATATATATATATATATATATATATATATATATATATATATATATATATATATATATATATATATATATATATATATATATATATATATATATATATATATATATATATATATATATATATATATATATATATATATATATATATATATATATATATATATATATATATATATTATATATATATATATATATATATATATATATATATATATATATATTTTTTTTTATAAATATATATATATATATTCATATATATATATAAATTTATTTGTATGTATATATCAGATATACCAAGACAGTAAAATTTATTTGTGGCCTTTGTCCCGCAGGGAGGGTCGACAGTTCAAACTTTAATGTTCGTTGTAGCATTAGGGATTTAACCCCCATAGGAAATTTCCATATTCAACTTTAAGATAGGTGGCCTTAAGCTTTTTT
>NC_089782.1:57638223-57658223 GCF_040412425.1 Macrobrachium rosenbergii | reverse complement strand
CCAATCATCGCTAATTCATCGTCCCCAATCAGCCTGCTTCGTCGGTACATAGGGAGACCAATCATTGCTAAATTCATCGTCCCCAATCAGCCCGCTTCGTCGGTAAACCAGGGAGACCAATCATTGCTAATTTATCGTCCCCAATCAGCCCGTTTTGTCGGTAAATCAGGAGACCAATCATACGTCCTTTGAAAAAGTGTCCAAGATTCCTACAGCTCTGGAAATTAATTCTGTGTGTTACTAGCGTCCTCTCCCGCCTGCAAAATGTCGACACGGTCTCAGCAGAGCGAGGATTTCAAGTTCTTCATGTCCTCAGGGAAGGAACTCGGCCTTTCCGGGAGAGAACTAAGAGACTGGGTACAGGAGAGGATGGACGCCATACAGGCAGAACGACAGGCTCAGGAGAGACGAGAAGAAGCCGCAAGGCAGGAACGAGAGGCAGAAAGACAGGCTCAGGAGAGACAAGTAGAAGCAGAAAGACAGGCTCAGGAGAGACGAGACGAAGCCGCACGGCAGGAACGAGAAGCAGAGAGACAGGAACGGGAGGCAGAGAGGCTGGCTCGGGAGAAACGGGAGGACGCAGAGAGACAGGAACGTGAGGCAGAAAGACTAGCCCAGGAGAAACGAGACGCAGCAGAAAGACTGGCCCAGGAGAAACGAGAAGAAGCCGAGAGGGAAGAAAGGGACAAGCAGCTTGCCCATGAACTCGCAATGCTGCAACAGAGTGGCCCTTCGCCTCCACCTGCCCCCCAGGGAATGAGTGCCTTCAGCCAGGCTATCGCCTGCATGCCAAAGTGGACGGAGGCCGAGCCCGAGGTGTGGCTTGACAGCGCCGAGACAGTTTTAAAGGCCTGCCCCCTGAGTGCAGCCGAACTCTCCCTGGTGTTGGGCAAGTTCCTTGGAGGGGAAGGCCCTGATTGCCTACAGGGCCCTCCGCCGGAGGAGCAGGAAAATTTGGTAGGTCGTACGCCAGACTATTGCCAAGGCGTACGAGATAACCCCTGAACGCTGGAGGCGCTGGGCGCGGGCTAGTGAAGGAGGCCAATCAAACCTGGGCAGACTGGGCCTACAAGTCCGAGCGTGCCCGTGCCAAATGGTTCGAGGCTGTGGGGTTACAACCCTCAACGATGCCATCGAACAAATACAAGTCAGAGAACTTCTACTCTACACCCCGCCGGCCCTCGCCACGCACATCGCCGAGAAGGAGCCCCCACCTTAGCTGATTGCTGCGAATAGCGGATCTATGGGACACCCATCACCCCCAGGAGAGCTCGCTGCAGCGCAAAATTACGCCACCCGCCTACCTATCGGTGCCCCTCCGCCGAAGAATGGGCAATCACAGAAGCCCGTGGGTGTGCGGGTTCTGTAAAGATCGGGCATGCCAAGGAGCAATGCCGCAGTAAACCACCCGCCTCTCTCTCCCGGACAGCCCCTAATAAGTCGTCTGCGCCCTCTGCCGGGGCAGTGCGAAGAGATTTCAGCCAAACCTTTTGCACGGCGTGCAAGGTTGGCGGCCACTCTTCCTCATGGGCAAAAATGCTCTAGAAATAATAAGGCAGGAACTCCCGCCGTCGCCCTGGCAGTAACGAATCCCGAGTCCTTAGGCCCTCCTGCCGAGGGTCCCATCTATGTGGCACCTCCTCGAGGTAGACACTCCGCACGCCAGGTCAAGGCATTTGACGACTCTGGCGCGCAAATTTCCCTCATAAGGAGGGACAAAGTTCCTATGGAGCTATAATGAGACCGACGCAAACTCGTCACCATTGAGGGCATTAACGATTTTAAAATGATCCTCCCTACGGTCCAACTGAGGGTCACCCGACCCCACAGAGCCAGGACCATTCGTCTAAAATGCGAAACACATTCCAGGAGGCTATGACGTCCTCCTGGGCCAAGACTTTACGTCCCATTTCAAGCCACCACCATTCCGGGGTCCCCATTCCCCAATAAATCATCCAAATCCGAGTCCAGTGCCCGGCACGCATCCGTGCCAGTGCGAGGCCTCAGCCAGATCTCCTTCAGGAGAATCTCGGCCTTCAGCTCCTCTGCCAGTGCCCTTCGGCGCACTGAGCAGTGCCAGTCTCCGTCCGTCCAGACAGACGAGACCACCACCACATCGCCACCAGCGCCAGTGCCAATGTCAGTGCCTGAGCTGGTCACCCCTGCAAACAAGTCGACCCCGCCCCCTCCGGCCGTCCCCTCTCTCGCCGCCCGCCGCCAGATTCTTCCGCAAGTCATGATTCTGCCCGCCTTCCTGGGCGATGAACTCTGCGATCTGCGCCGGTTAATGTCCGAGATGGCGAACAAAATTCCTGGGTCAGTTGTCGCAGCAGCTGACCCAGATGGCACCCCTTGCCGCCCTTTGGCCTCGGGCCCTCCGATTCCCCGGCCAGGACAACGGTCCAAGGAGGAGAGGTTCGCGGCGGAGTTACCACGGGTGTGGGCGATCGCAGGTAGTCCACAAGGAGCCCCGAGCTCTTCTGGCCCCTGTGCAAACCTGGCATAGGGCCCCTTCTTCATCTTTGAACGTCTTGGCACCTTTCATCCAGGAGAGGATGCCAAGGCCTTCCGCTATCTTCTTCCTTTCCTTTGGAATCTCTATCCCTCATCCTTCTCTATCGATCTTTCCTTCACACTTTCCCTTACTTACCACCGCAAGCGGCAGTTAATATATGGGATATCATCCCCTTTGAAATGTATAAATAATTTTATTTTGAAGCAGTAAGAGGGACAGAGTGGGAAGTGGCACGCCCCTACGCCCGTCCTTTGGGCACAAGGCAGGTGTGTCAGCTCTTCCTGAAGGGGTCGCGCATTTTGGTTTCTTTCCCCGCCCTTGGGCTGAGAGTTAGCTCTGACCGTCGTCTGTTGGCAACGGAAGTTAGAAAAGAAGTAAATCATAAATACCTCACTCTGTTATCCTTTATTTTCTACGTATATTATTTACTTTTGCATTTAATCTTTTCTTTTTTTACGAATCTTGAGTCACAAGACTCCTGCCCTTACGAATTTTAACGTTGCCTTTTTAATCACCGCGGTGCGGCCCGCCCTTTAGTATGAAGTAATATCCTTCGTTGTTGTTCTGTGTAGTTTCCTTTATTTTTATTTACATTTTTTTTTTTTTTAATTATCCCTGTGGAGAATGTTATCCTTGTCCATTTTCCCCTTCATTTGTTTATCCTCCCATTCATAAGTCAAGTAGTCTATTTTTAGCTTACACCCGAGTTGTAAGCTGCAGACGTAAAAATTTAGCGTCATTTAAGTTGGCGAGTTAAAACCCGCGAATAATCTCTTTGCCTCACAGCTGTCAAGTTCTTGCCCCTTCAGATTAGCGTTCGTGGGAAATATTAGTTATGCTCGTCGAGCTTGTGAACAATTGGAGGTCGATTGAAAAGAAGAATTGAATTCTATTATTACAATTTTGGTAAAGGGGATATTATTTAATACCTACAGTGTATTGTCACGAATGCCGCCTCTTCAAGGCACAAGTAATTGCATGCCTGTAATTCCAGGATAGCATTAAGGAATCAGTGGGTTTACATTTGTTTCCTTTTAAATTCTGCCCTTGTATGTTTTATTTTGTTGTTGTTATTTTGAAATTTTGAAGTGTTCTTTGTTTATTTTCTTTTGAGCGCCTTATTACCCCAGTAAAGTAAATCGAATAAAGAATGGGTAGAAACAGTACTTAGGAAGTATTTGAGCAATAATTAATTTGCAAACAAGTTTACCCTTTTATTGTATATTCTAAATTGCACTCTGCTCCTAAAGTAAACCTTCAGTTTGTTATTGATTAGTGTGGCATCAGAGTTTTACAAATAAAGTAAAGTAAAGGTTGTAGCAAAGTAAAAGATAGAATAAAGTCGAACGTTTTCTTGCTCATTTTTGCTTTTGTCAATATTCGCACCCGTTTATAGGTGTGAATATTATCTTGCCAGGAGCTGTAAAGAGTAGCGCCAAAATCCGCTAGGAAACTCTTCTCCTTCCGTGCTTTGGGTTGGTTTGAACCTTTGAAGGTCGGGGTAATAGGGGCTCAGAGAAAATATAATAGTTTGGGGACAGTAAACTGGCTTTGCACTGTTTTCTTTGGTACACAGGAAAGAAAATCATTTTCTATGATATCCGGGTGCGACCTGGGTCAGGACATCGCCCCCCCCCTACCCCTGTCCAGAAGCAATAAAAGGTCAGGGCCAGGACAGCTCTCCCTCACACGCGCTCGCTAGTTTAAGCCAAGCAGTCACGCCTCTGCGGGCCGTTGCTCGTGCCCTCCTCTTCCGCTCGCCGCCACGTGGATCCCATCGCCGCCCTGTGTGCCCCGTGTTCCATTCCACGTGGCCTTAGAAGACTGCAAGGGGGATTGCAAGTCTTCCAAACGCGAGCTGACATTAAACGGCGGCCTTTTCATCATCCCAAGGGCGCCCTTTTCCGCCCCAATCTACGACTTGAAGAAATACCTTGAGAGGAGGCTACCATTTGTCCACGCCCCACACGTGTTTCTCGGCAGAAGACGTCGTCATCCCTGCGCCCCTACAAATGTGGTAATGTACCCAAAACGAGTTGCTAGTCACGATTACTTAGCCCTTTGCATTTATTAATCTCTGGGCCTATAACTTTGTGTTCCCTGATATTCCTTGGTTCAAGCCAGGCCCACGTGTTCACAGCTTCTTTCCTCTGAGTCACAAGTAACGCCTCGGGGAGTCCTTGGCGCCTTCAGTGCACCCCGAGTAATTCAATCCCCAAATTCCAGCATTAGATGTGTAACGTGGGTCCAAATATCGTTTCAGAAAGACGCCTGTAGCAGAATTATCCTTGGTCCGTGTTCCTGGCATTCCCAAGCTCCCTTCTTCGGGAGGACTTCTACGGCAGTAATTTACCGTATTTTCAGTTAATTTTCCTTTTGACCTTGTGTGCTATCAAATATAACTATTTTTATATCCACGTGTTTCACACACTTCCCCTAGTGAAGAGCCCTCCGCTCCGTGTACTTCTCTTTTTTGTTTGTGTTTTATATGTCCTGGGTATCTTACAAGGCCATTTTCGAGTAAAGTAATAATTGTGGAGTCATAAGATCCACCTGCACCAGGAAACATATAAAAATATATATATATATATACATATTAAAATTTAGAGATAGATAGAGAGATATAGAGATTTGAGTATGAAGAGCTCCAGTGCAGCATGCACATTTACCTTAAACAAAGTGCATTTTCGGCATCATACTACTATAGCAGAGTCCACCGAGCTTTGCAGCTAAGCCCCGCCCACTGCACGCCAGTGATTGGCCAGCTCTCGAAGAGGGAATGACGTCACACTAGTTAGCAGTCCAAATGATTACCAGAACGGATTTGACTCCGTTCGGTCATGTTGAGTTTCGCGCATGAATCACGACACCACAGATTTGAGTTCCCGGAGTTGTGAAGTCTGCAACTGATATCTCCGATAAAAGATATATCAAGTTATGTATCGTTATGGAGATCTTGGATTACTTTGTCTGTGTATTTTGTTTTATCATGCGCAGCCTAAACACACAAGCATCTCGCTTTTTTTTCTCTTTTAAATTGGTGTTGGCCTACGTAAACGATCCCTCATGGACCACATTAATTGAAATAAAGCATAGACTTATGCAGCCAGTTTCGATATTAGGGAATTCATTCATCATAATCCTGCATGTCAAATGTTAATATCATTGAGAAATTAGGCCTACACGTCAATTCCTTATATTTTGAGGTAATGACAGGGCATAGGCCTACACGTAAATGTCGTACTATTTTGTGGCAATGGCAGGGCATAGGTCTATTCGTCAGTTTCTTATATTTTGAGGCAGTGACAGGGTATAGGCCTACACGTCAATTCCTTATATTTTGAGGCAATGACAGAGTATAGGCCTACACGTCATTTCCTTATATTTTGAGGCAATGACAGAGCAGAGGCCTACACGTCAATTCCTTATATTTTGAGGCAATGACAGAGCATAGGCCTACACGTCAATTCCTTATATTTTGAGACAATGACAGAGCAGAGGCCTACACGTCAATTCCTTATATTTTGAGGCAATGACAGAGCATAGGCCTACACGTCAATTCCTTATATTTTGAGGCAATGACAGAGCATAGACCTACACGTCAATTCCTTATATCTTGAGGCAATGACAGAGCATAGGCGTACACGTCAATTCCTTATATTTTGAGGCAATGACAGAGTATAGGCCTACACGTCAATTCCTTATATTTTGAGGCAATGGCAGAGCATAGGCCTACACGTCAATTCCTTATATTTTGAGGCAATGACAGAGCATAGACCTACACGTCAATTCCTTATATCTTGAGATAATGACAGAGCATAGGCGTACGTACGTCAATTCCTTATATTTTGAGGCAATAGAGCATAGGCCTACACGTCAATTCCTTATATTTTGAGGCAATGGCAGAGCATAGGCCTACACGTCAATTCCTTATATTTTGAGGCAATGACAGAGCATAGGCGTACACGTCAATTCCTTATATTTTGAGGCAATGACAGAGCATAGGCCTACACGTCAATTCCTTATATTTTGAGGCAATGGCAGAGCATAGGCCTACACGTCAATTCCTTATATTTTGAGGCAATGACAGAGCATAGGCCTACACGTCAATTCCTTATATTTTGAGGCAATGACAGAGCATAGGCCTACACGTCAATTCCTTATATTTTGAGGCAATGACAGAGCATAGGCATACACGTCAATTCCTTATATTTTGAGGCAATGACAGAGCATAGGCGTGCACGTCAATTCCTTATATTTTGAGGCAATGACAGAGCATAGGCGTACACGTCAATTCCATATATTTTGAGGCAATGACAGAGCATAGGCGTACACGTCAATTCTTTATATTTTGAGGCAATGGCAGAGCATAGGCCTACACGTCATTTCCTTATATTTTGAGGCAATGACAGAGCATCGGACTGTACATCAAATTCTCATACTATGAGAAAATGACAGGGCATGGGTCTGCACCTCAATTTCTTATTGCAAATAGTTTTCTTCCCGTATCTGCTGGAAATAAAGTAGCTTTTAATTAATATAGTAGTTTCAACTCCACGATTTATAATGTATATGCATAAAGTGGAATGTACACGTATAAGCAAGTGCACATGCACAGACATGCGTGGATGGCCATAGTAATTGTAACGCCACTTATAGCATCATTACTTTCCATTAATCCTTTCATCTCCAATCGTTGTCTCACAGCACCTGACAGATGACTGTCATACAAATACTCCGTTTTAACGGATTGCAATCATCTTCCATTATTGCAAAATTGCAAGACGAGGTGACAAAGATAAGTGGCAGCTGTTAATGGAATGAGGACAATTTATCAAGTTAATAGGTCATTGTTATCTCAAGAAAAATGATTTCATTCATTCACCTTCAGAAGAACAATAATTGTTTTGGTTATATATTGTTCAGATGAAAACATTTATGTGAGAGGGAAAGGTTCTCAGAAATAACTTCAAACGCATTTGGTATTCTGTGTCATAAACATTCAAATTTGGACACAAGATTTCCAATGGTTATTCTTCGTGGGTAGTTGCGCTTTGAATATAATCTTCATATTTGAATTACCGTCGCCGACAAAATTACCATCGCTAGTTCGTTGCTGGCCATGTAAAACCATGAAAGAGACATATTTCAGGAAAAATACCTTTGCTTTAAAAAAAAAAAAAAAAAAAGAAGAAGTATGCGAAACAGTAAGATTTTACATATGTTTAAAATAACGAAAAGTCAAGAAAGTACATAAAATATTACGAATCACAGATTTAAAAATAAATAAGAAATAACATGAGAATGAAGCGGATACACTGTTTTAAAATCTACTCGACCTGTACTTCTTTAAAAAATATATTTTTTTATTCTATATGCACTCACATTCCTTACCTAGTTAAAATTTCCACGAAGAGCAACTGTGTCACGAGTGAATTTTATGTTCACGAATATCGTTTAATTCCCAGTTAACTATGTGCTGAAAATAACTTACACCCAAGGGAAATTGTAATCGATAGCTGGATGGTTAAAGTCACTGCCTATTGTTGTTTATAAACTAGCCAACGGTTCAGATCCTGTAATTCACTTTCGGTTTAAGTTGTCCCCAAGGTATCGACATTATACAATATTTGTGGCTTAATATTCGTCAATACTAATATATATATATATATATATATATATATATATATATATATATATATATATATATATATATATATATATATATATATATATATATATATATATATATATATATATATATATATATATATATATATATATATATATATATATATATATATATATATATATATATATATATATATATATATATATATATATATATATATATATATATATATATATATATATATATATATATATATATATATATATATATATATATATATATATATATATATATATATATATATATATATATATATATATATATAGAAAACAATGAATGCAATATATATATATATATATATATATAAACATAGTACAGAAAACAATGAAGCATACTGGCCCAAAAGCATTTTCAAGCAAACTACATACATTAAATTAGCATATGTACAGTAGAGTCGATATCACTTTATTACCTAGCTTGATAGCTCGTGGTCAAAGTCACTGTCTATCGTTGTTTCTAAACTAGGCAATGGTTCGAATCCCGCTGGTGACGAAACATTTATCAATTGTCATTACCCTTGGGTGTAAGTTAATCCTGCGATATAGGGAATTGGGTACTAAACGATTTTTGCCTTTACATCATATACATATATATATATATATATATATATATATATATATATATATATATATATATATATATATATATATATATATATATATATATATATATATATATATATATATATAAACCTTGTCATTATTATTATTATTATTATTATTATTATTATTATTATTATTATTATTAATTTCAATAGGAATCTATATATTCTAGATGTGATTGCACAGCAATATACATCAATAATGATCTCAGAAAATTCCATTTCTAACTGCTAAATCAAGAACAATCATCCTCTGGGATAGGCGTCCAAAGCACCATCCACTTCATAACCTTAAGAAGAAAGAATTTCATCATTGGTCCCAAACGCAAACTGCCGCCATTCATTCCCGTCCTACATCCACTCTCGAGCCTTGATGATATGAAGGCCCTTTCGCTCTAATATTTGTAGCATTCGGACAAGCACTTCCTAGCTCTCCCTTTCCCCTATTCTCCTAAGGCTGGTCTGCTGGTATAGTGGTTAGTGTCGTAGCATGCCACGCAGATGTCGCAGGTTAGCGTCTCCTCCAGGGCGATGAAAAATCACTGACTCTGCATCATGACCGTTTACTGCGGTGGGAGGTTGAAACCAACATTCTTTGGGAGCTTGAATTTCTAGTCAATGGGCCCTGCGTACTAGTTCCATGTGAATAGGTTTCATTTACTGAAATAATAATAATAATAATAATAATAATAATAATAATAATAATAATAATAATAATAATAATAATAATAATACCCTTTTCAATCTGACTCTGCCCACTTCTCTACATGACCAAGCTGCCCGTAACGCCAGATCTTTGAGATATCTCGGCATTTCTCGCACTTTCATATTCTCTTTGTTTATTATTCACATTCACTAACCACGCTTTCTTGCCTTAATGAATGGTATGGTGCATGGTAAAACAGTTGGCAATAACCACGCAAAATGAGGAGAAATACAAGACGTGCATAGTTAGAGAGCGACATGAGAGGCTGCTTAGGGGATAAAAACGGCTTTTTAAAGATGGATTTCAAAGACAAAATGGAAAATGACATTGGGGTATAAAATAATTGGCCAGTAAAATAGGAGAAGGGAAGGATAATGTTAAATGACAATAGAAGTTTTGGGATAAAATTTTTGGGAGGAAGAAAAATCCAGTTGGTGAACATTCAAGGCAAAAAATCAATCACGTTAACTGGAAAATATGTGCAAGAATAAACTTACTAATGGAAGAATTCATACTGGCATAATAAGCAAACAGACCTAAGAATAAAATATAAAAATAAAGAGAGCAAGACTTTTAAGGAATAAAAAGTATCAAACTGGAGGGTAGTGAATACAGAAAAAGTGTTAATAAGCAATTAGATCCTAGAGCAAAATTTCCAAAAGGGATGAGAAAAACTCTTGACAAAAAATTAATTACATTCGAGAGTAGAAAATACAGAAAGAACGGTTAATGGCTAGATAGATCTTATAATGAAATATGCAAATACACTGAGCAAGAAAATCATAATGGAAAAGAGCGCATATTGGAGATCACTCACTGCAAAAATAATATTGACTGGTACTTAGGTCTAAGAATGAAATATGCAAATAGGGAGATCGTAATTTTTAAGAAAAAATAATTATACTGGAGAGAGGAAAAAGCAGAACCCACGATTAATTAGTAAATAGCTCTTAGAACATGCAATCAAAGGTAACACGAATCTCAGAAAAAGCAAATCATATTGGAGGGTAAAAATTGCAGAAGCAGGGGAAAACAAATCTTGGAATAATATATGTAAATAGAGAGAAAAGGAATTTCAGTAAGAAAAGGAGATTATAATGGCGAGTAGAAAGTGCAGAAAGAAGTGTTAGTCGGAAATAGATCTTAAGGGCAGGGTCACCCTCTGGAAAGCCATTATATCTCAAAAAAATCAAATTTGAGTTTTTCATGGATTTGTATTCTATAACTATCCAAAAACAGTGTGCGAACTTCATTGGAACATTTCGCGCTCATTTACAATGAGTCTCATGTGGGTTTAAAGGGATAAGGTGTGACCGGGGCGTAACCAGTTAAAGGGCCGAGGGTGATAACAAACCTTATGCGGCTCGAAATGCGGTTCATTTCTGCATGTATTTTTCGGTATTTTATTCCTGAACGAGGAAGTGATGTCTGGTATCTGTTCTCTAAGTCAAGGCTGATTCACCACCACCAACGACCATTCAGAAACAAATCAACAAATAAAAGTCTTCATAGTGTGTTGTGGAATGAACTGCCAAAAACAAAATTCTTTCAACTAAGCAGGATGACATACAGTATTTTTGGTCAGATTCAACAGGGACAGAAGCACTTGAGAGAGCATTAGGTGAAAAGGGTCAAAACATACAAATAAGGAAGAAGATTGATTACAAAGAAAATATTCATCGATGATGACACAGCAGAAAAAATCAGAAGTGGAATATAGGAAGATAAGAAAAGTGCATGAGGAGGAAGAGGCCAGGGTAGCAGCAGAAAGCACAACTTATGGCCTGGTGTGGCACCACTTAAGTGGCACTGCCGCACTTTGATGAGCAATGTTGACAATGAGAATAGGAAGACGCCCACTGCTGGTAAAACAAAACCCTTTTCTATGATTTGATATTGTGATGACATCCCAGCAGTGAGGCTATAAAAGCCGATAAAGGCGCAAGAAAAAGAAAAGAAGAGAGAAAGAGAGAAACACGCCGAGCTATCGACATTCAGCACGATACCAAAAGTAAAGTAAAGTAAATATTAATAATTTCTGTTAGATATTTCAATATACAAAATACTATTTCAGTATGATATAGATATGCAAGTGTTTAGAATGTTTGTATGTGAAAATAGTACAATTCATAACGTCAGTAACCAAGGTATGGAGTATGAAAACATTCAAACATTTCCGAAAACTTTGAAGTGCGATTACTCAAAACAATTCTTTTTGGTTTCAAATACTTGCTGAATGAAATATTATTGGATTTTCTTGAAACCTCTCATGTTAAATGCATATATATTTGTGTCTTTTTTCATGTAATTTAGCTTTTTTAAATAAAATGATAAATAATACCGCTAGTATTGAATTATATTGAAAAATCGGGCGTTATCGGCGTGACGTCACGGTTGTGCATTTTTACCTATATATATATCTTGAACTATTTGAAATTTTGGATAAACTAATTTACACGCTGTTTGTATGATATTTGAGTATTTACATACAAGAGCAGGCGATTAGGATAAATAATAAGACCGCAGTTTTATTTCAAAAAGGCGGACAAACGGACGGACTGACGGACGGACAACGGATATACATATTGCGTTCTTATGCTAATATAACATTGGCAATGATAATATGACTGTACCTTAAAAAAGTTTCAACTTGCTACGTAAAGTACTTTTTTTATTAATATTTTAATGGTTGACCCTGCCCTTAAAATATAAGGCGCAACTAGAAAGCTCCTGACTTTTATCAAAATGAAACTTACTGTTACAGCAAGTAGTAATGAAGATGGAAATAATGATAGGCAAATAGATCTTAGAATAAATTAAGCGAAAAGAGAGAGGAAGCATTTCAGAAGGAAAGAGAAATTATAATGGAGAATAGTAAGGCAGAAAAAAACGGCAATTAAGGATAAACATCATAGTTTCCCAGAGGGAGCAAGAAATTTAGTAAGAAATTATTCTGAGAAGTAGTGAAAGTAAAGAGAATGAATAATTGGTAAATAGAGCTTCGAATGAAACATAAAAATAGAGACAAAACAAATTTTATGAAGAGAACAAAATTATACTGGAGGCAGAATATGCTTAAAGAACCATTAATAAACAAATGGATCTTAGTATAAATTATGCAAACACAGCGAGCGATAATTTTTGGAAAAAATTAATAATGTTGGAGATTAATAAAGTTCGATAATAAGGGGCAATGATCAAATAGTTCTTGATATGAAATTTGCAGATGAAATAATATTTTGAAAATCTGTGAGTAATTGTCATGGGAGTAGAACTGAATGATTCAGGAGTTAGCAAGATTAATGCAAAGCTAGGGGGAGTGGCAGAATGTCCCTTGAGTATGTAAGGAGGTCAGTTTAAAATTGGAGAATGGTAGGGCTACAGGACTTGTGAGAAAAACTCAATATTTGTGACAAGATAATGAAAATATTATTGAGTGGTTGACCATTCTGTGTAAGGTGTATTCTAATCAGTGAAAAGTCCAAAAGATTAATTAAAAGTAAGAATATCTTTTGACATAAAGGTAGCAGTTCTATAGGAAGGCACTATTATAATCATAATGGCATAACATTCATCAAAAGCCTGGGACGATGTGCGGAAGGAATTGGTTTGAGAAAGCGACACAGGAGACGGAAGGATCGACAGGAAACGGGCATAGTTGATTATAGCTAATAATATTTGGAGAGTCACTGAGATGACTTCTATAAAAGGATCGCGTGTAGACCGACTAGAAACTTATTTTATGATGAACTTGAACATGTTGCCAGAATATAGATACAGGGAGTGAATCGTTTGGGGTAAAAGTCAACTTAACTCATTAGCACTTGTGTTTTCAATGTTCTGTAAGATCTACTGCCGACGAAGCGACTGGAAATATTTGTACGTGAAAAGTGGATGTGAATGGAATGGGGCATGGCAAAAATTGAATTTAATACATTTATTTATTTTAAGGATAGCTGTGAAAAATGGAGAGACTGGACTTACGAGGGAGTCTGCAATTGATTTTTAAAGGAAAATGTGTTTTAATGTTAGCGTGATTTTTTTTAAAGAGATTAGATTGAAGCTAAAAGGATAAAATGGTCAATGTCTGTGAAGAAAGGAAATGTTTGAATCACACAAGTGTTTGAGCAAGACTGTAACTGAAGGCGGAATACTGAGAGATGTGAATCATACAATAGGAGAGGCTGTTAAGCAACTGGAGCTCGGGAAAAGCTGTCGAGCAAATATAAATATCTAATATCTAATAATAATAATAATAATAATAATAAATTGTAATAATAATAATAATAATAATAATAATAATAATTATTATTATTATTATTATTATTATTATATTATTATTATTATTATTATTATTATTATTATTATTATTATCATTATTGATAGAAAGGCTTTCATTTTCAAGAAAATATAACTTTTACTATATTTCCAACATGGCAATAAAAAAATACAAGAAGCCATAAGTTACCACGGACAAAATTGAAAAGACTTATTATATTCGTGTGTACCATGAAATCGTTATTATGAAACAAAATTGTCCGCAAATAA
This sequence comes from Macrobrachium rosenbergii, assembly GCF_040412425.1. NCBI lineage: Eukaryota > Metazoa > Arthropoda > Malacostraca > Decapoda > Palaemonidae > Macrobrachium > Macrobrachium rosenbergii. Next base: position 57,644,161 of record NC_089782.1, on the reverse strand, counting down.
TAAGCGGACAAAACCTTGTTCCCGAAATATAAGCCGTTTTGCCTGCATACGTTATTACCTCCAAATAAACCATTACTTTCCTTTGAGATTCTGAATCGCTTGGGGCTGGCATCTTTTTCCTCACCTTCTTTTTCTTTCCTTCTTTGCAACCAAAAGAAAAGATAAAAGATTTTTTCTGCTAAGTTCAGATGGTTTAATAATTCTTTAGAGAAAACAAAAATAAAGAGACTTCCTATATATATATAGACAACAAAAAATAAAAAAATAAAAAAAGATATTGAGATAAAAATCTCTTATTTTTCTGCTAAGTCCAGTCCCTTCCAGATGGTTTAATAATTCAGTGTGGGAAAGATGATGAAAATTAAAAATCTAAAATATTCTAATGGTCCATTTATATATATATATATATATATATATATATATATATATATATATATATATATATATATATATATATATATATATATATATATATATATATATATATATATATATATATATATATATATATATATATATATATATATATATATATATATATATATATATATATATATATATATATATACATACATATATACATTCATAACATACATATATATATATATATATATATATATATATATATATATATATATATATATATATATATATATATATATATATATACATATATGTATATGTATAGTATATATACAGATAGACAGACTGATATGTGTATATATATATATATATATATATATATATATATATATATATATATATATATATATATATATATATATATATATATATATATATATATATTATGTGTGTGTGTATCTAATCTTGGGGTTATGGACCCCCTGATATAACAACGTGTCTCGTTAACGGCCATGGGATCACTTAATTTATGCATGTACTATTCAATGTGGAAGGAACAAAATCATCTGTGGTCTTCGATTAGATGCTTTATAATTCATAATTGTGCCAAAATTCAGGGAGAGATTAATATCCTTGATATTTTGGCTTTGAATGTGCATGAGCTTAGAGTAGATAAGAAATGTTTGCTGACAACGGAGGAAGTTGAAATTCATAACATTTTGTGAAAAATGAAGATGCATTAGACAGGGATAGCAAAGGATGATTGTCTTCGGTAAGGCAGAGGTGAAGAGTGAGGAAGAAGAAGAGAGCTTTGTCATGACAAGAGAAAAGTACGAATGTGTTACTGACAGTGAGGGTAGGAAGAGAAGAGTGATGGCCATAAAATGTGGTGCAGAATACGAAAAGAGTGAGGGTAAGGACGTCAGAGCCTTTGCCATATATGTTCCAGACAACTGGTCGAAGTTGTTCTACTTCAGGTCTGAGAGACAGGGTAAACTTGATTGAGCTGGGTGACTTGAGTGCAAATTAATGTGCATGATAGAGTGCCAGCAATAAAAGAAAATGGCCATGTGATCATACTTGGCTAAAGCGAAAATGAAAATCGAAAATTCCCGTAATGAATATGTCCAGGAGGTGGACGTTAATCGATCAACATTCAGCATAACAACAATACTCGAGGCAAGGTTGCAAGGAATAGAACGCACTTCTGTTAGAAAAGGGGGAAAGTAACATATATGAAAGTGATATATTGATGAAAAATGAAGAAACAGTCAACAATTGATTTGAAAGTTAAGATTTTAAGGCCGCCACTGACGTCCAGGTATAGGGTCGCAGCAGGTCTGCCTGCACAGGTGGTCATACCGATGTACATTGGTATGACCATGCGTTTCTCCAAGAGGATTTCCTGCCACGCCCAAGAGGGGGCTATCTTTAATCATGCCAGGACCGTCCATAACCAGAGAATAGCAAGAAAAAACATAATCACGAACATCGAAATAATTGACCGGACTACCGACCACCGCCGCCTACGCCTCTTGGAAGCATTGCACATTGGGAAGGAGAAACCAACCCTCAACATTACGCAGGAAACATTTCTCCTCCCCACGGCAGCCAGGTGATATGCACCGAGCGATCCCCATAGCGAACGAGCGAATCAAAATTCGGCATCGGAGGATCGAGATTCTTCCATTCATCCCCAGCACTACAACGCCGCTCGCACATCGACCTGGGAAAATAGGCTCCGCCCGAGGGTACATGCCCCGTGCAGCCAATCATAATTCAGCACCGATCAAGAACCCCCTATAAATACCAACCCGAGCACCTCGTTTCTTCAGACCTTCTGCAACCACGTCCAGAGGATGACCAACGAGCTGGTCGAAACTTGTCGACGGTACCTAAAATAGAACCTGAATCCAGACGAACGATTTCTGATTGGATATTTTAATAAAAGACTTCCAATATTCCGCACACTATGAATATCGGCCTGTTGCTGACTAACATCGCTGAGCCTGAAAAGCGAATCGTAAGGAAGATAGAAAAGACACTATATAAGATAAATTCGCATAATACAGCCATCCTTTTTAATAATAATAATAATAGACAGATATCCGTTTAATATTCTATACCAGTCAGCAAATGTCACCGTGACTGAGGATAACCAGAGAATGTTCCCGCTGCTTAGCAGCCCTTAGTCTTTTATGAAACAACTATTTGATATTTTCGGACTAATGCAAATGATACAGACCTTTCTAAACGTGACAACGGAAGCTCACAATTTAAAGATAGAGGTGATGGTCATTAAGATAATGAATAATATTATGGAAGGGATTGATAAAATATGCTAGGACTGCAAATACGGAGGTGGCTAGGGCCGAGAAGATTGGGAATCCAAGCACGATGTCGTATGAACAGCGAGGTCTGTCTGAAGGTCTGGTTACGCAAGGAGGAAAAATACAAGAAGCTGTTTGGCGGACAGGAAAAAAGTGGGAGATTCTAAGGGGAAAAAAGAAAAGATTTTATTTCCAAGATAGGAGAGAGAGATAAGACGAGGATGACAAAAAAACGCAAAATAAAGTAAAGGGGGCACAAGAAAAAAAAAAAAGAGGCGATGAGATCTTGAGGGAAAGTGTAAGCAAGAGTTTCTGGGTAAATAGACGTGCTGTTGGTGAGAACCGATACAAATTGGTCTAAAACTATGCGATGCAAATAGAGAAATGTTGCCTGAAAGAATGCATTCGTAAATTTTTAGAGTTAGATTTTTAACGGTTTGTGAAATGCAAATCTTCTTCGTCTTTTAACGTGCTTTTTTCCCCATTTGTATGGGGTAAGGACGATGCCTTCTTTTGAAGGACTTTGATTTGGCTTTGGGGTAGACTTTGTAGTCTCGATCGGCTGCCCTACCTGTCATCGCTTAGACGATAAGAGCGATCAGAACTGAATGAGGCGAGAGCCTGTGTGTTCCGAATAACTAAGCAGGGTGTGAGAGAGATGCGCTGATGAGGAAAGGCTATGAATGAGTGAGTGAGTGATTGTCCGTTTGAACAAGAGAAAAGTCATGAAGGAGATATAATTTAGAATATCTGGGGCCATGTATGGAATTACTGTTTGCTAGAAAAAAACGGACGCAGCTGACTAAAGATTTGTAAGTCGCAGAGCTATGAGAAAACACGAGAAACAAGCAAGAATAGTTTTTAGGAGAGAAAAGTCGTGTCGCGGCAGTTTCATAACGAAGGAAAAGATGAAAACTGTTGGAATGAAAGAACAGTTAATAGATTGTTGAAGGAAAATTAGAGTAGGTTGATAACTGCAAAACAAGGAAGTACCCAAAATGAGCAGTGGGGTCAGTTTGTGGAGGGGTGGCAGTCTCTTTGGCCACCTGAATGATAGGAAGAGTAATAATCTCCCTTTTAACCTTGCGAAACAGCGACAGTAATATTACCTATGGGACAGGGAAAACACCTTGAGGTGAGGCAAATGAAAATCTCTTGGGAAGTGGTGATGCAAATGTGATCGTTGATGACACTAACTGAATTTCCTTTGATGCAAATCCCCCTCGGACAAAGTGAGCAAAAGAATTATTTAACGTATCCGATTAGTATAACAAACCGGTGGGTTTATATTACATTTGGAGGGTAGGCGATGCTAACCTGAAAGAGAAACAGAAATACTGGAAAGTGACATAAAAGACGAAGTTATGGAAGTTTTATGTACTGGTGTTTCATCCATTACTTAGCCATAGGAAGATGAATAATAGTACTCCCTTCTGTTGCTATAAAGTTACCTTATTTTTTACGATGATTTTTTTAGGAAAAAAAGTTTTTGTACGTCAGACACTAATGCAACATTGTCAGTAACTTCAAGGAAACCCCTGGCAACTATTTTACCTTTACAGAAATCACAATTTTTATATTCGCCATTATGTGACTTAGAGGCGCGACCGGTTTATTTCTGGAGGCGACACCGAAAGCCAGAAGGACGTTCCCCATCCAGCCAAAGAGAGCGGTAAGAGCAAATCAGTCGGATTTCCTCCGACCCCTTTTGGCTCTTCAAACGTCCTGACTGGTTTTAGCGAGGTCGCCTTTGAAGCCTCGCAATAAAACTGACTTCATTAGACGCCTGACATGATAGAGAACGCAATTTCGTACCCTGGTACGCCGCCAGAGATAGAGCGGTAGAGATTGCAAATTATGTCGTCAATCTGCTCGTAATTCGAGAATGTGGGTGTCTCAGTAGACTTCGTTTTCGATAAAAACTCTCTCTCTCTCTCTCTCTCTCTCTCTCTCTCTCTCTCTCTCTCTCTCTCTCTCTCTCAAAAGAAGGTGTTCGTCAGCCTGACAGCACATGACGATAAAGCAGCTTAAGCTCAATTACGACCTCGACTGCTTAGGCTGCTGAGCTGAACCACCTGTTCATACGTTTTACTCTTAATATTTGATTTTATTAATGCGTGTCAACTTCGTCCCTTTTATTCTGAAAGATTAGTTGCGCATTTACACTGTCAACAGATATACTTAGAAAATGATGTTGATAACTGATGAGCCAGATTAAAAACAAATACGCGCAAAAGTCATCCAGCCACGGAGGCAGGAAAAAGACACATACCCGATTGTAAAGCCCATTAAAAGGAAAAATAAAGATAGATGCATTCTGTCTTCTTCTGGCTGCTCAGAGCATCCCTTTTTGCTAGACTCAATACCTTACGGGGCAAAACTCTGTAACTCTCGAACAAATAATAGATGGAAATATCTCCTCGTATTTCAATGTTACCATATTGGAGAAGAGAATACCTTTTCTCATACCCTCATGAAGTTTTTAAGTATGCTCTTTCTTTTTAGCTTTTCCAATGAAAACGTTAAAAAAACGCTTTTGGAAAATCTATCTGCCATACCAAATATCCTCCAAATTTTAGCCATAAACAGTAAGCGTGACATAATGTTGGTCTCCTGTGACAGGGAGGTCGGATGGGGCCCAAATTGCCCACTCTGCTTTATTATGGAGTTACATCTGGTGTCACACATATTATACCACAGGTGCTTATACACGCTAACACTGAACAGACAGGAATTGCTAGTAGAAATAAGGAAACGAAGTCCACTAAAAAGGTAAAATAAGCACTTACTCTAAACCTCATGTTAACAGGACACATGAAGGTCAAGGAGTAACCTATGAAGAAATTTGAGTTAATGGGGTAATAAAGGTGGATTTGAAGGACCAAGTTCTGCCCTCATTATAATGAATGGATGAATGTTCAAGCGTCCGGAAGCATTCAGAAACGCAGTTTTTATTGCTAGCTTGGAGCACGTTGATTGCATAAAGTGTCACATAATGCAAAATTTTCTAATGAATTTACCATAGAATGCTTTATCACTCTACTCATTTTGGTGAAAAAAGTTTTCTTTAGAACAGGATATATGGCATTTGCAATCGTAGGCAAGAGGCTGCAGTTCAACATCTTCATATGCAAGGAAAACACTCAGATATTATATGGAAGACAAACTTGCAACTGCTTGTGCTTCCGTCTTTGGGATGAAGTCTCGAGACTTCATTCAGTTGGAATTTAGTTCTGAACATCTTC
>NC_089782.1:57605723-57633223 GCF_040412425.1 Macrobrachium rosenbergii | reverse complement strand
ATTGTATATTCTAATAATGCACTGGAAAGGGAACATCATTGAATCTAGCTTTATAAAAGAAAGTTACTAACCATAATATGAATATCAAGTAAGGATGTATAAACTTTGATCCTTAATATCAAAAGAAATTTGTAAATTGTTTTAAACTTTAAGGTAGAAAGTAGAGGCATGAAAATAGGACTATCATATTTGTAAAAACACAGTACGAGGGTAGTAATGTTAATGATTTTCCAACCCGCCTCCATGACACCTGTCAGGTGGATCTGAGGTGGGGCATGGTCTGTTTTATCAGCAATGTCCCCAGAGAGTCTATTGTGATTTTTAGCCTAAATGAGTTTTTAGCGCCACTCCTACCTCGACACCGGCCTGAGTGGGGATATGGAGTCCTAACGATTTGTGTGTATGTTCGTCAGTACTGTTCTTGTAGTATATATGTTTTTGTGACTTCTCACACTAATACTATCAATATTTCAGTGCTTCCCAATATCAATATTTCAAGACTTCCCAATATCAATATTTCAAGACTTCCCAATATCAACATCAATATTTCAAGACTTCCTCATATCAATATCAGTATTGCAAGACTTCCCCATATCAATGTCAATATTTCAAGACATCCCAATATCAACATAAATATTTCAAGACATCCCAATATCAACATCAATATTTCAAGAATTCTCAATATCAGTATCAATATTTCAAGATTTCCCCAAATCAATATCAATATTTCAAGACTTTCCAATATCAATATCAATATTTCAAGACTTCCCAATATCAATATCAACATTTCAAGACTTCACAATATCAACGTCAATATTTCAAAACTTCCCATATATCAACATCAATATTTCAAGATTTTCCAATATCAATATCAATGTTTCAAGATTTCCCAATATCAATATTTCAAGACTTCCCAATATCAACATCAATATTTCAGGACTTCCTAATATCAACATTAATATTTCAGGACTTCCCAATATCAACATTAATATTTCAAGACTTCCCAATAACATTAATATTTCAAGACTTCCCAATATCAACATTAATATTTCAAGACTTCCAAATATCAGCATTAATATTTCAAGACTTCCCAATATCAACATTAATATTTCAAGACTTCCCAATATCAACATTAATATTTCAAGACTTCCCAATATCAACATTAATATTTCAGGACCTCCCAATATCAACATTAATATTTTAAGACTTCCCAATATCAACATTAATATTTGAATAACCAATTGGTTTCTAACAGTTGAGTATGTTCGTCAGTACTGTTCCTGTAGTACTGTATATGTATTTATGAGACTTCACTTAACACTCTGGGAGGGGTGGAGTAGAGCTCTCGGCTTCTTGCAGCTGTTGGCCCAGCGTTTGGCTCTCCAACCGGTAATGAAATTAGAGAATTTATTTCTGATGACCAGAAAATTCATCTCTCGTCATAATGTGGTTCGGATTCCACAATAAGCTTTAGGTCTCGTTGCTAGGTAACCAGTTGGTTCTTAGCCATGTAAAATAAATCTAATCCTTCGGGCCAGCCCTAGGAGAGCTGTTAATCAGCTCAGTGGTCTGGTTAAACTAAGATATACTTTTTCTAACGCTCAGTATCAGTCCTTCATGTAATGTTGTAAATAAAGTCAAAACCAGTCAGAAGAAACCCGAGCTTATCTGCAAATGGATGTCGCTCCAGAAGACCGTAAATATCTGGCAATTAACACACATTTGGGTCTATATAGATATTTACGGTTACCATTTGGCATCCATTCTGCTCCTGCAATATTTCAGAAGTTCATTTCCCAATTATTAGCTTCTTACGATTATGTTTATCCATATCTTGATGATATTGTTATAGGTGGAGACTCACTAGCTGAACATGATAAACGTGTAAGAGATGTTCTTAGGACTTTGCGTGACGCCAACATTCAACTGAATGTGCAGAAATCTGTGTTCAGGGTAACTTCTGTCAAGTATTTAGGTGTTAAGCTCTCTAGAGAGAGATATGAGCCAGATGAAGAAAAAGTTAAAGCCATGGTTGATGCTCCAATTCCTCACACTGTCACTCAGCTCAAGTCATTTCTGGTTCTTATTTCATTTTATCATTCATTCATTAAGAATTTTGCTACTATTGCCTCACCTCTGTATGATCTGACTAAAAAGGGTGTTGATTTTACATGGTCCAAAGCAGCTAATAATGCCTTTGGCACCTTAAAAACAGCTGTAGCTTCTCATGTGTCACTTAATAGATTGGATACGCTTGCTAAATTAGTGGTGGAGGTGGATGCGTCACCAGTTGGTGTGAGTGCTGTCCTCCTCCAGCAACATGTTGACGACTCTGTGTCAACTATATCATTTGCAAGTAGGAAGTTGACACCCACTGAAATGAATTACGCTCAAATTGACAGAGAAGGACTGGCTATTGTTTTTGCTCTAAATAAGTTTGCTAAATATTTGATTGGGAGACATTTTGTGCTGAGGACTGACCATCGTCCCCTGATTCATATTTTTAACCCCAGTAAACCCATAACTAAAATTGCAAATGCAAGGTTGATAAGATGGTCTGTCCTTCTTTTGTCTTTTGATTACACAATTGAACATATTCCTGGTAATAAGAATACTATAGCAGATTGCTTATCAAGATTACCTATTGAGGATAGCACAGTTAAATTTCAGGTACCAAATGAAATTGTTAAATTCATTAGTATGGTGAATGAATTTGAAGAACTTTCTGTGGAAGTACTTAAGGAAGCAACACTCAAAGATTCTATTTTATCTCAAGTGAAGGACTTTGTACGATTCGGGTTTCCGAGGAAATTAACAGGCGTTAATCCGCAACTATGTGAAAATACAGCAGGAACTGTCAGTACACAATGAATTCTTGTTATATCGTAACAGACTAGTTATTCCAGAAGTGCATCGAGCTGTTGTTATGAAGCAACTCCATAATGGTCATCCGGGTACTAGTGCTATGAGGTCACTCGTGCGAACTGTGGTGTTTTGGCCTAATATTGACATGGACCTTTATCTAGTCACTAAATCTTGTGCGGAGTGCTTCGCAAATAGTAGTCCTAAAGGTGTTAAACCATCTAGTTGGCCAGCAACCCATTCTGTGTGGCAGAGGCTCCATGTTGACTGGTGTGGTCCATTAGAGGGGTTTTATTTTCTCATTATTATTGACTCCAAATCTAAGTTTCTGGATGTCCATGCTTCCAAGCACTTAACCTCATCTAAAACTGTAGAATTATTACGGAAAACCTTTTGTAGATTTGATCTACCTGAAGAGCTCGTATCAGACAATGGGCCCTGCTTTATCTCAAAAGATTTCAAATCATTCATGGATTCTATTAAAATCTGTCACACACTAAGTGCCCCTTATCACCCTCAGTCAAATGGCCTGGCCGAACGAGCTGTTCAGGTTTTCAAAAGATTGTTCATCAAATTCTCATCAGGTGATATTAGTTTAAGATTAAGTAGACTGTTGTATCATTATAGATGTACAATACATTCTAGTACTGGACGCTCACCAGCAGAATTGTTGTTTGGCAGGGCATTTAGATCTGCTCTTGATCACTTAAGACCCCCTCTAACTAGCCCCGAGAAGGCTAAAAACTCTCATTTTAAATCCAAATTTCTAGTGGGTGATGCAATTTTCTCTAAAAATTTTGGCGTCGGAGCTGAGTGGTTGCCGGGTAGTGTGGCCGAAGTAATCAATGCTAAAATTTTCAAGGTAAAATTAGCCTGTTCTGACAATGTGATTTGCAAGAGGTATATCTCCCAAATGTTTCATAGACAGATTCCTGTTCCCCCAGTTGATAGTGCTGGTGCCATTAATGATGATAAGAATGTGCCTATCTTAAGTCAGAGTTTACCACAACCTGCAGTCTCTAGTAATGTGCCTGCTGACCAAAATGTTTCCCCTCAGAATATTCCAACAACTCCCATTAAGGACATCAACAATGCTGGTGAATGTCCTCATACTGAGATTGCCCTGTCACCATCGAGCCCAAGTGATCTTGATTTGTGTACTCCTTGCATACCTAAAAATACACCACAAAAGATAACCAGGTCGGGTCGCGTGTCTAGGCCCCTATTACGATTGAATTTATAACTCCATATTGAGGCAAGGTAAAAAAAAAAAAAAAAAAAAATTCCTCTTGATAGTCCAGTGTTATTGTTTCCATATGCTGTTGTGTCCATTATATATGTTTCTGTTTTTTTGTCATTTTTTTTTTTTTTTTGGAAGGAGAAATGTTATAACCCTGATAAAGGGAGACATTACTATTTTTCCTATTTTGTAACGCTGGCGGGGCCCGGTCAAGAAGAAGGAAGGATGAAGAGAAGTAAACACGAAGGGCAGTTAGATCACGGCAATAACGCTAGGTGTAGTACATTAAGATGTAAACCTGTACCATAGGGAAGGGACAATAAACATGTGAGTACTTTACACGAAGTGTGTATTTAATCCACCTTAAGCCCACGAAAGTCTTAAGTTATGACATTAATGGGGCTGATGTGAGTCCAAATGGCATTACTTCAAACTGTAAATGTTCTTTATGTGTGCTGAAGGCTGTGAATTGTTTCGATTCTTCATCTAGAGGTACTTGCCAATACCCACTAAGCAAATCTAAGGATGAAAATATTTTGGCCCCTCCTAATTGAGCTAACATATCTTGAATTACTGGCATCGGCATTCTATGTGGAACTGTGTTGGAACTTAACTTCCTGTAATCTATTACAAGTCTCCAACTATCATCCTTCTTTGGAACAAGGAACAACGGTGAATTATATGGAGATTTAGAAGGAATTACTACTCCATCTCTTTTCATTTCCTCCGTCAAATTGTCAACGATGGGTCTCTGGTTTATTGGTAATCTGTAACTAGGAATAAAAAATGGCTTGGCTCCATCATCTAACAAACTTCTATGTTGTAGAACATTTGCTCTTCCAAGTTTATCTCCTATAGCTATTAAATTTCTGTATTTCTCTAACACCTGAATTAACTTGTGTCTGTTTTCTAGAAAATCTGCTTTATTTACTTCTTGATTTATTTGAGAGTTTTGGCCATTTATAGAGAAAAATGCTTTTTCTTCTACTGTTAGTAAAGGATTGTTAATAGGAATCCCTATGCAAAAGATAATGCCTGTGTATAGTGTTAGTCTGTTATCTGAGTAGTTTTGGACATAAACTTCGCAGTTATCACCATTCATGTGGACTAGTGAATTATCCATTCTGACAAAATCTGGCAATTCTTCATTCAGTAACAGAATATCCTTATCATTTACATCCTCTTTTGATCTCAAATATATTTTTGTTAAACATTTTGGATACAAAGTTACTGCTCTGTTGAGTATAAATTGTACTTTATTATCATCAGCTGTGCTAACATAACATATTTCTTCCTCTTCTATGTTTGAAAAAGAGCAGTTCTGCATCTCCAGTGGTTTCTTCTGTTATTTCTATTATACTATTTATATCTGGTTTACTTATTTTATCTAAGAGCAATACTTCATTTACTATTTTCCCTTCATTTTCACAACTCATTACTACATTGCTATAGTTATAGGTATTACAGCAGGAGCCCAGAGTGTTTATTCCGAGTTTTGAACACAAAAGGTTTGACCCCGTAGATAAGTAGTGCCTGCCCCCAACATCTCAAAAATGTATTGCTGCCGGATAAGAACTCTGGCTTTTGCATCAAAAATAAACTCTAAAAACTGGAAAAAAAAAATTTTTTTTGTCAGAGTGAAAAACATATGCTTGAAACTTCCTAAACCTTCCTTGGAGTTCCCTGAACACAGAATGAGCAATGTCAAGGCTGGCTTTATGTCCGCCAGCAGCTTCCAAGGGGGGGTTCATGGTGACGTTTATTCCGAGTAAGGAATATATGCCTAAAACTTTCAGAAAAACCACCCTTGGGACCCCATGAACTTAGAATGACCATTGCCAGCAAATATCTCTCTGGCTTTCCACCCGCCAGCAACTCCTAAATCGACCAAAGGATCAAATTCACTTTTATTCAGAGTTAAGAACACAAGGCTGAAATATTGCTAAAAACCTTCCTCCGGGACTTATGAACTCAGAATGACCAATGCCAGCAAATTTATCTCTGGCTTTCCACCTTCCAGTAACTCCTAAATCCATCAGAGGTTCAATTACAACTTTTTCAGAGTTAAGAACACAAAGCTGAAATTGTGGAAAAAGTATTCCTCGTGAACTCAGTTTAATTTCTCATAATCATTTCATAATATAATTGCATTACAAAATGTAACATATATCATAATAGCTAACTGTAATCTTAGAAAAATATGTGCACTTTTTCTACTGGAAAAAAGAAAATGTCCATTAATTATATGGGTAAACATTGCTTGCTGTGCAATGCTGTCAAAATATAACTGCTCTGAATATGAGACATACCATGCTGCGATGCTGTCAAAAAGTAACTGCACTGAAAATCACACAGACAGGGAAAAAAATGTAGCTTCTGTTTATGTTACTCATAATCAGTATCGCTGTCGTCACTCCAGGCGTCTTCCGACAGCTCCTCATCTTCAGTCCCAAAACTGTCTGAGTGGGCTGATATACCTGACGTACTGTTCAGTGTGGAGAGGCACTCTGCAGGAACGGAACTGCCAGAAAACCATTTGGGTTGAAATCCATTGGTGGTAGCCAACCAGCCTAAATCACAAGGATTCCAGCCACAAGTTGGAATGGGCGTGTCCGCCCTTCTCCACATCCTGGCAAAATAGTTTGCACGCTTGATATGCAGTGAAGCTGTCTTTTCACAAGGAGGGAGGGAAACACAGTTAAGTTTTTTTCACATTTTTGAGAGATGTTGCTTTCCTTCTACAGTGCAGTCGGTCGTTACCTTCAGGAAAGCTTTATATAAACCGGCATTCATTGATGTTATTACCTGAGTATCCATACATACATATGGCAGATGAACTCTGTGACTCCCTCAGTGTCCACCTCATCTGGTGCGAGGGTCCGAAGATGTCTGATGGGATTCAAGTCTTCCTCTAACATCCTGAAGGGCTTAATCTTCCCTTTCCGGAAGAAAGCGGAGATAAAATCACACCCAGTTAAGGCATGAAAACCAAAAAGGGCATCTGTTAGACCATCGTGTTTTTTTTTCCAGCTCTTCAGCCATCTGAGACACATCAAGGAACCTACGATGGTTAGCAGATCCAAAATCTAAAATCACCTTTTCTCCAAACTCATATCGTCCCAGTAAACCAAGAAGGATCACAAGTACATCTGTGTCGGATGATCTGACAATTACTGTATATTCCCTTCTAGGATATTTGATACATGGAAGGCAATAAGGGTGTCTGCCTCTTCATGTTCAGCTTGCAGATGATCTGGTTTTGTCACTTGGAGTATATTGCTTTCATCATTCTTGAGCTTAATGCATTTTCCTCCATGTGATATGTATACTGTTTGCTGTCCAATTACAGACCCATAACAGGGTTTGACACATTCTGTCATCACAAAGCGGGAAAATTCTTCCTTGAAGTAAGTGTTTTTCAGGAGTGTGGCTCCACTCTGACGCTGGGCTTGGTCAGAGCCTGTGATGACAAACTTTTGGTGAATGCCTCCTCGAAGCTCTCTCTCGTAATCTTTGATGGAAGGAGACTTGTGCTGGTCAAAGATGATATGGACTTCCTCTCCATGGAAAGAGCAGGCCTTTACCAGTTAATCTCGCACCATTGTCCCATACTAGGCTCTGGTGTGTTGTAGCACGGTCTCGTGTAGGATGATGCCACCGTCAAATACTGTCACTCTGATGTTTGGAGAGTAGTGGGGTCCAGGACTACATTTTGATAATTCCCCAACACCTTTGTAAGTGCAGCTTTGTCAGTTTTCAAAATAGTGCCATCAGTGTGTGCCAGTGGGACAGTGGTAATTGGGAAGCTTAGCAAATGACGAAAATTGACATTCTTGTTTGTTCTTGCTGAAATGGTGAGAATCCTGCCAAAGACATCCCGTACTCCCTCTGCTGTATTTACATCCTTAATGGTTCGTGAAGGCTTGACATTTTCTGCTGCAAAGTTCATCACCCTCATTCTCGGTACACATTTTACGAACCGTGTCTCATCCGAACATTCAGCCTCAAATAACTGTCTCATTTGCTTTCCTCTGTTTAGGGTTCCTAATATACTCCCTCGTAGCATCTTGTGCTGCCTTTCCCAAGGATAGGTTATAGAGTTCTGAACTAGAGGTAATGGCAAAAGGATTACGTGTGTTTTTCATTCCTTCTATGAGTGTTGATATTTTTGTTGTCCTGTTTCACTCTCAAGAGCTGAGTTTGCTTTGCTGGATGTTCTCCTGAATGGCGGGAAACAACTCGCGCTGGTGCCACAATTCTGCAAACTCAACTTTCACATAATTATAATACATCAAGAACTTGTTGTCTTTCATATATATAGTCATGGCAGTATAACTGTTTTGCATAAGAACCTGCTTGAGTTATTTTCACATGAAAATAATATTACTTTTCATGCTACCTTTGGCATATCACTGCAACGCTCACAGCCACCTGACTGAAGTCTCCCGCTTACAAAGTACCCAAATATCCTCTACTCAGTATCAGTTTTATTACTTCTAATGACTAATTTGCCTGACCATTGCTTACACTTTACACTATTTACAAATCACTCCGTACAACTGAATGGCTAGACTGTGCAAAGCATACCCAGAAGCATGCGTAAACCAAATCAATTTCTTTATACACACAAAACTGTAGAGCTACATCACAGTGGCACATATGATTATTTTCCTGGGCAATAAATGCTCGGTGCGATCATTTACAGGTTACGTTCACATATATATGTATGCTAAATACATTCCTGCTGTATATTATGAAGTAATAATGGCAAAAGCTTACCTATCTTACAGTGAAAACAACATCTATAGCTTAGGCGTCCAGTACACGACATCAAGCTTCACGGCATCAGCTGATGATTTAGTTTACTTCCCGACCCTGCTGCCAGACGACAACTCAACACTCATAGAGAACGTTTTTGGTTACATCTGGATTTGTATCAATATTCACCATTTTTTCTTCCTTTTAGTCATGATACATTCCAAATACGATGTTAAAAGGGAATAATTTCTACTTCATTCATATTTATACACTGCTGCCACATAATTGTATTGCATGCCTCCTTTGAAGCTTGCTGGCGGGTGGAAAGCCAGAGAGAAATTTGCTGGCAATGGTCATTCTGAGTTCATGGGGTCCCAAGGAAGGTTTTTATGAAAGTTTTAGGCATATGTTCCTTACTCTGAATAGACGTGAATTTGAACTCCCTTTGGAAGCTGCTGGTGGACAAAAAGTCAGACTTGACATTGCTGGCATTGCTCATTCTGTGTTCAGGGGACTCCAAGGAAGGTTTAGGAAAAGTTTCAAGCATATGTTTTTCACTCTGACAAAAAAATGTTTTTCCAGTTTTTAGGGTTCATTTTTTATGCAAAAGCCAGAGTTCTGATCCGGCAGCAATACATTTTTGAGATGTTGGGGGTAGGCACTACTTATCTACGGGGTCAAACCTTTTGTGTTCAAAACTCGTAATAAACACTCTGGGCTGCCGGTCTATATAGGCGCCTTGATTTTCGTTAGATTCGGTGTTTTGGTTATCACAATTATTTATATCTGAGTATATATCATCTGTATGTGCACATCTCAACAATTCTGTACTCTGTAATTGTGGGAATTCCTCTTTTTTATCTGCTTCTATTTTATCTTGCCTGTTCTGTTACTTATCTGCTTTTCCTGTATGTCTGTCTCGATTGTCGAAACTGTCTCAGACAAATTGATCAGATGTGGGCGAAACTTTTCTTCGTCAAGCGTAAAACATACGCTCTTTTGATTATCCTGTTTCAGGCTAATCTTTCCTTCACTACTATCTAATGTTATTCCACATCTCCTCATTAAATTAAATCCGAACAATACTTGTGTTGGAAAAAATCTGTCTTCTAAAACTAGAAAACTTTCAATAAATTTATGTGACAAAATATCTATTTCTAAGTTCACATTGCCCAGACTTTTAATCTGTTTCCCTGCTATTCCTTTTATTAATCTACTTTGACCCTGAATCTGAGTTTCTGAAATGCTTAAATATCTGGTTAAAGTTAATTTATCAATTATATTTACAGTACTACCTGAATCAACGAGTACAGCACGTCTTTCCATTTACTGGAATCTTCACAATAGGCAGATCCTTTCTGTTTATTTTTTCCTCTTTCATGGAAAATACTACTTCTTTGCTATGTAAATAGGAAAATTCGGATGAACCTTCATTTCCTATTGTAACTGTTTCTTCTTTTTCTCTTTCATCACCTTGAAGGGATTTACTTTCTTTTCTCTGTAAAGGGGTTAATTGTCACTAACTGGATGATTTATTTATATTTGGGCGACTGTTACTTATCTCTATAATCTCTCTATTGAACCAACAGTTTTTAGTTAAATGTCTGATCTTTTTGCAAACTGCACAGATTCTAGGCTTTCTGCATTCATGAGTGAAATGACTGGTATACCCGCAGTTTTCACATGTTTTTGGTCTAACTTCTTGAGCTAAATTACTCTCTGGTTTTGAATTATTTGTGTTTGAATACTGACCATTATGATATCTTATGGGTGGGCCATTCCTCGACTGATTCCATTTTCCTTTCTGGTTTGGATTCCATTTTTTCCTAGGATTTTGTGCAGATTTCCTTTGAAAGGAAGTTTGTCTATTCCCTACTTGTCTGGAATCATCATTACTTCGTTGGGCGAGTCGGTAGAGCTGTGGACTAGCACTCGCTAGGCCCGAGTTCGAGTCTCCGGCCGGCTGATGAAGAGTTAGAGGAATTTATTTCTGGTGATAGAAATTCATTTCTCGCTATAATGTGGTTCGGATTCCACAATAAGCTGTAGGTCCCGTTGTTAAGTAACCAATTGGTTCTTAGCCACATAAAATAAGTCTAATCATTTGGGCCAGCCCTAGGAGAGCTGTTAATCAGCTCAGTGGTCTGGTAAAACTAAGGTATACTTAACTTTTTTACTTGTTATTTCTTTTATATGAATCATTGGTATTTCTGGCTTTCCTTTCAGTTTGTGTTTCTGTTACCCCTACAAATTCCTTAGAAAAATCTATCTCTTTCTTCTGGATTTCTTGCCTCATTGATATCAAAGCTGTAAGGCTATTACTTTTAGGATCAATTTTAACTTTCTTGAAAGCTTTCTTTTCTTTTTCTCCAAGTGCATTATACATGGTTCCAAATGACAAGTAATTCAAAACATATCTTAAACTAACTAAATCATCTTCTTCACACCAAAATCATTCTTATTTCCTATGGTGATGTTTGTTTTCTTTAAGTCTTCTATTACTTTGTGTGTCGATTCTTCAACATCTGTGTGAAGATTTGCTATAGACTCTTCATCATAATGCTGGGTAAGGAATTTATTAATATTATATAATGCATCACTTTGACTTACTGGTTCCCAGATTGATAAACAAATGCATTTAAAATCAGTGTATGTGGTTATTTTGTTGAATCTACCTGAATTCAAAGTTCTATGTGCACCACCACTTTCTGAACTAACAAGAAGCAAGGCTTCGTTAATTTTAGCTCTTTCATTTGTTATTCCCCCTGTAGATATGCAACTGTCAGCATCAGCTAGCCACTGGTTCACAGAATATTATTCTAGCCTATTTTTATCAGGATTTGAACTTTCAACTCTTCCACAGAATCGGGTGGCTTGTATAATTATTGCTGCTTGTGCCATTGTTCTAAATTGAAATGTGTTAGTATTATTGTTACAACCCTCGGGGTTGTTATGCAAGTTCTTAATTAATAATAGAATTGTTGTCAGTAATAAATGTAACTAAGTGCTAAAGGTCAGCGGAAACAAACACTCAAGAAAATTCAACAATATTTTATACTTAATACAAAATTTAAATCAACTTTGTGGGATATAATAAACACTTCAAAACCTCGGTAACAACCAGGAAGGACAAAATACCAGTCCTTAGAATCCCACTGGATTCCTTAAAACTAAGAAAGCTAAACCCTATCAAAGAAAGATAAATAATGAGGAGGAAATGACAATTAATAAATAACCTGTTTGGATCCAACACTTTTGCTGGCCAGACCAAAAACTATCCTAATACTAAATCAAAGGAAGAAGGAAGGCAGAGAAAACAAAACAAGAAAACAATTATAGTCCTTACCTATTGCCACAAAGCTAAATAAATGATACCTTATCTAGAATATTTATGACCCATCGGGTGACGTTATAAAGTCACAGCAAAAACATGACAAAATATACATATATATATATATATATATATATATATATATATATATATATATATATATATATATATATATATATATATATACACTTAAATAATCCAACTGCTATATAGTTTTTCTCACATCAGTGGAGGCAGCGGAGGAGAAACAATTCCAGGGCCGTAATCAAATCACCAGTTCAGCTATCAGAGCAGGTCACGAACACCAGAGCATCCACATAAAAGGGAAGGTGATCCTATGTGAAAATCAAGGATACTTAGTCTTACCTGGTGTCAGCCTCCCTACAAATCGTTTCACGAGCTAGCAAGCTCCCAGATTGACAGCAGAAAACAGCTGATCAGAGACGGAGAAACGGCAGGCAAATCCCCATCAGTGCCGGGAGAAAGCGACAGCACCAATTCCCTGGGAATTCCTCCTCAACAGGGAAAAACAAGGAACACTCAAGTCGCAGGTGACAGGAGTACCTGCGAGTCTCATATGAAGGACCCAAGTTGCAGGTCGAGGCAGGAAACACTAGAGTCCCAGGTGACAAGAGGACCTGCGAACAACAGTTCAAGAGGAAGATCCGTAGACGTGGTCCAAAATGCCGCCAAATAATCATCAACCAAAATCCAAAAATCAGTCAGCTGCTCAAGGGACAGTATATCAGGGGAGTGCTATACCCCGAACTAACTCGGGCCGAGATCCGAAGTCCAGACATCACTAAGGAGGCGTTCATCAACACTTAAAAACAGAAAAACACTCGTTAAAATGATAGTTTGATAATATAAACAAATGGGAAGGAGGCGCCTAACCACACTGAATAATGTTAAATCAAGCACTTTACGTTAAGCACTAGAAATGAACAGACAACGGACACTAAAGTTCAAAAATAATGTAAACAAATACCCATTCAAAACAACGGCTATCTTGCCACAAAATGACTTTCTTAAAAAGTAGATATTAAACCTAGAAAAAAACAAGCCTGATCTAAATTTACATAATGCAAATAAAGAAAATAATTTAAGCTTACCTAATAATTATTAGGATTATTATTATTAATGCTATTTATGTTTTTAGTGTTAGTACTTTCTTGAGTTAATGATACTTGTGAACTTGGTCTTAAATTATAAGGGCTATTTCTAATAGTATTCAACAATTCGTCAAATGAATTCTGCATCTTACAACAGTATTCTAAAAATCATAAAAAATTTATACACAAATACACAACAATATTCAAAAAATATATCATCAAAAGAATGTTATGTTATATTATTAAAGATTCCTATCAATCAAAATAAAAAAAAATTATAACAAGATAAAAAATTTTTTAGAGAGAATTATAAAAGTTTTATACCGTCTAAGAGGGAGAACAACAACAAAAAAAATTACAGAGAGAAAATATAATTAAAATAACTTTCCGATCGCGACTTACTTATTTCTGTTGTGGTTCGGTTTTAACTGTTGTTTGTTGCCACTGTTTCTCTTGAACTGTTTCACTTTTCCTTTCACGACCAACACTGTAGCTCACTGTAGACACGCAGGATACTACTTCTGGTTTTAATCTTGACTAAAGCTGTCCTTTTCTTGTTTCGTCGACCATCAGGGATTCGTCTTCTTAGATTTCACCGGTAATGTTGAATTTTAACTGAAATGTTTTGTCATACATGTGAAATGCACTCATCCGTTTTAACAGATTATGTATAGAAATCTGTTTGGGTGTGTCTATAGCCACCAGCACACAGGCGTCGTTGCTGCTGTTGCCGAATACTCTACGGTGTACTGTTTTGTCGTTTCACGTTGTCTGGTATGCTTGCGTTGTTCTCGTTGTTCAATCGTTGTTTTATCTTCTGGGAATAATGTTTCTTAGTTGTGGGTTTTCTAACCGGTAATGTTTATAATTATTATATCACTTCGTTCTGTTTCGGCCGTCGACGTTTGTATCGGGAATGTTTTCATCGACGTTATGATTCACTTCGCTGTCTGATTAAATTCTTGAGTTCTACTTGTCAATTCGTATTTCCGTCGTTATGGAATTCTTGTATGTGTACTTGTTCTTTCTTCACGCTGCACTTTTTACATCTTCCTCAGATCCCACTGCAGCTGTAAAGTCTCCGCTGAGTGAGTCTTCTATGATGAGCGACCCGTTTTCTTTCAATTCCACTCCTATAGGATCGGGTCACGCAAAATCAGCCATATCGAACCAGCCAAGCTTTTCTATATAAATTTGTACGTGTTATTAATTTGTTTTGTATCTGTCTCTTTTGTACATGTATTAGAATGTTGTCATGTCGGTCATTGTTCATTTTCTTTTCACATGAATTGTATTTATGCATTGTAATTGTTGTCAAGTGTAATGGACCTCGGGTCACCGAGGTTCCATTGTATTCCTCTGTGTGACGTCAGTCCGCCGCTATATAAACGGCCTGCGTCTCCAATAAAGCAGCAGTACCTTTTCTCCTGCTCATTTCTTTTGCACCTCTTAAAGTGGTGACCCCGGAGTGGTTCCCGGAGCCATTAGCAGACTCAGACGGCAACCTAGTCTTGGCTCCATGAACTACCCCATGCCCCTAGCGGACTAAATACGGCGCTGTAACCAGCGTTCGGGCGTGCTGACTCTCGTTGGCAAATCACCAGCGTCATTAGCGGACCCACACGGCGTGCTCCCAAGCGCGTATTGATGGGAGTGCCCCACTCCAATTAAGAGGGCAAGAGTGAGCATGGACGCAGACATTCCATCCCACATACAGTTAACCGCGAACTTCGCGGACTCAGATATCTACCTACCACACGTCCCGCCCGAGCCCTCCCCCGCGCCAAGAATCCCGCTCCTCCACGCCTCTACCCGCACCCTGTGCTCTGCCCATCCCGCCGGAACAAACTAAAGCCGCCCTCGCCATAAAATTGCCACCCTTCACGCACGGCAACCCATCATCAGGGTCGAGAGACAGTTCAGACTGGCGGGACTCACGGACGAGGTACTACAAGCCGACGCCATCATCAACGCCCTGCTGGAGGAGGTCTACAGAAAGCTCGTCCCGTGGGTGTCTGCCGCACGCCCCGTCACCTACCAGAATCTAAAAACCTCCCTCGTCGAGACCTGCTCCCTGCCAGTCTCCGAGAGGGCCGCCTGCACCCTTGATCTTGTCACCAGCCTGCAGCATGACCAGAACATCCTGGAGACTTGGGGCATGATCCAGGACCTCCTCACCCTTCCAGGCACGGACGGCACCGATAGGCAGTCAGAGATCAGCCTATCAAGGGAAATCCTCCTCCGTCAGCTCCTCCCGGAGGTCCACACTCAGATCCTCGACCCCTACACCATGCCGCTCGAGGACCTAATTAAGACGGCGCAGTGGCTGACAGACTCCGCAAGGGCAGTGAAGCAGGCATCCATGCCCGCAAACCACATCAGTTCCCTCCAGCTGGAGGAAAGTGCGCAGCAGGAGATCAGCCGTCACCCAGAGGAACCGAGGAGCC
Organism: Macrobrachium rosenbergii; assembly: GCF_040412425.1. NCBI lineage: Eukaryota > Metazoa > Arthropoda > Malacostraca > Decapoda > Palaemonidae > Macrobrachium > Macrobrachium rosenbergii. The sequence continues at coordinate 57,617,473 of NC_089782.1, read as the reverse complement.
CAAAGCAATTAGGTTTCTAGGTCCGTGACACCATCTCCGGCAGGATGATGTTGGTCGACACTGGAGCCGTCCGATCAGTGTTTCCACCGTCCAGGGAGGACCGCAAGCGCCCGCCATACCCGGCTGCCTTCCTGACGGCCGCCAACAGGTCCCCATCCTCTCCTACGACACCAGGCTCCTATCGATCTCCATCCTTGGCCGGAGATATTCATGGAACTTCATCATCGCAGGCGTAAGGACCCCACTACTGGGCACGGATTTCCTCACCCACTTCAGGCTGGCAGTCGACATCGGTCGCAAGTGTCTCCTAGACATCGACTCCTGCCAGTCCCTACCCCTGGCACCGGGACCCAGTGTGCCTACCATCTGCTCCGTCGCCCCACACCAGTACGCCCAGCTGCTGAAGGAGTTCCCCGACATGTTCAAGCCCGAGCTGCGGCAGGTAACCGGATCCCCAGCAAAGCACGGAATCTACCACCACATCAAGACGAAGGGCCCCCCAGCACACGCAAAGTTCTGGAGGCTTCCCCCTCGGTGCCTTCAGGAGGCCAAGGATGCCTTCGCCCAGATGGAGCGGATGGGTATATGCAAAAAGGCCTCCAGCCCATGGGCCTCTCCCCTCCACATGGTGCAGAAACCAGATGGTTCTTGGAGACCCTGCGGCGACTACAGGTGGCTCAATCTTGCAACTGAACCTGATCATTACCCATTGCCAAACATGCAAGATCTCACAGCCTCCTTTCACGGGGCCAAAATATTCTCTAAATAAGATCTTTTAAAATCTTACTTCCAGGTACCAGTTGCTCCTGAGGACATCCCAAAAACTGCCATCATTACGCCCTTCAGGTCTTACATCTTCGCCTTCTCCACCTTCTGCCTGAGGAACACGGGGGCGACATTCCAGAGGCTGATGGACAGCATCCTGGGGGACCTGAACTTCGTCTGCTATGTGGACGATATTCTAATTTTTTCCAGATCCCCCAAAGAGCACCTGCGGCACATCCAGGTGGTCCTGCAGTGACTGCAGGAGAATGGCATAGTCGTCCAATTTGACAAGTGCACCTTCGGCGTCGAAAAAGCTGACTTCCTAAGCCACAAGATATCCCCGGATGGCGTCCACCTGCTCGCATCAAAGGTTGCAGCCGTCGCCAGGTTCCCCACCCTTACCTCCGTCAAGGCCATCCAGGAATTCCGCGGGATGGTCAATTACTACAGAAAGTTCATCCCTGGGATCGCACACACCATGGCCCCCCTGACGGAGATCCTGAAAGGCCAACTGAAGTCCTTAGTGTGGGGACTCAGCCAGCAGCAGGCCTTCTCCCTGACAAAGGCCGCCCTCGCCAGGGCAACCACCTTGGCCCACCAGGACCCCAACGCCCCCCTCCAGCTGACGACGGATGCCAGCAACATCGCCTGCAGGGCCATCCTGGAGCAGATTGTCGCCGGCACCCCCCAGCCCATCGCCTTCTTCAGCAAAAAGTTCAACCCCACGGAGGCCCACTATAGCACCTTCGACAGGGAACTCTGTGCGGTGTATCGGGCGGTACGCCACTTCAAGTTCCTCCTGGAGGGTACGCCCTTCACAATCTGGACTGACCACCAGCCACTGGTCCATGCCTTCACAAAGCAAGTGGACTCATGGTCTTCCAGGCAGCAGCGGCACCTCGGGGCCATCGCAGAGTTTGCCTGCTCAATCAAATACCTCCCCAGCAGGAAGAATCCTGTAGCAGATGCCCTCTCCAGAAGCGAGCTCAATGTGGTGCAGCTCAGGATTGACTACGAGGACCTCGCCCGGGAGCAGACCGCCGACCCAGAGACTCCAGCCTACTGCACCGCCATCACGTCCCTAAAGTCTAAGGACGTGACCCTCGCCCCTAGTGAACCAAAACTCCTGTGCGACATAAGCACAGGCCAGCCTTGTCCCCTGGTGCCCACCTCCCGCCACCACCTCATATTCGATGTCATCCACGGGCTGTCCCACCCCTCCGGCAGGACGACGGCCAAGCTACTGACAGAGAAGTTCGTCTGGCACGGGATGCTGAAGGACACAAGGACCTGGGCGAGACAATGCATCCGGCAAGATAGGCCATCACACCGAGTCAGGGGTAGGCTAGTTTCCCCAGCCAGGGAGGCGGTTCGGCCACATCCACATAGACGTCGTAGGCCCTCTTCCCCCATCAGGTGGGGCCAGATACCTCCTGACGATCGTCGACCGCTCAACCATGTGGCCTGAGGTGACACCCATGCAAGAAGCCACCGCCAGTGCATGCGCCGAGGCCCTTCTCTCCAGCTGGATCAGATAGTTCAGCGTCCTGGACCACATCACCACCAACAGGGGCCCGGCCTTCCTGTCTGAGATCTGGTCCGCCCTGGCACACCTGCTGAGGACATCTCACCACACCACCACCGCCTACAACCCCGCAGCCAAAGGATTAGTGGAGAGATTCCACAGGTCCCTGAAGGCGTCCCTCATGGCCTGCTGCACTGCCGAGGATTGGAAATATCAGCTGCCTTGGGTCCTCCGCGGGCTGAGAACCACCCCCAGAGCTAACGGCGACCTGTCGGCAGTGGAGAAAATCTACGGAGAGCCCCTCGTAGTCCCGGGCGAACTCGTCATAGAGGATCGTCACAACCCATCAGTCCAGAGGCTCCGTGACATAGTCGGGAAGTTCGCCCCCTGCCGGCGGACGTATACTGACAGATCAACCGCCTTCACGCCTCCCAGCTTGTCCTCCACCACCCACGTCTTTGTCAGGGATGATGCCGTCTGTCCCCACTAACCAGACCCTACAGGGGCCCCTTCCGCACGCTTGAGAGGAAGAACAAAGCCTTCCGCCTCACCCCACATGGAAAGGACGATTGGGTGTCAATCGACCGTCTCAAGCCCACCCTCCTGGAGGAAACAGCAGACGGTGCCACACAGCACCCTCCTCACAAACCGTCGCCTCCACAGCCGGGCCGCCGCAAAGAGGTCGCGTGGCCGGCCCCGAAAGCAACCAGCCACACCCGCAGCCAGCCGCTCCCTTACACACTGCAACCCCCAGTTGACTTCGTGGAGCCGCGGCACTCTTCAATGCCCCGGCAGATACCTCTATTAATCAGACGTTACCCACATCTTGGGGGGGAGTATTTGTAAAGTCTCCGCTGAGTGAGTCTTCTATGATGAGCAACCCTTTTTCTTTCAATTCCACTCCTATAGGATTGGGTCATGCAAAATCAGCCATATCAAACCAGCCAAGCTTTCTATGTAAATTTGTACGTGTTATTAATTTGTTTTGCATCCGTCTCTTTTGTACATGTATCAGAATGTTGTCATGTTGGTCATTGTTCATTTTCTTTTCACATGAATTGTATTTATGCATTGTAATTATTGTCAAGTGTAATTGACCTCGGGTCACTGAGGTTCCATTGTATTCCTCTGTGTGACGTCAGTCTGCCGCTATATAAACGGCCTGCGTCTCCAATAAAGCAGCAGTACCTTTTCTCCTGTGCTCATTTCTTTTGCACCTCTTAAACTGCCACCAATGCAATGTCTTCTTTTTTTTCATTGTTACCTGTTACCAATGTAAAGAAGTTTATTATTGTTATCTCTGTAATGTTTGTTATAGTAACATTTTGTTGCTTCTTCTTATTTGAATCAGTTTTATATTTCCTTTATAGTTGTTTTGTTGTTTCTGGCTTTATTGTTAGTTGTTAGAGTCTCAGGAGGCTTAGGAAGACACAGGGCAGTTTTCTTACTTCATTAACACACTAGTAAAATAATGCAGTATATATACAAGTTAAGTAGTATGACTACAAATCGAAATATGAGCCTTTCTTGAATCTTCTTAACCCACAACTGGTGAGGCTCTCAACCTCACTCCGCTAAGGCTCTTAGATATTCTCTATCTGCTTCTCTCCCTTGAAGCTTGCTTTCTCCAAGGTTCTTCAAAGTAAATGTCCATCCCACCAGTAGGCGGACAATTGCTTCTGTTCTGCCTTGTAGCCGTCCTTATTGGTTGAAGATTATCTGGTAGCAAGTGGCTAAATCTTGAGTCTTCTGGCGATATCGTAGTAGATGTTTTGCATTCTTCACATCCTGTTTGTGAGGTTCTTGATTTTTTTGGCACAGTGCTCCGGTGGCAAAAGCAATGTCAGGCCTAGTGCAATTTACTAGGTGTAACAAACTACCAGCGGTTCCTCGGTATTCTGTTGCACTACGCTTTTCATCTTCTGGGACTTTTTCTCTAAAATTTAGGACTGATGGGGTTGACAACCCTTTTGATTTATCAGTACTTTTTTAATGTAGTCTCTCTGATGTATCAGAATTGTTGATGCATCTTCTCTGATGTATTTAATGGAAAGAATATTTGATGCCTCTCCTAGATCTTTTATGCACAATAATTCATGAATTCTTTCTTGAAATAAGTCACATCTGGATTTCCAATAATGAACTCCAATAATTCTTGTTTTTGCTTCATTATGCATCGGTCAAATTCAGATCTAATCATGGCCATTTTTGTCAGTTTTTCGTTCAGTTCTTCATTCCAATTTCTACTGCTTTTAGGCAAGCCTTAGATACTTTTCTCCATTTCACAAACAAAATGTTTTCTGTTTGCATCTTCACATCCCTTTGGTCATTCCATAAATATGATTTCCTTGAGTCTGTGAGAGAGGTGCAAAACAATGAGCAGGGAGACAAGTACTGCTGATTTATTGATGAAAACTAGCTGCTTATGAAGCGGGATGCGGACATCTGCGTAGTTCACAGAGACAGCTGGTACAAAGATTTACAGGTGACCTGAGGTCAAACTAGTTCCTTACAAAACAGGACAGGTTCATACAGAGAACATAGTAATAAACAATGTCTGTCATATGAAATAAATAACTTGTTACTTGTACATAATATATGGTTGCTTAGAAAGACAACATATACACAGTTTACAATTATGATGATAAATATATATTCCGCTCGACCTTAGGTCGTGGGAAGGCATCGCAGAAAATTAGATGTTCTCCACAGAGAACACGTTCAGCGGGGACTTTACAATACTTCCCCCCCACACAAAGATGGGGCTAACGTCTGATTAAACCAGGTTTCTGCTGGGGTGAAGAAGGAGGCCTCTCTTTCTTGATGTCCTCTGTAGTGGTTTGTTGGGGTGCCTTTCCATCAGGTTTCTGGGTTTTCCGGGGACGCCCTCGCCTTCTTCCTGTGACCGGAGTTGTTTGAGGGGCTGCCATATCCTGCAGGAGATCTTGGGGTCCGCCTTCATTGGCCCCCGCCTCCAGGAATGCGGGTTTGAGACGATCTATTGACACCCGGTCTTCCCGCCCATGGATGGATATTCAGAATGCCTTCTTGTTCCTTTCAAGTACAAGGAAAGGTCCCCTGTAGGGCCTGGTCAAGGGTGGGCATACGGCGTCATCCCTGATGAAGACATGGGTAGAGGAGGACAGCCCGGGGGGCATGAAGGAGAATGTCCTGTCGGTGAATGTCTTTTGGCAGGGGGCGAACTTTCCAACTCTGTCTCGGAGCCTCTGCATTCCTATGTCATCCCTGTTCTCTGCAACGAGTTCCCCTGGGACTACCAGAGTCTCCCTGAAGACTTTTTCTGCTGAGGAGGGGTTGCTGTTGGCTCTGAGGGTGGTCCTCAACCCGAGGAGGACCCAGGGTAGCTGGTGCTTCCAGTTTTCAGAGGAGCAACGAGCCATGAGGGACGCCTTCAGAGACCTGTGGAACCTTTCTACCATTCCGTTGGCTGCAGGGTTTTAGGTGGTGGTGCTGTGGTGAGTGGTCCCCATTAGACGTGCCAGGGCGGTCCACAGCTCGGACAGGAAAACGGGAGAGGAGGAGGGCTTCCGCGCATGCACTGGAAGTGGCTTCTTCCATGGGTGTAGCTTCAGGTCACCTGGTGGAGTGGTCAACGACTGTTAGTAGGTATCTGGCTCCTCCTGATGGGGGAAGAGGTCCTACTACGTCGATGTGGATGTGCCCAAAGCGTCTCTTTGGCTGGGAGAATTCACCCACTCCTGATTCGGTGAGCAGCCCCACTTTACTTGTCTGACACTGCGTACATTGTCTTGCCCAGGCCGTCGCGTCTTCCTGTGTGCTTTGCCAGACGAACTTCTCCATCAGCAGTCTGGCTGTTGTCCTTCTGGAGGGGTGGGATAGGCCGTGGATGATGTCGAAAACCAACCGACGTCTGGAGGCAGGTACCAGGGGGCGGGGGCATCCGGTACTGACATCACTCAGTAATGTTGATCCTCCTGAGCCAAAGGGCACGTCCTTCCACTTCAGCGACGTGACGGCTGTACGGTAGGCTGGGGTCTCAGGGTCAGCAGCTTGTTCGCGGGCAAGGTCCTCGTAGTCGATCCCGAGCTGTACGGAATCGATCTCGATCCTCGAGAGGGCCTCGGCTACCGGATTCTTCCTGCTGGGGAGGTATTTGATGGTGCAGGTGAACTCTGCGATGGCTGCGAGGTGCCACTGCTGCCTAGAGGACCATGCGTCGCCCAGCTTCGTGAAGGCATGGACCAGTGGCTGGTGGTCAGTCCATATTGTGAAGGGCATCCCCTCCAGGAGGAACTTGAAGTGCCATACCACTTGGTATGCTGCGAGGAGTTCTCGGTCGAAGGTGCTGTAGCGGGACTCGGCGGGGTTTAGCCTCCTACTGAAGAAGGCAATGGGCTGGGGGGTCCCTCTGCTGACCTGTTTCAGAACTGCTATGCAGGCGATATTGCTGCTGTCTGTCATCAGCTGGAGGGGAGTGCTGGGGTCCTGGTGGGCCAAAGATGTTGTTTTGGCAAGGGAGGCCTTCGTCAGGAGGAAAGCCTTCTGCTGGTTGGGTCCCCACACTAAGGTCTTCGAACGTCCCTTCAGGGCCTCTGTCAGGGGGGCCATGGTGTGAGCAATCCCCGGAATGAATCTTCTGTAGTAGTTGACCATCCTGAGGAATTCTTGTACGGCCCTGATGGAGGTAGGGGTGGGGAACTTCTTGACGGCTTCGACCTTCGACGACATTGGGCGGACGCCCTCCAGGGATATCTCGTGGCCCAGGAGCTCCACCTTCTCGACGCCGAAGGTGCATTTGTCAAACCTGACTATGAAGCCACTCTCCTGCAGGCGCTGCAGGACCTTCCAGATGTATCGCTGGTGTTCCTCTCGGGATCTGGAGAAGATTAGGATATCATCAACATAGCAGACGCAGAAGTTCAGGTCCCCAAGGATGCTGTCCATCAACCTCTGGAAGGTCGTGCCCGCGTTCCTCAGGCTGAAGGTGGAGAAGGCAACGTAGGACCCGAAGGGCATGACGATGGCGGTTTTGGGGATGTCTTCTGGAACTACTGGGACCTGAAATTAAGATTTTAGTAGGTCCATTTTGGAGAGTATCCTGGCCCCGTGGAAAGAGACTGTCAGGTCCTGCATGTTTGGCAGGGGGTAGTGGTCCAGTTCTGTTGCCAGGTTCAGCCGCCTGCAGTCGCCGCAGGGTCTCCAGGTGCATATGCCCATCCTTTCCATCCCTGGGAAGGCCTTTTTGGCCTCCTGAAGGCACTGTGGGGGAATCCGTCGGAACTTTGCGTGCATCGGGGGCCCCTTCGTCTTGATATGGTGGTATATCCCGTGTTTGGCAGGAGTCCCCAGCATCTGGCGGAGCTCAGGTTTGAAGACCTCCAGGAAACCCTTCAGGAGGAAACCATACTGGTGGGGCGCGATGGAACAGATGGCGGGCTCCCTGGGGCCTGGCGACAAGGGCAGGGACTGGCAGGACTGGGTGTCTAGCAGCGTTTGCGGCCGACGTCGACTGCCAGACTGAAGTGGGCGAGGAAATCCGCCCCCAGGAGTGGAGTCCTGACGTCCGCGATGATGAACTCCCAGCTGTACCTCCGGCCAAGGATGGAGATCGACAGGAGCTTGGTGCCGTAGGAGAGGATGGGGGACCCGTTTGCGGCTGTCAGACAGGTAGTCGGGTCCAGCAGTCGTCTGCGGTCCTCTCCTGAAGGTGGAAACACCAAACACATGGCTCCAGTGTCGACCAACATCATCCTGCCGGAGATCGCATCTCGGATGTAGAACCCTACTAGTAAGGGGCCCCTGTCTATTTTTGTTGTTGCTACCACAGCGGGCTGTTGGGTTGGCTGCCGTCTCCTCAGTTTTTTGAAGGGAAGAAAGGGCAGAGGTCTTCGCACCTCTGGGCAGCTCTCCCGAACCTCTGGTGGAAGTAGCATAGCCCAGGCCCTTCCCTCTTCTGCTGGTGGGACAACCTTTTCTGCTCAATGGAGTTGACGGGCTCCGTGGTGGGGTCCTCCGGCAGGAGGCAGAGTGTGCGGGCATGGTCGCCTGCTTGGCCGCCTTTGTGGAGTCCGTCAGCTGCTGTGTCAACCTGATTAGGTCCTCAACCAGCAGGGTGTATGCATCTGTGATCTGCCCACAGACCTCCGGCAGTAGCTGCCGCAGGAAGATCTTCCTCGACAGACTGATTTCCTTGTGCCTGCCGCTGCTGTCAGTCTCAGGGGGGAGGAGAAGTTCCTGGAGGGTGTGCCACACTTCCAAGAGGTTTCCCTCCTGCCGGGGGGTGAGGGTGAGGTTGAGGGCGCAGGCAGCTTTCTCGGAGACCGGCAGGGAGCAGGTCTCGACGAGAGTGGATTTCAGTTCTTGGAAGGTGGTGGGGACCAACATCATCATCAACCAAGGAGCGATCTTCTTTTAAATCTCCTCCAGGAGGGCGTTAATGTCAATGTCCGCTTTCAACACCTCGTTGGTCAGGCCTGCTATTCTGAATTGCCCCTCAACCCTGTAGAACCAAGATGCTGCGTTCTCCCTGGTGAATGGCAGCAGCCTTATGTTAAGGGCCGTCTTTGGTTGGTCCATCAGGGGGGCCATCGCGTAGGGCGGCAGTACCGATGTGGAGGTGCATGCGGGAGGGGGTTGCAAAAGGGAGGTGTCTGCCTCCAAGAGGTTCGCGGTAATTTGTATGTGGTTGGGAATGTCTCCGTCCATGCTCTCTTTGCACTCTCACTTGGAATATGTGGGAACACTCACGTCAATACACGCTGGGGGAGAGTGCCGTGTGGGTCCACTAATAACGTTGGCGACCTGCCGACGATGGTCGGTTAACACCCAAACGCTTTGTTAGAGCTCTGTAGTTAGTCCGTTAGGGGCATGGATTAGGTTCATTGGGCCAGGACTTAGTTGCCATTTGGGTCGGGTAATGGCTTCCAGGAACCACTCCGGGGGTCACCACTGTGAGAGAGGTGCGAAATGATGAGCAGGGAGACAAGTACTGCTGATTTATTGATGAAAACTAGCTGCTTATGAAGCGGGATGCGGACGTCTGCGTAGTTCACAGAGACAGCTGGTACAAAGATTTACAGGTGACCTGTGGTCAAACTAGTTCCATACAAAGCAGGACAGGTTCATACAGAGAACATAGTGATAAACAATGTCTGACATGAAATAAATAACTTGTTACTTGTCCATAATACATGATTGCTTAGAAAGACAACATATACACAGTTTACAATTATGATGATAAATATATATTCCGCTCGACCTTAGGTCGTGGGAAGGCACTGCAGAAGATGGGATGTTCTCCACAGAGAACACATTGAGCGGGGACTTTACAAAGTTTTTCAACTGATCTCTTTGGTGTCATGTATTTTGTTCTATACTCATTTGTAGGTTCTGTAACATGCAACAATGGTTGTATTGTTAATTTAGAATACCTTCTCTGACCACCGTTCTGGAAGAGAAATTATTTTTATAATACAAGGATGATGGAAAATGTTCTAGAAGTGTCCCTAGACAACTATAAAAGCTGAGGTCGACCAGCAATTGTCCTTCTTTCCTAGCTACTTCTTACATGGGTAACACACTGCAGGTGTGACCTTAGAGAGCCAGTGTGCCTGAGACTCGTACGCTGTGGCAAAGTCCAACGTTATGCCCGCGTAACACATTGGCCATTCAAGACAGCGACCAATGTAATTTGCTCATTACGATGCGGCTACGCTCTAAGTATGGCCAAATTGGCGTGATTCATAACCCCGTCGACGAGTTTGGCGACATTCGCCAAGTGATGGCATATGTGAAAGGCTGCACAGCACCTATGTGGTCGAGCCACGATGACTGTCAAAAGTCACCATGTCATGCTGCATTACGCGACTATGTCGTAATGTCATCACAACTGACGAGACAGCATTGGCACTGCATTATGTCAGATATAGATAGCAATGTCAACATGCACCATCCAGTATGACATATGCCATGTATTTGGCAACCACAGAGTGCGCAGTGTTGATGAACAGTAGTGTATTTTGGCTCCCTCTTTGGTAGGGAAGTACAGTAGTGTATTTTGGCTCCCTTTTTTCCTTTTTGTTATTGTTCACACAATAAAAGAAAAAAGTTCTTCTTGCAACTGTTCCCTAATAATGCTACTGTAAATTCTTTTTGTACATTTTCAAGGTTATTACGAAAAGGCATTTTCACGACACATGACGCTGCCGTTGCGTCTGTCGTACGGGATGCAACTAAGTCGGGCATAAATCATCACGAATCGTAATGCTTTTAGGGACGTCGCCGTCCTGTAAAAACCGTTAAATGTGGGCATGGCCTGAACCATCGGCGACTGGCGCACATGACTACGCACGTTCGTAATCTCATCTCAACGTGTGCACTGTTGTCATGTGTTCATTACGTATGACGTCATGGTGTAATAATCAGCTGATTTTTTTTTTTTTTATCCCAGAGGCCGGCGACTGATGTCAATCGATCACCAACCATGTTGTAATGAGCAAATCACGATGGTCGCCAGTCTTGAATTGTGAGAGAGGTGCGAAATAATGAGCAGGAAGACAAGTACTGCTGGTTTATTGATGAAGCGACCCGCTTATAAAGCAGCATGCAGACGTCTGCGTATACACAGAGACTGCAGGTACGGTACAAAAATTTACAAGTGACCTGAGGTCAAACTATTTCTCTACGCAAAACAGGACAGGTACAGTCGGCCAAAGAAAAATTGGTGCAGTTTGTTTATTCACCGTTCGTTATGGAAATATTGCCATATGCAGGTGCCATATTATTTGCTTTTCAATCGTGACAGCCTCAGAAGCAATTGGAATTTGGATTTGCTTCTGCTCGAGTCTTGACGATGACCCAACGTATCGTACAGTACTGGTGTGTCGCCGTTCGTCACCTACAGCCGATAAATAATAATGAAGCCTATCAATATTCTTTAATAGCAAAGTGTAATTCAACTAATTTTGTCCTTTGATCAACGAAATAATTGGCATGGCACATTTAGTTGGCCTAAATTGACTTCCAATTCTGACACATGATTACCTACAGTAGGTCTATTTTCAGCAGTATCTCTCTCGGATGCATCATGTGAATGAATGTTTAAATCAACAATATCTATATTAATCTGCTTTATTTGATTATTCCCGTTATTCTTTTTTATTGACAAAGTTCTCTTTTGTTCTTATTCTTTTCATTAGTGCTTAACATAATTTACTCAGACCTAGCTATCTCATGTCAAAAAGCAACATAAGAAATCAGACGAAAACAATTTAGTCTTTCTTCAATCTAATTCCTTGCATGTCATCCTGTTTCATTCGCACAAGGTGGAAAGCTGTGCGATTCAAAGCTGAAGAATATATTAGGACAAAAGAATTACTTTCATGAAAGCATTCTTGGGTTAATCTTGATGTAGATATTCATTTCTCCTCAACAGAAATTAATTAGAATCAGTTTCACACGTATGCATAGACCTACTGCC
>NC_089782.1:57390723-57603223 GCF_040412425.1 Macrobrachium rosenbergii | reverse complement strand
CAAGCTAACTGCTTGCATACCAGCGAGTTTTCCCCAACTTCCCAACTCAGCAATGACCCAATAGACAACATTTCATTGAATTATCCCTTCTGAGTGAATAAGATAGAAATCATCAACACACAATCACGTGTGGAACTGAAATAAATTTCTGACTCATGTCGGGATCGAACCCAGGTCTCTCAGGTGGAAAGCAAGGGCGTTATCCACTAGGCCACACAAGTCTAAAAGAAGTTGGAACCTGAGAGCAACTGCACCCAAGGAATTACCTGGGCAAGCTAACTGCTTGCATACCAGCGAGTTTTCCCCAACTTCCCGACTCAGCAATGACCCAATAGACAACATTTCATTCAAAGCAGGTATCTGCTGGGGTGGCAGAGGGCGCCCCGCCTTCTCGATGCCAGATGGGGGGTGGGGTGTTTGTCTTCTTCGGTGCCATGTGGATGGGTGTGTTGGGTTGCCCTCCTGCCCGGTCCCGGGGCCTTCCCAGGGCACCCACAAGGTTTTCTTGCGGACGGGGCAGGCTGGGGGGACGCCACCTCCTGCGGGGGCTTTGGGAAGTGCCCCCAACGTCTTCCTCCAGAAATGCGGGCTTGCCTTCTTGTTCCTCTCAAGTATGAGGAAAGGCCTCCTGTAGGGCCTGGTTAAGGGTGGACATACGTCATCGTCCCTGATGAAGACGTGGGTGGCGGAGGACAGACCGGGAGGCATGAAGGGGGACATCCTGTCGGTATATGTCCACTGGCAGGGGACTAACTTCCCAACCTCTGTGATGAGTTCCCCCGGGACTACGAGGGTCTCCCCAAAGACCTTTTCTGCTGCAGACAGGTCACCGTTGGCTCTGGGGGCAGTTCCCAGCCCGAGGAGGACCCAGGGCAGCTGGTACTTCCAATTCTCAGAGGTGCAACAAGCCATGAGGGACACCTTCAAAGACCTGTGGAACCTTTCCACCATTCCATTGGCTGCGGGGTTGTAGGCAGTGGTGCTGTGGTGAGTGGTCCCCAGCAGGCATGCCAGGGTGGTCCACAGCTCGGACAGGAAGGTGGGGCCCCTGTCCATAGTTATATGGTCCGGGACACTGAACAGGCTGATCCAGCTGGAGAGGAGGGCCTTTGCGCACGCACTGGAGGTGGCTTCTTCCATGGGCACAGCTTCAGGCCACCTGGTGGAGCGGTCGATGACTTAGAAGGTATCTTGCTCCTCCTGATGGGGATAGAGGACTGGTTCGGTGTGTCGCCCTACTTTGCTGGCCTGGCACTGTATGCACTGCCTTGCCCAGACCGTCACATCCTTCCGTATGCCGTGCCAGACGAACTTCTCTGCCAGCAGCCTGGCAGTCGTTCTGCCGGAGGGGTGGGACAGTCCGTGGATGACGTCGAAGACCAGCCGACAACGGGTGGCGGGCACCAGTGGGTGGGGGTGGCCAGTGCTTACATCGCTCAGCAGTGTTGGCCCTCCACGGCCGAGGGGCACATCTTTCCACTTATGAGACGTGATGGCGGTGCGGTAAGCTGGAGTCTCTGGGTCGGTGGCTTGTTCACGGGCGAGGTCCTCGTAGTCAATCCCGAGCTGCACTGCATCGATTTCGATCCTCAAGAGGGCGTCGGCTGCTGGGTTCTTCTTGCCGGAAAGGTACTTGATGGTGCAGGTGAACTCCAGTATGGCCGTGAGGTGCCGCTGCTGCCTGGAGGACAATGCATCCCCCAGCTTTGTGAAGGAGTGGACCAGCGGCCGGTGGTCCATCCAAACTGTGAAGAGCGTACCCTCCAGGAGGAATTTGAAGTGGCATACCGCCTGGTACACCACGAAGAGTTCCCTGTCGAAGATGCTGTAGTGGGACTTGGTGGGGCTGAGTTTTCTGCTGAAGAAGGCGATGGGCTGAGGGGCTCCGTTGACGACTTGCTCCAGGACGGCCCCGCAGGCAACATTGCTGGCATCCATTATCAGCTGGAGTGGAACGCTGAGGTCCTGGTGGGCCAAAGCTGTTGTCTTGGCGAGGGCAGCCTGCATCGGGGAGAGGGCCCTTTGCTGGTCGGGGCCCCATTCTAAGGTCTTCGGACGGCCCTTGAGGATCTCCATCAGGGGGGCCATGGTGTGCACAATCCCCGGGATGAATCTCCTGTAGTAGCTGACCATTCTGAGGAATTCTTGTACAGCCCTGACGGAGGTAGGGGTGGAGAACCTGACAACAGCCTTGACTTTCGATGAAACTGGGCAGACGCCTCCTGGGGATATCTTGTGGCCTAGGAATTCCACCTTATCGACGCCGAAGGTGCATTTGTCGAACCTGACGATGAGGCCACTCTCCTGCAGGCGCTGCAGGACCTTTCGGATGTGCTGTAGGTGTTCACTGTGGGATCTGGAAAAAATTAGGATATCATCGACGTAGCAGACGCAGAAGTTCAGGTCCCCCAGGATGCTGTCTATCAGTCTCTGAAAGGTCGCCCCTGCATTCCTCAGGCCGAAGGTGAAGGTGAAGATGTAGGACCCAAAAGGCGTGATGATGGCGGTTTTAGGGATGTCCTCTGGAGCTACTCCCCTCGAAGTAGGTTCCTTCACGTGGTGAGGGGGTAAGGGGCCCTGGCTTTTCTTCTTCGTTCTTACGAAGAATAAGAGCCCGGCCCCTGACGGATCACCTACAAACCTTTCCATTTAAATGGCGTGGATATTTTCACTTTCGTACAAATTTCTTGGACCTGGTAAATAGGAAAAGGTATCATAGCTGGGATTGGGTTTATATCCGAAGCTAAATAGTGGGAACTGTGGCAGGACCATCAACTGCCCGATAATGTTCGGACCTGAGTTTTCAGGCAGAACTATTCTACGGGACTGGACCACGGATTCCAGGGGGGTCTAGTTCTGGGAATAGGACTCTCGGCATTTTGTCCGGTTTGCCCAAAATGTGATTAGGGTGGGGATGATTGTATTCTAGTAATGCTCTCAGTCCTATCAAGCGGGTTGGCTTACACTTGAGCCACTCTAATCATGTTGTGCCATCCCCTTTGGGGTAGGGTAGGGATGCGGACATTTGGGAGTCGGTTCTCACTTGTGCCATTAGTGGAGGAATGAACTCCATGAAAGGCTGATGATATCTTTTTAAGATTTTCAGGTTTTTTTTTTTCAATACTTTTATCTTTATGGACGGTATAAATAAGGATATAAGTACCCCTGGACCCTGTGATGATAACCAATCAGCACAGACAAAGACCTCTGCAACCTCATCTCGGAATACGCGTACGGAAAACCCAAATAAACATTGCAGTGTAATAACACTGAAACCCTATGCTCCAGTACGGAGCAAAGGGAAATTTAATGGAAATGGTGATTATGAAATTGGACCAGGAATATATGAACAGTCGTATGACAAATATTTGACCTTTAGCCTGGAAGAACCAACTGTGACATTTTCAATGTATACAGGGATATTTTAAAGTGTTGTGGCCAAGAGCCTAAGATTAGTCCCGAAGGTAAAGGAAAGCTGACGGTTGAATCTACCTCAGCTAAACAAAGTGAAAATCTAAAATCATTGTCTCGCCTTGGAGGAGTCAAAGTGGAATGTGCCGTACATGCCTATTGGAACCACTCCAAGGGTATGATATTTGCCCCGCAGCTCATGCATATTCTGAGGAAAAGTCAGTGGAAGAATTGAAAGATCAAGGAGTAATAAAAATAGAAAGAATGAAGAAAAATGTAAATGGAGGCCTAGTCCCACTTCCCAACTTGATAATCACTTTTAATTCCACTCAATTGCCTAATATAGTGAAGGCAGCCTGGTTACGCTTCAAGGTCAAACAATACATCCCAAGGCTGAGGAGATGCTTTCATTGCCAGGAATTTGGACACATGTTAGGATCATGCAGGCAGAAACTGCAAGGCAAACCTGCCATTTGTGTCAAGTGCAGCGAACCAGAGCATGGCATATGTAACAAGCATGCCATGTATACATCATGGAAAAGGAGATTCAATCATTAAGGGTAACTGAACGACTTACATTTAGAGAGGCAAGAGAGAGAGTATTAAACTTATATGTTAGACCGGGAATATCCTTTGCCAGTGTAGCCACCAACCGGAGAAAGAATATAAATGGTACAAAGGCCAATCTAAACAAAACACCAGTGATGACTCGTAACCGAGCCTCTTCGGAGGCTGTGCCAGGGATGGCTGGCACTTCTGCCTCTTCGGAGGCTGTGCCAGTGATGGCTGGCACTTCTGCCTCTTTGGAGGCTGTGCCAGTGACTGCTGGCATTTTTACCTCTTCGGAGGCTGCGCCAGTGGTTTCTGGCGTTCCTGCCTCCTTGGAGCTGCGCCAGTGATTGCCGGCGGTTCCGCTCTTCAGAGGCTGCTCCAGGCATATCTGGCGCTTCTGCCTCTTTGGAGGCGGCGCCAGTCATTGCTGGTGCTTTGGCCTCTTCGGAGGCTGCGCCAGTGGTTGCTGACGCCCCCGCCTCTTTGGAGGCTGCGCCAGTCATTGCTGGCGCTCCCGACTCATCGGAGGCAGTGCCGGATGTAGCTGGCACTGCTGATCTTCACACCCCTCCTCAGGAGACATCAGCTTTGTCTGGTGTCCCTGAAACCGACATCCCCCTAAAAAGGAAGGCCGCTACAAACAATCAGTCTCCTTCTAGAAAAAAGGAGCAAGGTAGCAAGCTGAAAGCGCTTAAAAGAGGCTCCAATATTACAGCCTCTAAAGGAAAATAAAATTAATTAACTTTCTCCAGTGGAACTGTCAGGGATTGAGAGCAAAGTGGGAAGAATTGAGACTGCTCATATCAGAAGTGTCTCCTGTTTGTATAGCTCTGCAGGAGACCATGATTGGTAACAACATGTGCCCCAGCCCACGAGAGTATACATCTTATTACTCCACCTATAATTTAAATATGGGAAGTCATGGTGGTGTCGTTTTGTATGTTCGAAATTATACCCCACAAAATCCTATTAATATCCAGTCAGCTTTGCAAGTAGTGGGTGTACAGATCCATCTACAAAGAAAATATACAGTATGCTCTCTCTATCTACCACCAAATGAAGTCTTCCCAGTCAATGAATTTAAATCTCTTATTCAACAGTTACCACGTCCCTTTATCATTTTGGGAGATATGAATTGCAGAAGCCCTCTTTGGGGTGATATTGTCACCAACCAAAGAGGAAGATGCCTAAGTTCCATCATAGAAGGTGAAAATGTGGGGATCCTCAACTCTGGGGAGTCTACACATTTTCACGTTCAAACAGGCACGCTATCGGCAATTGATCTATCTATATGTAATAATGACTGCCTTATAGATTTTAATTGGAGAGTTATAAATGATAGATTCACCAGTGACCATTTCCCAATAGTGGTGAGTTCAGCATCAAGTCCTCCATCTTCCAGGCTACCTAGATGGAATACAAAAAAAGCTGATCGGGCAACATTCCAGGAGCAAAGCTTAATAGATGACTCTGCTGATGACTTTCCCAGCGTAGATGATGCTCTTGATTTTTTAAGTACAATATTGTTCTCGGCTGGTCGTCAGTCCATACCCAGGACATCAGGCGTATTTATCCGCCGACCAGTTCCCTGGTGGACTCGTAAATGCCAGGAAACTCATAGAACTATGAGGTCTGCATACACAAGATACCGTAGACGAAAATGTGAGTATTACCGTGTAGAATTTCGAAAAGCAAGAGCTCATTTTCGTTTGGAAATCAAAAAAGCACGAAAAGAATCTTGGACAATCTTCATTTCTTCAATAAATTGAAAACTCCTCTAACACCAGTTTGGAAGAGAGTTAGAAAAATAGCAGGCAAGTTTACTCCTGTCAACCTCCAGTTATCAAGATCAATGGTTGTGAGGTAGCAGACCCCCAGTTAGTTGCAAATGAGTTTGCTAATCATTTTGCTAATGTTGCAAAGAAAAACGATGATCGACCATACTCAGCTCAAAGGCAGCAGATGGAACAAGTTGAAATAGATTTTAATACGTTGAGACATGAGAAATACAATGATCCGTTTACGATGAGGGAATTTCTATCGGCCCTAAATAAATGTAATGAATCAGCTCCTGGACTGGATGATATAACGTATTCAATGATTAAGCAAACCCCTGAAAATACCAAACAATTCATATTGAGCCTTATTAACAGAATTTACAGGGAGCATATCTTCCCTAAGATCTGGGAGATGTTAAAATTATTGCCGTTTGCGAAACCTGGAAAAGACTCGTTTAAAGTAGAAAATTATCGTCCAATTGCACTATCATCATGTTTGTGCAAGATCATGGAAAAAATGGTAAACACACGCTTGATGTGGTACTTAGAACGGGGTAAATATCTGTCCCCAGCACAGTGTGGCTTCCGAAGCATGCACTCCACAACTGATGTTCTACTTCGAATGGAGTCTTCAATATGTGAAGCTTTTGCCAACAAGAAACATCACATCACGGTCTTCTTTGATTTGGAGAAGGCTTATGATACAACATGGAGATATGGCATTTTGAGGATCCTTCATGAATGTAACCTGAGAGGCAATTTGCCCCTCTTCATTAAGGCTTTTATTAAAAATAGGCTATTTCAGGTCCTGGTTGGAGCAACAATGTCAGAAGTATTCAGTCAAGAAGAAGGAGTACCACAAGGAAGTGTTTTAAGCGTAACATTGTTTGCCTTGGCAATCAATGGGGTTTCCAAAATAATTCCCTCAGATATAACATATACCCGTTTTGTTGACGACCTTTCAATCTCCTTTGCAGCTTCAAGGATGGCAGTGGCTGAACGTCGCCTTCAGCTCTGCATCGACAATATAGTGAAGTGGGCTGAGGTTAATGGTTTTAAATTTTCTACTAGTAAAATGGTAACTATGCACTTTTGTCGCATAAGGGGATTTCATCCTGATCCAGATCTATTTATTCATAGGCAAAGAATTCCATGTATAGGTGAAACGAGGTTCCTTGGGTTGATTTTCGATAGTAAGCTGACCTGGATCCCAAATCTGAAGTATATTAAGACCAAATGCTTGAAAGCAATGAATTTGCTGAAAGTTCTGTCTCATACTGTGTGGGGTGCAGACAGAATTCAGATGTTGAGATTGTATAAAGCCCTGGTCTTTTCAAAATTAACGTATGGATGCGAAGTTTACACGTCTGCAAAGCCCAATAGCCTTAAAATGCTCAACTCGATTCATCATGGTGGAGTACGGTTGTGTACAGGAGCATTTAAATCATCTCCCATTGAGAGCATGTTGGTAGATGCTGGTGAGGTGCCACTGGATCTTCATTACAAGCGTCTGCTGGTTCGGAGCTGGTATAGATTCCAGAGGCTACCTAAGTCTTTGACCAGCATATGTATGAGAAGGAAAAGGCATTGGCATTATTATGAAAATCATCCCAAGCAACCGCATCCGTTTGCTTTTAGAGTAAACTTGATTCTCAGGGAATTAAATATGCCTAGGGTGAAGATTCTACCAGTAAAGTATTCTGTTATTCCCCCCTGGAAATTTCCAGATGTAGAATTCTGCAAGTATTTTAATTTCACCAAGTCAGAATTGTCATGTGAGGCCATGCGGTCAATATTTTTAGAACATTCGATGGAACATGGCACCTACACACCAATCTTCACGGATGGCTCAAAGTCTAATGTTGGCGTCGGCTTTGGTGTAGCCTTCCCTGATATAGAGAGGAGTGGAAGGTTATCATCCGTTGCCTCAATTTTTACTGCTGAGATAAATGCAATTTTAAAAGCTTTAAAGGAGATTTTAATTTAATGGAAACAATTTTATTATATATAGTGATTCAAAAAGTGTACTTCAGGCACTGGAATCTTTTAATCCTTTAAACCCCCTGATTTTAGAAGTATTAGAATGGTTGTTTTTATTGAAAAGAAGAGAGAAAGAAGTTAAGTTCTGTTGGGTGCCTTCCCATGTTGGGGTGGATGGGAACGAAAAAGCAGACCAACTAGCGAAATCAGCGGTCAACTCTCCAGAACCCACAAGATGCCTACTACCATCGGAATGTATATCCTGTAGTAGGACAAACAATAAAAAAGCATTGGTAGTCCCAGTGGGAGAATATTTTAACAAATAGAAAAATGCGTAGTATTGCATCATCTGTGTCTCCTTGGTCATATCCCCATATGCCAAGGAGACAGGAGACAATGCTATGCAGGTTGAGGATTGGACGTACAAGACTCACGCATGGGTTCTTGATGTCCCGTGAGAATCCTCCAATTTGTGAAGACTGTGCTGTACCCCTGAGTGTGGGACATTTGCTGGTTGAATGTCCCACACTTAGGAATTTGAGACAAAGGTTCCTGTCTTGGGGACGAGATGAAGTTGATAATTTTAATCTTGCTACAATCCTTAGAAAGGATTGTAACACTCAGCAATTGTATACTTTTATGTTGGAGGCGGGCCTTCTGAAGAAAATTTAGCTTGTATATAGAATATATGAAGAAATTTATTTATATACGTATCATTTAGATACTTTTATATGAAATTTATTTTAAACCTATTTCTTTTTATTCAAATATTTATATGCATACCTTTTAGATATTTTTATATGGAATTTTTTTTTTTTTTAAACTTACCTTTTTTTTTATTTAAATATTTATATACAGAACTTTTAGATATTTTTATATGAAATTTATTTTAAACTTAATTTTTATATTTAAATTTGTTTCGGCGTCAATAACCTAGATGTTATGACACCAGATTTAATAAACAAATCAATCAATCAATCAATCTGGAGCTACTGGTACCTGAAAATATGATTTCAAGAGATCTAACTTTGAGAATATTTTGGCCCCGTGGGAGGAGGCCATTAGGTCCTGCATGTTTGGTAGAGGGTAGTGGACGGGTTCTGTAGTGAGGTTGAGCTACCTGAAGTCGCTGCAGGGTCTCCATGTGCCGTCTGCTTTCTGTACCATGTGAAGGGGGAGGCCCATGGGCTGGGAGCCTTCTTGCATATGCCCATCTGTTCCATCTCGGCAAAGGCCTTGTCTTGATGTGATGATATATCCCGTGCTTGGCAGGGGCCCCGGGCACCTGACAAAGCTCGGGTTTGAACACCTCCGGGAATTCCTTCAGGAGGGAGGCGTACTGGTGGGGAGCAACGGAACAGATTGTAAGCTCCCTGGGGCCCGGTGACAAGGGCAGGGACTGGCAGGACTTGGTGTCCAGCAGGAGCTTGCGGCCAATGTTGACTGCCAGTCCGAAGTGGGTGAGGAAGTCCACACCCAGGAGTGGGGTCCTAACGTCTACGACAATGAAGTTCCACCTGTACCTCCGGCCAAGGATGGAGACGACAGGAGCCTGGTGCCGTAGGAGAGGATGGGGGACCCGTTGGCGGCCGCCAAGGAGGCAGCTAGGTCCAGCGGACGTCTGCAGTCCTCTCTGGAAGGCAAGAACACTGACCACATGGCCCCAGTGTCGATCAGCATCATCCTGCCGGAGATAGTGTTGCAGATGTGGAAGCCTACTGGTGCGGAGCCCCTGGGTGTTTCGGATGCTGCTGCCATGGCGGCCTGTGAGGGTGGCCGCTGCTTCCCCCATTTTTTGGAGGGGAGAAAAGGCAAGGGGCTTCGCAATTTCGGGCAGCTTTACCAAACCTCTGGTGGTATTAGCAAAGCCCCAGCCTTTCCTTCTTCCGCTGGTGGGGTGGCCTCCTCCTGTCGATGGCGTTGATGCCCTCTGTGGTGGGGTCCTCCGGCTGGAGGCAGTTGATGGGGTGTGCCCTCGTGGAGTACATCAGCTGCTGAGCCACTTTGATCAGGTCCTCGAACAGCAGGATGTATGGTTCTGTGATCTGCCCACGGACCTCTGGGAGTAGCTGTCGCAGGAGGATCTCTCTCGACAGGCTAATCTCTTTGCGCCTGCCGCTGCTGTCAGTCTCGGGGAGGAGGGGAGGTCCTGGAGGGCATGCCACGTCTCCAAGAGGTTTGTGTCCTGCTGGGGGTTGATGGCGAGGTCGAGGGCGTGGGCAGCTCTCTCGGAGACCGGCAGGGAGTAGGTCTCGACGAGAGTGGCCTTTTTAACACCTGGAAGGTGGCAGGGCTCGTCGTTGTCGTCACCCACAGGGCGACCTTCTTGTATATCTCCTCCGGTAGGCCGTTGATGGCGATGCCCACCCTTAAACACCTCGTCAGTCAGGCCTGCCACCCTGAATTGCCCCTCAACCCCATAGAGCCAGGACGCTGGGTTCTGATGGGTGAATGGCGGCAGCTTTATGCTGAGGGCCACCCTCGGTTGGTCCATCAGGAAGGGCATCTTGCGGGGAGCGGGCACCAGCATGGAGGAGTGCATGGGAGGGGGTTGCGTGAGAGAGATGACTGACTCAGAGAAGTTTGCGGTAATTTGTACATGGGTGGGGAGGTCTGTGTCCATGCTCATTCCGCGCTCTCACTTGGAGTGTGAGGGAACACTCGCGTCACATATGCATATACCCCCCCAACCCAGTATTGAACCCAGCGAAAGTGTATTTGTGCCCCCCAAAAAAAAGTTTCTCCTAACTATTTTTTCATAAGTTCCCTAAACTCGGCAAAAGTCTATTTGTGCCCCCAAAAAACCAATTTCCCCAAACTCATTTTTCGCACCCCAACTACGTTTCTTTACTTCCCCTCAAAAGCCACATATGCATATACCCCCAACCCAGTACTGAACCCAGCAAAAGTGTATTTGTTGCCCCCCGAAAACAGTTTCTCCAAACTTTTTTCATAAGTTCCCTAAACTCGGCAAAAGTCTATTTGTGCCCCTCAAAAAACAATTTCCCCAAACTCATTTTTCGTACCCCAACTCCATTTCTTTACTTCCCCCCCCAAAAGCCACATATGCATATACCCCCAACCCAGTACTGAACCAGGCGAAAGTGTATTTGTGCCCCCCAAAAAACAGTTTCTCCAAACTATTTTTTCATAAGTTCCCCCGCCCCCTGATGCACTCACTGCCACTTGTTGCAACACATATATCCACCCCGAGCCAGTACTGAACGCAGCGCAGGGAAATTCCAACGCCCCCTATGTTGCCACCTAAGTTTCCCTCTCCAGCCCCAAGTTCCTCACCCATTCCATCCCCCAAACAACTATTGCGCTAAAACCCCCTACAATTCACCCCCCTGTAACCCACCAAACCCCCCACCTGCTACCCATGCCTATAACTTCAGTACAATGGCTGAATCTGTTCCGTCGACTTCTCACGTGCCTGAGCCGTTAACCCAGCACAGCTTAACTCTAACCTGCGGTAACTGCTATGTCAGCTACCGTAATTTTTCCTCTTACTACTTGGGCAACCACGAGCGGTTGATTAAGCTGTGCCAGGACCACGGCCTCCTCAAGACCCAGTGCATTTGCCCCCACTGCGGCAAGGAGTGCCACCTCGACATCCGCAAGCGGGCTTTCAGGTGCAACAGGAACTAAGGAGCAGCCAAGAAGAAGGGCCGGAAGAGGTGCAGCTATTACCAGTCGCTGTTTAGGAATACTTGGTTTTCTGGTTCCCACCTTGACGTTGAGATTGTCCTTTTTTTTTGCTTCATATGCGTGTCTGACTGGTTTTCTTATGCCGCTGCTAGGTCAGAACTTAACTTGAGCGACGCCTCAATTAATGACTGGTCTAGTTTTGCACGTGAGGTAATAGTCAACTGGTGTGTGAAGCAAAACAGGAGGATTGGTGGGCCCAGCACTACTGTCGAGATAGACGAGGCAAAGTTCAGGAAACGCAAGTACAACATTGGCCGGGTGGTTGAGGGCCAGTGGGTCGTTATTTGCCGGGAGACGCGGGACTTCTTTGTCGTCCCCGTTGAGGACAGGAGTGCCGCAACTTTAGTGGCCATTATCAAGGACTTTATCCTCCCCAGCACTACTGTCATCTCTGACTGTTGGAAGGCCTACGATACCCTCGGCGCCGAAGGCTACACCCACCTGACGGTCAACCACTCCCTCAACTTTGTCGACCCCGAAACCGGTGCCCACACCAACACCATTGAGAGGAGGTGGCGGGAACTCAGAGCCAGCACCCCCAGGTACGGCAGGAGGAAATACAATTTTGTAATCTACCTGGCTGTAGCCTACTTTAAAATTCACTTCTCCGCACCCAACACCAGGTTCCATGCATTCCTAAAGGCAGCGGCTGACCTCAACCCTCCCGGTACCTAAGGTAAGTCCCCCAGATTCTTTTCCCTCAAGGTATTCTCCTGTGCAACTCAACATTTTTTAACAGGTTGCTGCTTTCAGCCGGCGTTGAGTACCTTCCTGCCCCTGTTTTTGCCTTGGGAACTTGTTTTTTCTGCACTTTTAGGTGTCCTGGTATTGGTGTTGGGTTTTGTTTGTTCACAGTCATGTTTTTTGCCCCCATTTCCATTGCTTGGCAGTGTTCCTTCCCAACCCCCACCCCCACCCCTGTGGTTTTCTCAGTTCCCCCGCATTTGGGTTACGTGAGGCAATTCCTCCCTCCCGCCCCCGTTGTTCCCGCACAGCCGCTCCCTCGTTTCTGCGCATGGCTCCCACTTGTTCTTGCGCACCCGTAATGTAAACATTTTGACTTCGCAACATTCTTGTTCCCCACCCGCAACCCCGTGTTCCCACACTTCCCCTTACTTTTGAGTTAACGTAGGGGGCAAATGACACTTGACCGCCAACAAGGAAGCCCAACTCCACTACCAGGAGGTCTAAAAGTGCAGGAAAAGCAAGTTCCCAAGGTAAAAACAGGCGCGGAGCTACCCTATAGAAGTACCGAAAACACAAATTCTGTATGGATGCAGCAGGGGGCCTCGGGTCACCCGCTACCTTTCCATCAGAATGTAAGCCCCAAGTAATAACAACATTATTATTAAACAATTGTGACAACACTTCACTGGCACGTCCTACATAGCAAACAATGTAATGGCAGGCAACACTGGAAACGGATTTGAAGACAGCCTATCAGGAAAAATAGTAAACTCTACAATAGAAAAAAAATGCAAAAACACTAAAGACCTCATGAACAATGAACATCTGGAAGAAGCTGCAGGTAGCCAAAGGCCAAGGTCACGAGGTTCGGGGCCACACAGGAGAAGGAAGGTAATTAAAGGATAAAGAAGCCAGCACACAGAAAGGGCCTTAATCCACTCCACCCCAACTCCACACACACACATAAATACAACAGGACTACGAGTCCGGTCATTCGGATTCCATAGATACTTGACAATGATGACTTATAGTCCTAGAAAGCTTGTAACTTTTCTTGAATAAATATCTCCGCTAGATACCGTCCAGTTTTAATGAGGTTATCTTAGTAAATGTATGCATATATTTATGTGTGTGTATGTATGTATGTATGTATGTATGTATGTATGTATGCATGTATGCGTGTTAACATGGAAAAGAAAGAGGGAAGTAATGGTGAAAGTTGAACCTAACTGGTGAGCCATGCAGAAAGCATTTTACGAAAGATGGACTAGTGAATCAGGATGCATCAGATAACATGGCTCTCACAGCCTCCACAAGAGTCCTGTTCATGCGTTCTGCAATCCCATTTTGTTCAGGAGTCTTGGCAATTGTCTTTTCATGACGAATACCTTCATCTTGCAGATATCCTTCAAACTCAAGAGATGTATATATACTCTCCACCATTGTCTGTGCGCAAAATCTTAATTTTCTTCTCATACTGGTTTTCAACAAGAGTTTCCCAACTCTTAAAAACACTAAAGACACCCCCTTTACTCTTCAAAATATACACCCAAACATACCTTGAGGCATCATCTATAAAAGTAACAAAATAATCTCCACCACCCAAAGAACCTGGGTTCATCTTACCACAGACATCACTGTGAATTAAATCTAAAACCTTATATTCTTTTTTAACCTCTCCAGTAGGAAATGAGGATCTATGAATTTTACCATCAGAACAATTTTCACAGACATATGAGTCATTAGTAATTTTGCAATCAACGTCACTAACCACATTTTTGGAAATCAACTTTCTCACATTATTCATTCTAAGATGACAAAATCGTCTATGCCACAAGATTTCATCTGAATATACATTTGAACAATGAGCAGCTGCCTTTTGGAAACAATCAAACATAAATATTTTTCCTAACTTTTCCCCACAGCTAGCAACTTATTTTTCTTACTGAAAATCTTACATGAATGTTCATAAAATTGTGTCACCATACCTCCTACTGTAACCTGAGAAATAGAAATCAGGTTATAAGCTAAATCTGGCACATACAAAACTTTTTCAAGTATACGGTTTTCTACCTTATTGTTAGGTAAATTAACTTGCAAAGACACAGAGCCTTCACCAACAGCTGTAAGTAGTCTCCCATCACCCACTTCAACTTTAACAAGTGTTCTTAGATTTACAAAATTAGAAAAGAAAGACTAATCATTACACATGTGCTGAGTAGCACCTGAATCAAGTACCCAAGAGTCATTACATGTATCACTAGTAAATAAAGCACTTACAAATAAAGTAACCTCATCATCACTACCTTGTCCTTTGGCAACTAGGCTTTGTTTAACCTTATGACCCTGACTCTTTTAATTATTCTCTTTCCTTTTCTTGCACTTTTCAATAAAAATATAACAATTTTTCTTTAAACGACCTGTCTTGTTGCATTCAAAACACTTAACACTCTTTTTCTGTTTAGCAAGTAAAGACTTAATTTCACTTTCCTGCATAGGCTTAAGCCTATCACCTTTAATTTTATATTCTTCATGCAGAAACCTCTCAGTGACCGATTCCCATGAAGGAACTTTTTCCATAGCTTCCAGAGCTGTCACTAAAGTTGAATAATCATCAGGAAGTGAAGCTAATAAATTTATTACCCTGTCTTCATCTTCTATTGGATCACTAATAACTGCTAATTCTTCAAAAATTTCTGCAAAAGTTTTAAGATGTCCTTGTAAATCATTTGAACCCCCTTCACACTCAGTTTCCCGAATTCGCTGTCACAGTCACCCTCTTTCGTCTACATACACTTGATACATGCCCTTCCATTCCACATTCGACACACTTCGCTCTCGGTTCTGAACACATTCACTCGGGTACCCCTACAACCATTAGCAATATGACCCACCTGTCCGCACCGGTAGCCTTTAACCCCCCTATCTTTCGTACACTCCCTTACCAAATGTCCCGATTGCCCACACCCGAAACACGCTCCTAAAGCCCACCTACACTCATTCTTTGTATGTCCTTCCTTTCCACGTCTAAAACACTTCGCTCGACTTCCACTCACCGACCTTCCCCTTTGTACACTACTATCCCTAACCCGTCCAACCCGTTGTTCCCTTACAAACCCACCATTCATCCTCACTGGCACCTCCACATTACTTGCTCTTACATTCCTATCTATTACACTATCTGCCATTCTCATTGGGCCCCTCAACACTGCATCCCTAAAGCTTCCAAACTCTGGCACTCTCTCATCTACCCCAGCCCTTACACTTACACTTCTGCTCTCTTTTATAACCCTGTCAAGCTCATAATCTTCTACAATTTCCAAAATTTCTCCCCAAGTCAACCTTTCATTCGTTCATCTTTTCTTCTCCTTCCGCTTCAAGTTCACAAATTCTCTAACTCCATCTGGCACTGTCCCTAACAACTTCCGTACTAACTCCTTACATTCATCTATCCCATCATCCCCAAACTTCTTCCTTGCCAACGTCTCCAGCCTACAAGCATACAGTGACAAGGTTTCCCCAGCTTTCATTCTTGCCTCATCAAATTCATTCTTCCTCTTATACTTAACACTCGCTTTCATACGCCTCGCTTGCTCAACTAGTCTAGCTTTCACCTTGTCATACTCAACATCTCCCACACATATCAAGCAAAAACCCAGTCAAATATTCTCCTAATTCTCGTCCCCACACTCTCTTACTTTCCCCATACTTATCCTGACAAAACCTTTCATACTCCCTAAAGAAATCATGCACATCCCTACTTCCATACTCATTATACCTTTCACACCGGGGTACCTCCCTCACATACATAGCCTTTCTCACTTCTTTCTCACTTTCACTCTCACTTTCACTACTTTCACTCTGTCCTTTCATACCCTCTTCCGAATACAAAGAGTCCACTTCACTTACATTCATCTTACTCATTACACTCTTCTTCCCCCTCTTTTTATCCACTTTTATCCACTCACCTCCATCCACCTCACTATCACTACTGCCTTCACCCTCTCCCTTCTTTCCTGCCTTCCCCACTTCCTTACCCTTCTTACCAGTTTCCTTTCCCTTTCCCTTCTTCCCTTTTTCTTCCCCTGACTTATCCTTACTTTCCCTCTGTTCCTTCCCTTGCTTTTCATTCCCCTTTTCCTTACCCTGCCTCTCATTCCCTCGTTTCTTACTTCCTATTCCCATATCACTTTCATCACTCATGCTTCCATTCACTTCTTCCTCCTTTTCTTTCTCTCTTGCCCCTTCACATGTTCCAGAGAACCTGCCTCCAACAGCCCCTTCTCCAAAAACACCCTTGAACATACCTTTCACCATTTCTTCCACACCTTTCATCATTCCCTCCAACTTTTTATCCATCATCTCTTCCATTCTCTCTTCGGACTCTTTCATCTCCCCTTTCATTTCTTCTTTTGCACTTCTTAGCATTCCCCCCATCTCCTCCAACTGACTCCTCAACTCCTCATTCTCACTCCTCAGCCTCCCATTCTCCTCCTCCAGCCTACCCTGGAGTTCCCTAGCCACTCGGAGTTCCTCTCTCAGTTTCTCTATCTCACTCATCCTGACCTCTTACTCTCACTCTACCCACCACAAACAATCCTAACGGCTATTATACAACAGCCCCACGTTGGGCGCCAAATATAATGTGGTGGAATTCACACCCACAAACAACACAACACACAACACTCACCCTGATCTTCGGTTGCTGGAGATGGATAAGGTCCACGGTCGCCAATCACAGCACACAACCACAAAACAAAACTTAAACCGACCCTCCACCAACAACGAACAAACAAAAAAAAAGAAGAGACACATGAACCATTAATGTTGGTACCAAAAAAAAACAGACAAACTCCCCGTTCACTTTCAAGGTTGGACCTCAACTCCCCAAGACTTCCCCAAAACCGAAAAACTCCCGACAGACAGACAGACAGCGCCGTAAACGAACTCCAACAACCGAACCACTCACAACGACAATTACACTCGCTCTCTCTCTCTCTCTCTCTCTCTCTCTCTCTCTCTCTCTCTCTCTCTCTCTCTCTCTCTCTCTCTCACAAAACGTTGGGAAATGCTAGATACAAACAAATTTATTCATCCCTCTATACAGACTGTATCATTTTCTTTTTAACCTGAATTTATTGGCTCCTGACTTTTTCTGAAATGTATCCTGCAGTTTCTGCCATACCACTTTTGGATCTTTAGGATCACCTATTGAGTAAAGAAGTCTAGGCTCTACCGCTAATACAATTGTAGCTAAAGCTCTGTCTTTTCTTAACTCAAACTTCCGAACAGCTGCTGCAGCATCTACTGCAGAAGGAGCTTCTTCTGTCCCTTCCACAATTCTGAACAAATCGTCTTTTACCAAATGCATTTTTACCTGCACTTTCCACGCAGCATAATTCTTCTCATTTAACGGTACTAAGGTAATCTTACCGGGCTCCATGGCTGGGTATCTTCTCTTGACAAATCACCAAAATGACAGTAATCCAACAATGACGACAGTCGATGATGACAGGACTCCACTGACATCCACAGATGACGACAGCTCACCAGAAATGACAGTAACCCACCAACGATTCTTTGTGGCATACAACTCTGTCCCTGCTGGCCTTGGTACTCCGTCGAATCACAGCCACCCAAAAACAAACGATTACCGTCCATAGCCTAGCTTACCATTACCGTACACTGCTAACTGTCTTCTCATCTTCACTTGTGACTGGGCCCATAACCATTGTTAAAACTCGGTTGGTTTGGAAGCAAAGATGATATCTTCATAATCAGTTGGCTTTTATTCACTGTAAAAATGTACAGTAAAAGGTTTATATGACAACAGAATAAGCCAAGAATGAAGCATGGAATTGCTAGGCTTTTGGAGTTCCAACAATCTGTCAGGAACCCATAACAAACAGTGGACTATCAACACGATACAGCTAAACACTTTTGAAAAGACAATACACAAACGAATGTCACTACTCCTTTAAAGAAAATGAAAAACATACTCAAGGTGGACTAAAACAAACTGGACACCAACACAGCTGACACCTGGGGTTGGCTGGATGAGTTCCCTGGGCCACCCCGGCCCCTGCCTTGGTATTGAGGGGGGACTCTGGGGTGCCTGCCTTCTTCTTTGAGTACTTCGCTGTCCAACAGGAATGCGGGTTTCAGTCTGTCAATGGTGATCCAGTCCTCCCGCCCATGGATATCGAGGAGGAATGCTTTGCTGGCTCGCCTGATGATTCGGTGGGGCGCCTAGTTAAGGGCAGCTGGCGGGCGTCCACCCTGACGAAGGTGTAGGCGCAGGAGTGTAAGGCGGGTGGGCTGTAGGTGATGGTTCTGCCGGTGAAGGTCTTGTGGCAGGGCATGAACTTTTGTGTGAGTTCCCTCAACCTCGGGAGGGGGATGTTGGTGCCAACGGTGAGAAGAATTCTCCAGGGGCAGCCAGTGTTTCCCCGTAGACTTTCTCAGCAGGGGAGGCGTCGCCATTTGCTTTTGGTGCGGTGCGGAGGCCCAGCAGGACCCAGGGCAGCTGTTCCTTCCATCTCTCGTCGGTGCAGCATGCCATGAGAGCTGGTTTGAGAGGGCAGTGAGCCCTCTCGACCAAGCCGTTCACTGTGGGGTTGTGTGCTGTTGTGCTGTGCAGAGTTGTACCCATCAGGCATGCCAAGGAGACCCAGAGCTCTGACAGGAGGCAGGACCCCTGTCCATAGTGATGTTGTCTGACACTCCAAAGCAGCTTATCCAACTAGAGAGGAGGGGTTCTGCGCATGATGTTGTTGATGCTTCATCCATGAGGGTTGCTTCGGGCCAGCAAGTGGAGTGGTCTATGACCATCAGGAGGTATCTGGCTCCCCCCGACTGTGGAAGGGGCCCGACGATGTCGATGTGGATGTGGCCGAACCGCCGACGAGGCTGCGGAAAATCGCCGATCCCAGACTCTGTATGCCAGGATGTTTTGTTCGTCTGCCATGGGATGCA
This sequence comes from Macrobrachium rosenbergii, assembly GCF_040412425.1. Taxonomy (NCBI): domain Eukaryota; kingdom Metazoa; phylum Arthropoda; class Malacostraca; order Decapoda; family Palaemonidae; genus Macrobrachium; species Macrobrachium rosenbergii. The sequence goes on along the minus strand of NC_089782.1, from coordinate 57,584,129 downwards.
GCTCCTTGCCCACTAGCAGACATCCTTGTTGATGCAGTGCCAGACAAACTTGTCAGTCATGAGGCGCGCCAATGGATGGGAGAGACCATGGACTATGTTGAACACTTGCTTTCTCCTCGAGGTGGGCACCATGGGGTGTGGGCAGCCTGTGCTGATGTCGCAGAGGAGAGTTGTGTCCAAGTTTGCTAAGGGCACGTCTTCCCATTTCAGAGCCGTCACTGCCGTCCTGTAGTCCACTGTCTCTGGGTCCACTGCTTGTTCTGTTAGGATGGGATTGAGTGACATACTGGCTGGGTGTTGACTGGTTAATTGGTGGTTCTTTACTGAATGAATGTACAGAATCTTCGAAGATGTTATTGGCCTATGCAAGCGGTAAGGTAGCATCTACATACAGACAGGGGAAAACAGAGGTAATGATTCGGGCACCTGTACTTGTCGGCAGACAAACAGATGGCGACTGTGAGAGAGACAATAAACGTACAGTGATAAAACATATATCAGTGGAAAGGCCAGGAAATTCTACATATGGCCAGTTGCATGAGATTCGAGACAGATTAATGAATACAGTGCAGTAGCATAATATATGTGAAATGGCAAGACGTTTGGCATCTTCACAAACAGAAACATACATACAGTTTGGTACAGAAGATTCGGTGGAACATTATGAGTACATGATTAGAATGCTTGCATGGCAATGCAAGTAGTGGTGATTGTACATAAATCAAGACAACAATGGTTAGAGAGAAACAGACGGAAATATTGTATGGTAGAAGTTGCATTCTGCAAGTGAGAAAAAATGGGATGCTCTTGTCCTGTCTTGTCCCCTCCGATGGATGACGAACACACGAACACACGTGTGTTTGGAAGAGACGGCGTCGGTGCGACGGTCTCTTACAATACTTCCCCCCCCAAAGCAAGGCATCGATGCGGAAATCGTCTTGCTGACAATTGCAATTGGCTCAAAGGGCTTGGGCTAGGGCCGGGTAGGAGGCTGAAGGGCAGCGCCGGCCGGCGGGAACTCGAGGAGGACGGTAACGGGTTGAAGGGTGACGCCGGATGATCCTGCGGTAGCCAGCTGGAGGGGACGGCTGAAGGATGACGGTGGCTGATCCTTCGGTAGCCGGCTCGAGGGCTGAAGGATGATGTCGGCTGGTCCTTCGTTAGCCAGCTCAAGGGGGGCGGTAGCAGGCTGAAGGATAACATCGGCTGGTCCTTCGTTGGTCAGCTCATCCGGTACGAGTTCGGGGGCAGCTTCAGGTTTCCTGAAGGAAGCATCCAGGGCTCCGGCAGAGGGGTGGGTCATCTTGGAGGGTCGGACATCTACTCAGAGCTCAGGAACGGCGGGAAACGGGGTGGCAGCGAAGGGTCTGTTGGCGCATGGGTCGTCATCTTGGGTCGGCCGGGTCCTTAGTGTCACTCCACGATCACCAGTGTAAGGACGGGATTGAGTGACATACTGGCTGGGTGTTTACTGGTTTATTGGTGGTTCCTTACTGAATGAATGTACAGAATCTTCGAAGATGTTATTGGCCTGTGCGAGCGGTAAGGTAGCATCTACACACAGACAGGGGAAAACAGAGGTAATGATTCGGGCATCTGTGTTTGTCGGCAGACAAACAGATGGCGATTGTGAGAGAGACAATAAACGTACAGTGATAAAATATGTATCAGTGGAAAGGCCAGGAAATTCTACATATGGCCAATTGCATGAGATTCAAGACAGATTAATGAATACAGTGCAGTAGCATAACATATGTGAAATGACGAGACATTTGGTGTCTTCACAAACAGAAACATACACACAGTTTGGTACAGAAGATTCGGTGGAACATTATGAGTACATGATTAAAATGCTTGCATGGCAATGCAAGTAGTGGTGATTGTACATAAATCAAGACAACAATGGTTAGGAGAAACAGATGGAAATATTGTATGGTAGAAGTTGCATTCTGCAAGTGAGAAAAAATGGGATGCTCTTGTTCTGTCTTGTCCCTTCTGATGGATAACAAACACACGAACATACACGTGTGTTTGGAAGAGACGGCGTCAGTGTGATGGTCTCTTACAGTTCTCTCGCAAGGTCTTCATAGTCGGTGCCGACAGAGCGTTGGCCACTGGGTTTTTCTTGCCAGGAACGTAGTTGATGGTGCAACTGAATTCAGAGATGGGGGTCAGGTGCTGCTGTTGCCTTGCAGACCACGCGTCCCTCTGCTTTGCAAATGCATGAAGCAAGGGTTTGTGGTCTGTTAGGATTGTGAATTTGGCTCCCTCCAGTAGGTACTTGAAGTGCTTCACAGCCTGGTAGATAGCCAGCAGCTCTCTGTCGAAGGCACTGTAGCGGGTCCCAGTTGACAAAAACTTGTGGCTGAAGAAGGTGATGTTGCTGGCATCCATTGTCAACCTGAGGGCAGTGGCGGGGTTGTGGTGAGTTAAGGTGGTGGCACTGGAGAGGGCCCTTTTTGTTTGAAAGAATGCCTGCTGCTGAGGAGCTTCCCATGTTAGTGTTTTTGGTTTCCCCCTTCAGGATTGACGTCAGGGGGTACATGATGCAGGCAAAACCCGGGATGAAGCGGCGATAGTAGTTTATCATCCCGAGAAACTCCTGAAGGGCCTTGATGGTTTGTGGTTCCGGGAAATTTTCTATAGCTTTTACTTTAGAGGCCATGGGGCGCACTCCTGCTGGGGAAATCTCATGGCCAAGGAAGTCTACCATTTCTTTCCTGAAAATGCACTTATCGAACTTGAGAAGTTGCATGACAGAGCGAACGTGGCGAAAGTGTTCCTCTGGGGACCTGGAGAAAATGAGGATGTCGTCAACGTAGCAGATGCAGAAAGGCATATCTCCCAAGATGGTGTCCATTAGGCGCTGGAATGTGGCACCTGCGTTCCTGAGACTGAAAGTGGAATAGGAAAATGTGTAGCTCCCGAAAGGCGTGATGATGGCGGTTTTTTGGGACGTCGTCCAGATGTACAGGGACTTGGAAGTACCACTTCAATAGGTCCATCTTGGAGAAAATTTTGGCTCCTTGGAGGGTGCCCGTCAGGTCCTGCCATGTTAGGGAGGGGGTAGTGGTCTGGTATTGTTACCAAATTCAGGCGCCGATAGTCCCCGCAGGGCCTCCATGAACCATCAGATTTCTTTACCATGTGGTGGGGAGACACCCACAGCCTTGATGCTTTTTTACAGATGCCTATGCTTTCCATTTCTGCAAAGACTCGTTTGGTATCTTGTAACTTCTGGGGGGACAGTCGTTGGAACTTGGCATGGGTTGGTGGGCCCATCGTGGTGATGTGGTGGAAGATGACATGCTTTGCTGAAGCCCCAAGTGACTGGCGCAGTTCTGGTTTGAATATGTCCGGGAACTCCTGTAGGAAGGACATGTAGCTGTTGGGGGCTGTGGAGCAGATGGTGAGCATTCCAGGTCCAGTGGAGAGCTGACGGGAGTGGCATGTTCCTGTGTCGAGGAGGCGTTGTCTGGCGATGTTGAGGAGGTGTTATCTGGTGATGTCCACTAGAAGTCCGTGGTGCCCTAAGAAGTCCACGGCCAGCAGGGGGAACTTAACATCTGCTGTGATGAAAGGCCAGTGGTATCTGCGCCCCAGGATTGAGATAGCCCAGGTTGTCATGCCATAAGTGCAGATGGGAGTTCTGTTTGCTGCTATGAGGGAAGGTATTGAGTCATGTATTTTTTCTAAACCTTCCCTGGATGGCGGGAAGACTGACTGCATTGCCCCCGTATCAACCAGCAGGCGACGTTTGGAAATTTCGTCCGTGATGAAAAAACCTGCTGGGCGGGAGGGGAGTTGGATTTTGCGGCCACAGCTGTTACTTGTGGCCGCCTTTGTCATTTTTTGTGAAAGAACAGGGAGGCCTGCAGATTCTGGCGTTGGTCCCGAACTTTCTATGGTAGAAGCACCACGCCAGGTTTGACCATGTCTTTTGCTCTCTGATTGGTGGTCTCTTCTTATAAACGGCATTGATGTCTCCGTCATCGTCGTCGTCACCGTCTTCCTCCGACAGGTTGCAGGCTCCCAGGGCGGCGGCTGCGAGGGCGGTGGCGTGTGTCGAGGCCTTAGTGGCCTCGTATAGTTTCTGGGCATCGTCGAATAAAGCATCCATGTCTAGGTTCTCTGCATCCCTTATCTGGCGCCAAACATCCCACAGGAGACGCCAGAGGAAAATTGCTTATGTTATGTCTATAGTCCGTTTCCTCCCGTTCTCGTCGTGGACTGGGAGTGTTATCAGCCCCCTCCACCCCCCCCCCCCCAGCTAGTCCCAGGCTTCCCTGGGTGATGCATCTCCGAGGGGCTGGGATAACAGGTCGAATGTGTGCTGCACTCTCTTGAACACAGGCATGGAGTAAGAATTCAGCAGTTTGTTTTTTAAGTCCACATATTTGACTTTGTCTGGTTGCGTGTCCAGCCAGGGAGAGATTCTGTCGAATAATTCTTCCGGGAATGCCGTCATGACTACATCTGATTTGGCAGCATCGTCTGAGATGCGCGCCATGAGAAAGTGTGCTCCAGAACCATGATGCCGTGTTTTGCCACAAGAACGGGGGATGTTTGTCTGTATCTGGCTTTGTTGGTGAGAGAGGTGTACAGACGATGCTCGCAGGTTCGCGTGGAGGTTCTGCTTCTGACATCTTTACTTCTCATGCACCAAAACGTGGGAAAATGCACCGTATTGAGTCTGTTAATGGTACTGATTTGTTCAAGAGGTCGAACGAAGTGCCAAAACGTGCCCTTTTGGGTAGGCCGTATTTAGTCCATTAATGGCATGGTTTCCGCCAGGGAGGGTGCTATCAGAGGCCTAAACTTTACACTGTAGTTAGTCTGCTAAAGGCTTTCTGATGGCAGGGTGCGGCCGTAATTAGTCCATTAATGGCTGGGCCAAAACCACACTACCTGTTCCTGACTGGGGGTCACCAGTGTGAGGTTCAAGATAAATGTCAAAAGAGAGACTGATCTTTATTATTTTAGACAGGTATTTATAAAACAAAAAGCGGACGGAAAGGTAGCAGGCAACCCGAGGCCCCCCACTGCATCCATACAGAATTTGTGTTTTCTGACAAGCATAAAAATACATACAATATTCGTTACATGGCATATAAAAGGTAGATATACCTGTACAATGATGCATAAGATGAGGTACATAAAGAATCTGAAATAAAGACAGGTAATATACATGATGTGATTAATGTACATCTGAAAGGAGAAACACAAGAAAGGAGAGGCGCGATTTGTCGCCCTTACTTACTCATGCCTAACATAAACTGTTACATTATACAGTTAGCCTGGCTTTATATGCATAACAGGTGGAATTTAACTCAAGAATTGACATATTCATTAAATTATGGAAGAATATCGCACATCGAGCTTACGGTTGGTGGCATTGCAACCTCAAGCAAGCTCATCATGGTGCAACTTACGTTACATCAAGGTAAAAATACAAATGAACACTATTAACTGTTATGGCAACATGCACAATATAAACTAAGATAAATGCATACCTTTTACAACGGAGAAATATGGCATTTCAAATGAAAACAAGGGGAGCTACATGCCTTTCCCCTCTCAAGTCGTTGTACACGTCTTGAACAGTGCATTTTGAGCATATACACCCGATCATAGACAATTTCAATTTCGAGTGTGTAACGACCCGAGTGGGCCGTTATGCAGGTTCTTTAATGTACTCAGGACGGGGCTGTCATGACTGACGGCAGATGCAACAAACAAAGGAGGAGAAAACAACAAAAACAATAAAGAAAGCTTAAAATTAATTTATTTACAAAATTTACAAGTGAGTCAGGTCTGGTAAAAGATAAAACCATAAATACAAAAAAACCAAAAGGCAGCTCTAAACAAAATCAAGTTAAATAAACAAAAAGTAGCTGTAAAAAAAAAAAGGCAAAAATAAAAACAACAGCAGGCAGAAAAAAAACAAACATACGTCCTCCATCGGGGCACCAAGACAGCCCTCAGCTGTGCAACAGGACAAAAACTCATCAACCAGAAAACCCCGATGGAGACGTCAGGACAGCCTAACGCTGTCATCAAAGATGAGCAGCTCGTGGTCACACGACTACTCATGGTCACACTCCACCTCTACGACGTGCTCCACTGAAGGCGTGCTCCAATTTGCTGCTCAAAAACTCGACCAACGTCGACTCCAAAAACTGCCTGCTGCTGCTGCCACTGCCGCTACTCGCTGCCCTACCAGACCCGACTGAAGCAAGAAAACGGCAGCTCACTGACGAAAACATCAAAACAAAAAAACTTGAAGGTAAGGAGGCAGCAATCCACAAAGGGAACGAGGGGAACCAGCAGTTCCCGCAAAACCATCACTTAACGTGACAGAGTGGTTAATTCAGCGTCTTGATAAGATGAAAACCAATTCGGTTTTCCAGTCCACCAATTATGAAGGGTATTGTCATTAATTCAAAAGAAGGATTTCCATCATTACACCGCTTTACCCCTACAGAAATTGGTTTTCATTTATCAAAGACAACCAATCTCTTAAATTACAATATTTAGGGCAGCCTATAAATCTAACAACAACAATACAGGTCTTGCAAACGGTGAATGCATCCTATCTCTCAACGTTTAATCAGTAATAAGGTCTGCTAACTGATATACAGAGCAAGTTGTGGGACGCCACCCTTAAGGTGCGTTTCTACCTAACCATCCTAATAACTTGACCAAGCTAAATACTTATGTAGGAGTGATCTTAAATTCAGTTAAGATTGTAAAGCCACCTACAGAGCCGTCAGCAGAGTCTCCATCGAATGTGTCATTCGCTAAGTCTCTGCTGAGCAAGTTTTCTTTGGTGGCGTCCCATTTTCTTCGCCTATACAATTGGTCACGCCTAACGTGCCAGGTCACGCAATTTCAGTCATTAAACTATGTATGTATTTGTTCACCTGTTGTCAATTGTGTATCTTGTATTTCTTCGTTCGCAGGCATCAAGATTATATCCATACTGGAATTCCGTCTGTTTTTTATATTGTAAATTGTACTTACTCGCTGTATATTATTGTTAATTATTATCGACCTCAGGTCACACACAATCTCATTGTCTTTCGTGGCACGGCGCCAGTCTGCCGCTATATAAACTGCCTGGATCTCGAATAAAGCAGCAGTTCTCTTTTACCTGCTCGTTTTTTTGCACCTCTTACAGTGGTGACCCTGGAGTCCTGGAGCCATTAGCGGACCCATACGGCGACTCAGTCTTAGCTCCAGGAACTCACTCACACCCTTAGCGGACTAACAACGGCGCTGTAACCAGCGTTTGGGCGTGTTGACTCTCGTCGGCAAAATCACCAGCGTCATTTACGGACTCACACAGTGCACTTCCAAGTGCGTTTTGACGCGAGTACCCCACTCCAGTAAGAGGGCAAAGAGCAAGCATGAACGCGGACATCCCCTCCCTCGTGCAATTAACCGCGAACCTCGCGGATTCAGATGTCTACCTTCCTCCCATCTCACCTGCGTCCACCCCCGCGCCGAGGCTCTCACGCTCCTCCACACCCATGCCCGCGCCCTGCACACTCCCCGGCCCGGCAACACAGTCACGGGCCGCCCTATCCGTAAAGCTGCCGCCGTTCACACAGGGGAACTCAACGACGTGGCTGTACAGGGTTGAGAGCCAATTCAGGGTAGTGGACCTTACCAACGAAGTGCTGCAGGCTGACACAGTCTTTAATGCCCTGCCGGAGGAAGTATATAGGAAACTCGTCCCACGAGTGTCCGCTGCACGCCCCCTCACATACCACATCCTGAAGAAGGCCCTCCTCGAGACGTGCTCCCTACCAATCGCCGAGCGGGCCGCCCACGCCATCGACCTTGCCGTCAACCCGTGGCAGGATGTGAACACGGTGGAGTCATGGGGCATGATCGAGGACCTGCTCTCACTCCCAGACTTCGACAGCAGCAAAAAGCAGCAGGAAATAAGCCTGTCGCGGGAAGTCTACCTTCGCCAGTTCCTCCCGGAGGTCCGCACCCAGATTCCTCACCCCTACACCATGTCCTTCGACGTCCTCATCCAAACGGTGCAGCACCTGACGGACTGCGTGAAGGCAACAAAGCGGTTAACAACGCCCACACCACCAGTGAACTCCACCCAGCAGGAAGAAGGTGTGGAGCAAGAAGTCAACATCATCACCAGGAGGCGCCCACCGCCCCACAACAAGTGGAGTTCCCTGGGCCTGTGCCACTGCCACAAGCGGTTTGGAAAAGATGCCCGGAACTACCTGCTGCCCTGTTCATTTGCCCATTCAAAACTACGGGGGAGGCGGCAGCCAGCAGGACAGACCGCCATGGCAGCCGAAAAACCCAGGGGCCCAGAATCACTAGGCTTCTACGTCCGTGACACCGTCTCCGGCAGGATGATGCTAGTCCACACGGGGGCCATTAGATCCATCTTCCCAGCATCCAAGGAGGACCTCAAGCAGGAACCAGATCCGGCTGCCTTCCTGACGGCCGCCAACGGATCCCCCATCTTCTCCTGTGGCACCAGGCCCCTGTCGATCTCCATCCTTGGCCGGAGTTATTCCTGGGACCTCATCGTCACGGACATAGGGTGCTGACTTCCTTGTGCACTTCGGGCTGGCAGTTGACATCAGGCAGAAGCGCCTCCTCGACACCGACTCTTGCCGGTCCCCCTTGTTGGCAACAGGACCCAAGGCACCCACCATCTGCTCCGTCTCCCCCCCACCAGTATGCACAGCTGCTGACGGAGTTCCTGGACGTGTTCAGGCCCGAGCTCCGCCAAGTCCCCGGGGCCCCAGCCAAACATGGCATATATCATCATATAACAACTAAGGGGCCCCCTACACATGCGAAGTTCCGGAGGCTTCCCCCACGGCGCCTTCAAGAGGCCAAAAATGCATTCGCAGAAATGGAGCAAATGGGAATCTGCAAAAAAGCCTCCAGTCCATGGGCCTCCCCCCTCCACATGGTGCAGAAACCGGACGGCTCCTGGAGACCCTGCAGCGACTACAGGCGTCTTAACATCGCAACGGAGCCCGACCACTACCCCCTGCCGAACATGCAGGACCTCACGGCCTCCTTTCACAGGGCCAAAATATTCACTAAATTAGATCTTCTAAAATCATATTTTCAGGTACCTGTCGCACCAGAGAATATACCAAAGACTGCCATCATCACGCCTTTTGGGTCCTACGTGTTCGCCTTCTCCACCTTTGGCCTGAGGAATGCCGAGGCGACCTTCCAGCGGCTCATGGACAGCATCCTCAGGGACCTGAAGTTCTGTGTCTGCTACGTAGATGATATCCTCATATTTTCCAGGTCCCACAGTGAGCACCAGAAACACATCCGGGCAGTCCTGCAGCGCCTGCAGGAGAACGGCCTCGTCGTACGTTTCGACAAGTGCACCTTAAGCGTCCAGAAAGCTGACTTCCTAGGCCACGATATATCCCTGGCAGGTGTCCGCCCGCTCACATCCAAGGTCGCAGCCGTCACCAGGTTCCCCACCCCCACCTCCGTCAAGGCTGTCCAGGAGTTCCTCGGGATGGTGAACTACTACAGGCGGTTCATCCCTCGGATCGCGACACCACGGCCCCCTGACGGAAGTTCTCAAAGGCCACCCAAAGTCCCTGTCGTGGGGACCCAGCCAGCAGCAGGCCTTCGCCCTGACGAAGGCCGCCCTCGCCGAGGCAACCGCCTTGGCACACCAGGATCCCAGCGCCCCCCTCCAGCTGACAACGGACGCCAGCAACATCGCCTGTGGTGCTGTCCTGGAGCAGGTCATCAACGGCGTCCCCCAGCCCATCGCCTTTTTCAGCAAGAAGTTCAACCCTGCAGAGGCCCGCTACAGCACCTTCGACAGGGAACTCTGTGCAGTGTACTGTGCAGTCCGGCACTTCAAGTTCCTCCTGGAGGGGACACCCTTCACAATCTTCACAGACCACCAGCCGTTGGTTCACGCCTTCACTAAGCAGGGGGACGCATGGTCTTCCAGGCAGCAGCGACACCTCTCAGCCATCGCCGAATTCACCTGCTCCGTCAGGTACCTCCCCGGCAAGAAAAATCCTGTGGCAGACGCCCTCTCCAGAGTCGAGATGAACGCGGTGCAGCTCAGGGTAAACTACGAAGACCTCGCCAGGGAACAGATCGCAGACCCAGAAACCCCAGCCTACCGCACCGCCATCACGTCCCTTAAGTGGAGGGACGTGCCCCTCACCCCCGGGGGCCCAAGTCCCCTCTGCGACATCAGTACTGGCCAGCCCCGCCCCTTGGTTCCAGCCACCCTCCACCGCCAGATATTCGATATCAATCACGGCCTCTCACATCCCTCTGGCAGGACAACAGCCAAGCTGCTATCAAAGAAGTTCGTCTGGCACGGAGTGCAGAAAGATACCAAGTCCTGGGCGAAACAGTGCCTGCAGTGTCAAACCAGCAAGGTGGGACATCACACACAGTCCGGGGTAGGTGAGTTCCCGCAGCCAGAGCGGCGCTTCGGCCATATCCACATCGACGTCGTCAGGCCCCTTCACCCATCAGGCGGGTCCAGATATCTCCTGATCAGTGGTAGATAGCTCAACGAGGTTGCCTGAAGCCACACCGATGCAAGAAGCCACCGCCAGCGCCTGTGCCGAGGCCCTGCTTTCCAGTTGGGTCAGCCGCTTCGGCGTCCTGGACCACATCCTGTCCGAGTTATGGTCCGGCCTGGCTCGGCTGCTGGGGACAATGCATCACACCACCACCACGGCTTACAACCCGGCGGCCAAAGGCCTGGTTGAGCGGTTTCACAGGTCCCTGAAGGCATCTCTCATGGCCCGCTGCACCGCCGAGGATTGGAAATATAAGCTGCCGTGGGTCCTCCTCGGTTTGAGAACCGCCCCCAGGGCCGACAACGCCCCGTCCGCAGCTGAGAAAACCTACGGCGAGTCCCTCGTGGTCCCGGGCGAACTTGTGACAGAAGATCGCCACAACCCGTCAGTGCAGAGGCTCCGCGATGTGGTCGGCAAGTTCACCCCCTGCAAGCATACATACACCAACAGGTCGGCCACTTTCACACCGCCGGGGCTGGCGTCCACCACTCACGTCTTCGTCAGGGATGATGCCGTCCGCCCACCACTGACCAGGCCCTACAGGGGCCCTTCCGCGTGCTGGAGCAGAACAACAAGGCGTTCCTGCTTGCACTTTCCGGGAGAAACGATTGGGTTTCGATAGACCGGGTAAAGCCCGCCCTCCTGGAGGAAGACAAAGACGTCACCGCAGCACACCCCCTGCCCGGCCACCCTTCGCCACAGCCGGGCCTCCGCAAGCAGCAGGCACGCGGCCACCCCAGAAAAAGGTCGCCCTCACCCGCAGTCAGGCAGCCTCTTGCACAGAGTGCTCCCCCATTGTCCTCACACAGCCGTGGCACCCTTCAGCGCCCCAGCAGATACACAGACTGATCAGACGTGTCCCACGTGTTGGGGGGGGAGTATTTGTAAAGCCACCTACAGAGCCGTCAGCAGAGTCTCCATCGAATGTGTCATTCGCTAAGTCTCTGCTGAGCAAGTTTTCTTTGGTGGCGTCCCATTTTCTTCGCCTATACAATTGGTCACGCCTAACGTGCCAGGTCACGCAATTTCAATCATTTAAACTATATATGTATTTGTTCACCTGTTGTCAATTGTGCATCTTGTATTTCTTCGTTCGCAGGCATTCAAGATTATATCCATACTGGAATTCCATCTGTTTTTTATATTGTAAATTGTACTTACTCGCTGTATATTATTGTTAATTATTATCGGCCTCAGGTCACACACAATCTTTCACAGCACGGCGCCAGTCTGCCGCTATATAAACTGCCTGGATCTCGAATAAAGCAGCAGTTCTCTTTTACCTGCTGGTTTTTTTGCACCTCTTACAAGATCTAGTCACTCCTCATTAGGGACTTATGATCATTTTTCTCACAACACTCTCTTACATCGTCATTCAAGTTCATTCACTCAACACCCATCCGTAGGCAGGAAAAACTTTCCTTTGAAGACAATACACCTCTTCAAGCATCCTGATGACTAACTTACACATCAGTCACATAACTTGAACAACTCAACCAGAGTTTGGAAGGCTCTTGGACGGGTTACTCTCCATACAAGACTCAACTGAGTACAAGTTCCCTGTACGCAAAACAAAGTGTCATTATCAGATCTATAATCTATGAATATAATATACAAGAATATACTTGGAAATTGATATAATGGTTTTATATATACAGTATATATATATATATATATATATATATATATATATATATATATATATATATATATATATATATATATATAATAACTAATACAAAAATATTTTTCAGTGAAAATACAAAAATACACACTGCAGTATAAAAAGATACAATGATCTGAAATTTCTTCAATTAACCTAGAGGGAGAAACAATATTACTAGCACCTCTGGTTTGTACTCTTTCATTCATTACATCAGGAGTGATATCGTCCATTTCCTGCATTTTTACTAACCACTGTTCTTGTCCTACAAAGGGTCTCACCTTGTCAGCGGCACGTTCAAATATGGTTTGGACAAACGTGTTTTTCAACTCATATTTCGCACCATCTCTAAACACTTTGGTTACTACATATGGACCACACCACTTAGGAATCACATTTTCATTTTCATTTTTAACCCACACAAGAGAGTTTTCGTCCACTTTCTCATTTTTCCTCTTTTGATTGGCTATTGCACGGTACTTGCTGCCCATCTCTCTATAAGTTTTCTGAATTATTCATGAGCCTTTGCAATGGCAGAGTTTTCTACATCATCAGTAATTGTGGGTAACGCACTAGTCACTTGTTTAGGTGCTTTGCGAGAGAAAAATACATAGTGAGGTTGTTCACCAAGAGTGGTATGAACAGCAGAATTGAGCACACGCTGTGTTTCACCTAAGTACTTAAGCCATTGATAAGGATGTCCTTTACACATTACATTTAGTACTGTTTCATGGTTCTATGCATCCTTTCACTTACACTGTTTACTTTTGGATGATACGGGCTAATATATCCAGTATTTATCTTATGCTCTTGGCATAATTGCCTAAATTGGTCTGAGGTGAATTCAGTACCATTATCAAGAATGACTGTCAAAGGTGCACCAAAGTCATTCAATTAGACAAGGACGTTTTTGCTTATTTCCTCTGTAGACTTACTTCGCAATGGACAGAACTTCACATACCGGCTGTAATGAGCAATAACAGTCAATACATATCTATGACCATTTGCATCAGATAACATTTCAGTTAAATCAAGACTGATTCGCTTTAAAGGCTTAGTTACAGGAGGCAATTCTTGGAACTGTTGTTGTAACGAACTACTGGCTTTGTGTTTTTGGCACATAACACATTCACTTACATATCTGGTTACATCAGTTCTCAATGAAGGCCAATAGAACAGGTTTACAATGGCATCAATTGTTTTGCGTATACCTAGGTGACCTGACACTGATTCATGGCCAAACTTCAAAGCTGCCTTTGTTAAATCCTGAGGAACTACTAATCTCAACTGAACTGAGTTATCAATTTTATCTGTGCTGAGATACAACAATCCTTCATACAACAGGAATTGATTAATCAAAGCTCAAGAAAACTTCTTATGCGGTAATTTACCACCTTCTAGAAAAGTTATTAGTTCGGCCCACCTTGGCTCCTCTAACTGTTTCTTTGAACTCATCTTTGCTCAGACCAAGATAATTGTCCCTACTCTGATGAAAGACTGTTCTGACTGGTCTACTTAGTTGATCTGCCACCTGATTATTTTTACCCAGCCTATACTCCACCTTGAAACGGTAATCCTGCATTTCAGTTACCCATCTGCTCATTCTAGGTGACTTTGTCTTTCTCTTGAAGACCAAAACTAGAGGCTGATGTTTTGTGCGAATGGTAAATGGAACACCCCAGAGGAAATGATGGAATCTACGACATGCTAAGACAATAGCAAATGCTTTTCTGTCAGTGGTACTGTAACGTTGTTCAACTGGCTTCAGTTTCTTAGAGAAATATCCAATAGGTTTTAACTTATCATCTTGTCTCTGCATCAAAACAGCACCTACATGGTCTAAATTAGTATCAGTGAATAATTCAAAGAATCTAGTCATCTGAGCCTTTACTAGTACTGGATCAGTTATTAATGCTTGTTTCATCTGTTCAACGCTTGACTGACAATCTTTTGTCCACAGAAAGGGTTCTTTCTCCTTTAAGAGATTAGTCAAGGGAACAGTAATTTTAGCATAATCCTTAATGTGCTTCCTGTAAAACCCACACATTCCTAGAAATCTTCTAGTTTCCTTAACATTAGTAGGGTTTTTTTTTTTTTTGATGGCACTGATATTGTCTGGACATGGTCTACAACCATCCTTTGAAATTATGTGGTCTAAGAATATGCTTTCCTTTTGGCCTATCTGACACTTCTTTAGATTTGACTTCGCTCCTCTTTCACTGAAAAGTTTGAATAGTTGCTTTAATCTTTTCAACAAGATAGGAAAACTGGGAGCCCAAACAACAATACCACTAAGTAATTCTTAACCCACCCTTTCTTAATAAGAGGAGCCAAGATATTAGACATGATACGTGAAAATATAGCTGGACTGCAGCTTAACACAAAAGGAAGGCGCTTGAATCTATAAAGTGAAACTCCGTCACTAAAGGTTGTTAAATCTCTACTCTCTTCATCTAATTCCACTTGATAATATGCATCTTTCATATCTAAGGAAGCATAATAATGGTTTCCTGTAGATGTTTCTACCATTTCTTCTAATCTAGGTAAAGGGTGAATATCAGCCTCGAGATGTGTGTTGACTTTACGGTAATCAAGGCACATTCTTTGAGCGTGATCAGGTTCCTAACATGTACAATAGGGCTTAGCCATGCTGCACTTGAGGATTCTATTATTCTTCTTTCTTCCATATCTTCTAACATAGTGGAAATAAGGGGTTTGGCTTTTTCAGGTTATCGATATATGGTAGACCTAACTAGCTGTGGATCACTTACAGCAATATGAGTTAGGACATCTTTAAACTTCCCTAATTCTTTTTCTTCAAGAATGAACACTGAGTGATTTGCAACCATGTCACTTAATTCTGCCTGTTGATCAGCAGTAAGATGGGAATTATCTTGCTGAGAAAGCAAATACTTAAGCTTTTCTTCTCTAGTATTGCCTGACTTGATATTGTAAGGACTGGGGATTGAGCGACATACTGGCTGGGTGTTTACAGGTTTATTGGTAGTTCCTTACTGAGATAAATGTACAGAATCTTCGATGTTATTGACGCGTTCGAGCGGTAATGTAGCGTCTACACACACAGGTAAAACAGAGATAAAAGGTTCAGACATCTGTGTTTGTAGGCAGACAAACAGATGGCGATATCAAGAGACATGATTAACATACAGCGATGGAAAGGCCAGGAAATTCTACATATGGCCAATTGCTTGAGATTCAAGACAGATTAATGGATACAATGCAGTAGCATAATATATGTGAAAATGGAGAGACATTTGGCGTCTTCACAAACAGAAGCATACATACAGTTTGATACAGAAGATTCGTTGGAACATTATGAGTACATGATTAGAATGCTTGCATGGCAATGCAAGTAGTGGTGATTGTACATACATTAAGACAACAATGCTTAGGGAGAAACAGACGGAAATATTGTATGGTTGAAATCGTGTTCCTGTAGAGAAAGAAAATGAGACGCTTGCTTTGTCCTGTCCACTTCGATGATGACGATTGACGAACACACGAACACACACGTGTTTGGAAGAGGCAGCGTCGGGGCTCTTACAAATACTCTCCCCCAAGACGTGTGTAACGTCTGATTGTTTGGAAGAGACGGCCTCGGGGCGACGGGCTCTTACAATGTTCCCCCCACAAGCGAGGCATCGATGCAGAAATTGTCTTGCCGACAATTGTAGTTGGCTCGAAGGGCTTGGGCTAGGGGCGGGTAGGAGGCTGAAGGGCTGCACCGGCCAGCAGGAGCTCGAGGAGGACGGGAGCGGGTTGAAGGGTGACGTCGGATGATCCTTCGGTGGCCGGCTCGAGGGCTGAAGGATGACGGCGGCTGATCCTTGGTAGCCAGCTCGAGAGGGGCAGCAGCAGGCTGAAGGATGGCGTGGCTGGTCCTTCGTTGGTCAGCTCGTCCAGTACGAGTGCGGAGGCAGCTTCAGATTTCCTGGAGGAGGCATCCAGGGCTCCGGTGGTGGAGTGGGTCATCTCGGAGGGTCGGACTTCTACTGAGAACTCAGGAACGGCGGGAAACAGCGAGGTGGCGAAGGGTCTATCAGCACGT
This sequence comes from Macrobrachium rosenbergii, assembly GCF_040412425.1. Lineage (NCBI taxonomy): Eukaryota > Metazoa > Arthropoda > Malacostraca > Decapoda > Palaemonidae > Macrobrachium > Macrobrachium rosenbergii. The sequence goes on along the minus strand of NC_089782.1, from coordinate 57,567,823 downwards.
GGGTCATCATCTTGGGTCGGCCGGGTCCTTTGGGTCACTCCGGGGTCATCAGTGTAAGGACTGGGGATTGAGCGACATACTGGCTGGCTGTTTACAGGTTTATTGGTAGTTCCTTACTGAGATAAATGTACAGAATCTTCGATGTTATTGACGCGTTCGAGCGGTAATGTAGCGTCTACACACAGACAGGTAAAACAGAGATAAAAGGTTCAGACATCTGTGTTTGTCGGCAGACAAACAGATGGCGATATCAAGAGACATGATTAACATACAGTGATCGAACATACATCAGTGGAAAGGCCAGGAAATTCTACATATGGCCAATTGCTTGAGATTCAAGACAGATTAATGGATACAATGCAGTAGCATAATATATGTGAAAATGGAGAGACATTTGGCGTCTTCACAAACAGAAACATACGTACAGTTTGATACAGAAGATTCGTTGGAACATTATGAGTACATGATTAGAATGCTTGCATGGCAATGCAAGTAGTGGTGATTGTACATACATTAAAACAACAATGCTTAGGGAGAAACAGACGGAAATATTGTATGGTTGAAATGGCGTTCCTGTAGAGAAAGAAAACGAGATGCTTGCTTTGTCCTGTCCAGTTCGATGATGACGATGGACGAACACACGAACACACACGTGTTTGGAAGAGGCAGCGTCGGGGCTCTTACAATATTAACATCAACACCTGGAGGAACTAAATCATTCTGAATTCTAGTTTTCCTGCATTTTGGAACTGGTTGATCAACGTCTTCTTCACTGATTGTCCTGTAACACCCTAATAGAGTTCCAACCTTCTTTGTTATCCTGGCTTTAGTATTATTGACAAATGGCAAAAACACTTCCTGAGCATCAGTAACTTTAAGGCACAGTGCACACTGAGTTTGACACTCCTTAATTTCAGGTACAAATTCTAACAATGTGTTAGGAGGTTCATCTACAGGTAAGAGGTAAATACCAGCTTTATACTGTGGTAGAATGGGTTTCTTTTTAAGTCTAACCTGAGTTTTATGAGGTTTGTGAGGTCAAAGAGACAGAACTGGGTACTGACTGATTTATTTACCTGGGCAAAGGTATACATAGCAGCGTCAGACGGAAACGAAGTGCCCGACCTTCGACTGCCGTGACCCGCACGCTGAGTGAGAGCAATTTGCGTTTGTTAACAGTCAATCAAATAGCAATAATAAGAGACATAATGTACATACAGTGATAAAATATATATTGGCGAAAAGGCCAGGAAATTCTACATACAAATATATACATGAGATTCTCGCTGCTTTGATAGATGCGATACATGATCGTGATTAATGGGAAAAGAAGACGTCTCACGTCTTTGCAAGTACTCCCCCCCAAGACAATTATTATGAAATAATGATTGGAAGACCTGTTGAATGTCAATCACAGTATCTTTTTGGGAGCAGGAACCGGCCCCGAGTTCTTGATACCTGCGGTTGTGGGGTGGCTTCGACTGCTGAATCGTCCTGCAGTTTTGCCGAGCGGATAACATCCTTAGTGCGGCCCTTGGGAAGTCCTTGACTACATTTTGGGATGCCAATCACTTCATCCGAGGCCTTGTTTTGTGGAGGAATTCTGGGACGCCTGCCGGTTTCCTCCCGAGTTCTGCTGTCCATTAGGAAGGCTGGCTTTAACCTGCTGACAGATATCCAGTCTTCCCACCCATGGATGTTGACGAGGTAGGCCTTGGATGTTCTACTGACAACTCGGCATGGTCCTCTATATGGTTTGGTCCAGGGTGGGCGGTGGGCGTCATTCCTCATGAAGGCGTGTGTACAGGTTTTCAGGCCTTCTGGGCTGAAGTAATGGGTCCTGTCCGCAACAGTCTTTCAGCAGGGCGCGAACTTCTTTGCAATTTCTCTTAGCCTTGGAAGGGCCGTATCCGGGTCTGGCTCTGTGGGAAGAATTCTCCAGGTACAGCCAGTGTTTCGCTGTAGACTTTCTCTGCGGGAGATTCATCGCTGTTTGCCCTTGGTGCGGTGTGGACACCCAGCAGGACCCAGGGCAGCTGCACCTTCCAATTTTCTTCAGTGCAGCGTGCCATCAGGGCTGCTTTCAATGAATGGTGGGTTCTTTCCACCATACTGTTGGCCACAGGGTTGTATGCCGCCATACTGTGGAGCGTTGTCCCCATCAGGCATGCCAGGGAGACCCAGAGTTCTGATAAGAATGCCGGGCCCCTGTCTGTAGTTATGTCACACCAAAACGGCTTATCCAACTTGCCAATAGGGCTTCCACACAGGCGCTTGTTGATGCTTCTACCATTGGGATTGCTTCCGGCCATCTTGTGGAATGGTCTATGACTATAAGGGGGCATCTGGTGCCCCCGGATTGCAGAAGAGGTAGTACAACGTCTGTGTGGATGTGCCCGAAATGCCGTCGTGGTTGAGGGAAGACTCCGATGCCTGATTCCATGTGCCAGGTGATCTTACTTGTCTGGCACGGTATGCAGTTCTGCGCCCATTCTCGTACGTCCTTCTCAATCCTGTGCCACATGAATTTTTCTGTCATCAGGTGGGTTGTTGTTTTTCCTGATGGATGGGACAGCCTGTGGATGATGTCGAACGCCTGCTTTCTTCATGATGCGGGTATCAGGGGGTGTGGGCGGCCTGTGCTGGTGTCGCAAAGAAGTGTTGATCCGGATCCACCTGCTGGCACGTCTTTCCACCTCAGTGCAGCAAGTGCCATGTGGTAAGCTGCCATTTCCAGGTAGTTGATGGCCAGGTGGACTGAATTTATTTCAGTTCTTGATAGGGCGTTGGCTACTGTGTTCTTCTTGCCGGGGAAGTAACTGATGGTGCAGCCAAATTCGGAAATAGCAGCCAGGTGCCGTTGCTGTCTTGCCAACCATGAGTCTCCTGCCCTCGTGAACGCATGTACCAATGCCTTGTGGTCTTTCAGGATGGTAAAAGGGCTACTATCCAAGAGGTACTTGAAGTGCCGCATGGCTTGGTAGATTGCCAGCAGTTCCCTGTCGAATGCACTGTAGCAGGTCTCCGGCGGCTTTAACTTGTGGCTAAAAAAGCCAAGCGGGTGGGGGGAACCGTCTACTATCTGCTCCAGCATGGCTCCACAGGCAAGGTTGCTGGCATCGGTGGTAAGTCTAAGGGGGGCGGTGGGGTCTTGATATATTAAGGTGGTGGCTTTGGTGAGGGCTGCCTTCGTCTGTTTGAACACTTTTTGCTGCGGGGCTTCCCAAGTCAGTGCTTTCGGCTTCCCCTTCAGTACTCCGGTTAGGGGATACATGATGCAGGCGATGTCCAGCACAAAATGTTGCTAGTAGTTGACCATGTCAAGGAACTCCTGCAGGGACTTAATGGTTTTTGGTGCTGGAAACTCCTTCACTGCATTCACCTTGGAGGCCATGGCCAATGACTCATGCTTGCACACGGCCCCTACCCCTGGCCGTGTGCCCTAAAAGGAAGAGAAGCAGTTAGTTAGTTAGTTAGTGGGGACAGAAGCCATGCAGTAAGAGTCCTCGAGAGACAGCCATACACGCGGGCGAGCGGTAACTTTGCTGAGAGCTCACCCTTCATCCCCTGTCCGACTCCAGACTCCAGTCATCCTTGAGGGACAGCCTGTATCGTCGGTGACCCTCGTCCTTCTTCGTCAGAGACCAGCTTCCCCTACGGTAAAGTGCAAGTGAAGACTTTTCGGTCACGATAGTTTGCCCTTTAGAAAGCTGGGAGTACCAGCATTTCACTTCTGTCCTTGTGCCAGTTCATCCAGTGCCATTTCCAATGTCCTGTGTTCGAGTGAAAAGTGGTCATTCATTCCTCGAGTCTTTGGCACCCTCAGTGCAAACTCGAGTCCTATTTGGTGTTATATTGTTCCTTTACTGGCATGTAATGTGTAAACCTCTCTTGCAGAGGGACCCATTCGCAGTGGACTCATCTTGGCCTGTGCCTTGCCTTTCATCAAGACTCCATTAGAAGGATCTTCACGCGTTGCAAGCCCTTTATCAATTTACTTATCCATTTTCCCTTCAAATGCTTGCTTTTGTAAATATAATTCTTAAATTTATCTCGAGTGTTTACGTAACATTTCCTTATGAAGTAGAGCCTTCAGCTCCTAAATTCTCCCTCTTTTCTTATTTCTTTACGATTTCCCTTTACACAAGTCAGAACTCCAAGGCCAATTAAATAAAGTTTCCGTTGCCAACCTGTAAAATACCATAAACCCAGGGAAATACGTAAAAATACATATTGGCGAAAAGGCCAGGAAATTCTACATACAAATATATACATGAGATTCTTGCTGCATTGATAGATGCGATACATGATTGTGATTAAATGGAAAAGAAGGCGTCTGACATCTTTACAGGTTCATTAGGTTGAAGTACTTTAACCTGTCTGACCCTTTTATTAGAAGGTCTAGGTTTCAGATATCTTACTGGATAAATAAATTTATCCCAGATAATGATTTTATGTGCATCATCCCATGCCATTGGTGCAGACCTAATTAAATCAGCTCCTAACAATAAGTCTGTGTCTAGATAACCACCAGGCACAACAGAAAACAAATGGGCTGCGAGGACAAAAAGGTCGAACTGGGTATTAACTGATTTATTAACCTGGGCTCAGGTATACATAGTACAGTGCGGACGGAAACGCAGTGACCGAGCTCCGATTGCCATGACCCACGCTCTGAGCCATTTGTGTTTGTTGACAGTCAAACAAATGGCAATTTTAAGAGACATGATATACATACAATGATAAAATATATATCGACGGAAAGGCCAGGAAACTCTACATATAAATATTTGCATGAGATTCTTAACATGTTAATAAGTGTGATGCATGAATGTGATTGATGCAGAATGAAGAGACGTCAGACGTCTTTACATGTACACACCCCCCTCGACAATTATTATGAAATAATGACTGGGAGATTTCTTGAAATCAATCATGGAATCTCTTTGGGAGCCGGAGCCTGCCCAGAGTTCTTGATACCTGCAGACGTGGGGAGGCTTCAACTGCTGAATCGCCCAGCATTTTTGTCGAGTGGGTGACTTCCTTAGTGTGGCCCTTGGAACGTCCTTGACCATGTTTCGGGATGCCGATGGGTTCATCTGAGGCCTTGTTCTGTGGAGGGATTCTGGGACGCCTGCCGGTTTCCTCCTGAGTTCTGCTGTCCATCAGGAAGGCTGGCTTTAGCCTGTCGACAGAAACCCAGTCTTCCCACCCGTGGATGTTGACGAGGTAGGCCTTGGATGCCCTAATGACAGCACGGTATGGGCCTCTGTATGGTCTGGTCAAGGGTGGTGGGCGTCGATCCTGATGAAGATGTGCGTGCAGGAATCCAGGCCTCCTGGGCTGTAGATGTGAGTCCTGTCCGTGAAAGTCTTTCAGCAGGGCACAGACCTCTTTGCTATTTCCCTCAGCCTTGGAAGGGGTGTATCTGCGACATCCGACTCGATGGGGAAGAACTCTCCCGGTACGGCCAGTGTTTCACCGTAGACTTTCTCTGCAGGAGATTCATCACCGTTTGCCCTTGGTTTGGTGTGGAGACCCAGCAGGACCCATGGCAGCTGCGCCTTCCAATTGTTGTCGGTGCAACGTACCATCAGAGCTGCCTTCAATGAACGGTAGGTCCTTTCCACCATGCCGTTGGCCACAGGGTTATATGCCATCATACTGTGGAGAGCTGTCCCCATCAGGCGTGCCAGGGAAACCCAGAGCTCCAATAAGAATGCCAGGCCTCCGTCTGTAGTTATGCTTTCAGGCACACCAAAACGGCTTATCCAACTTGACGGGAGGGCTTCTGTGCAGGTGCTTGTTGATGCTTCCGTCATCAGGGTTGCTTCCAGCCACCTTGTGGAATGGTCTATGACCATCAAGAGGTATCCGGCGCCCCCTGATTGCGACAGAGGCCCTACAACATCTACATGGTTGTGTCCGAAATGCCGACATGGTTGAGGGAAATCTCCAATGCCTGATTCCGTGTGCCTGGTGATTTTACTTGTCTGGCATGGTATGTAGTTCTTCGCCCACTCCCGAACATCCTTCCTGATCCCGTGCCACATGAACTTTTCTGTCATCAGGCGTGCTGTTGTTTGTCCTGATGGATGGGACAGCCCATGGATAATGTCAAACGTCTGCTTTCTCCTTGACACAGGTATCAGGGTTCACGGGTGGCCAGTGCTGGAGTCGCAGAGAAGTGTTGAACTGGACCCACTTATTGGCACGTCTTCCCACCTCAGTGCAGTGAGTGCCGTGTGGTAGGCTGCTGTTTCCGGGTCTGCGGCTTGTTCCTTCGCCAGGTCCTCGTAATCTATGCACAGGTGGACTGAATTTATCTCGACTCTTGATAGGGCATCGGCTACTGGGTTCTTCTTGCCGGGGATGTAGCTAATGGTGCAGCCGAACTCGGAGATAGCAGCCAGGTGCTGCTGCTGTCTCGTCAACCATGCATCTCCCATCCTCATGAATGCATGCACCAATGGTTTGTGGTCTGTCAGGATGGTGAAAGGGCTGCCATCCAAGAGGTACTTGAAGTGCCGCACAGTTTGGTAGATTGCCAGCAGCCCCCTGTCGAATGCACTGTAGCGGGTCTCCGGTGGCTTTAACTTGCTGCAGAAGAAGGCCAGAGGGCAGGGGGAACTGCCAACTACCTGTTCTAGCACTGCTCCGCAAGCGATGTTGCTGGCATCGGTGGTAAGTCTCAGGGGGGCGGTGGGGTCGTGACGTCTTAAGGGGGTGGCTCTGGTGAGGGCTGCCTTTGTCTGTTCAAACACCTGCTGCTGCAGAGCTACCCACATCGGAGCTTCCAGCTTCCCCTTCAGTACTCCGGTTAGGGGATACATGATGCAGGCGATATCCGGTACGAAGCGACGGTAGTAGTTGACCATGCTGAGGAACTCCTGCAGGTACTTGATGGATTTTGGTGTTGGAAACTTCTTCACTGCATCAACTTTGGAGGCCATGGGGTGGACACCTGCCAGAGAGATCTTGTGGCCCAGGAAGTCTACCTTTTCCACTCTGAAGGTACACTTGTCGAACCTGACAACCAAACCGTTCTCCTGCAGCCACTTCAGCACAGCCCGGATGTGGCGCAGGTGTTCCTCCAGGGACCTGGAGAAGATCAGGATGTCATTTATGTAGCAAACACAGAAAGGTAAGTCGACCAAGATGCTGTCCATAAGGCGTTGGAATGTGGCCCCGGCATTCCTGAGGCCGAAGGTGGAGTAGAAGAAGGTATATGTTCCGAACGGTGTGATGATGGCTGTCTTTGGAATGTCATCGGGGTGCACTGGCACCTGAAAATAAGACTTGAGCAAATCCATTTTTGTAAATACTTTGGCCCCGTGCATTATTAGATTCAGCCGACAATAGTCCACACAGGGCCTCCAGGAGCCGTCTGACCATGTGGAGGGGGGATGCCCACGGACTCGATGCCTTCCTGCAGATGCCCATCCGTTCCATCTCGGCGAAGGCTCATTTAGCATCTTGGAGTTTTTTGGGTGGCAAGCAGCAGAATTTGGCATGTGTTGGCAGGCGTGTGGTGGTGATGTGGTGATGGATGCTGTGCTTGGCCTGGGCTCCCGGCAACTGAAACAGCTATGGCTTGAAGACGTCTGGGAACTCATGGAGGAGGGTTCTGTATTTGTTCGAAGAGATGGAGCAGACGGCGGGCATCCCCGGCCCGGTGGAGAGCAGTCGGGAGCGGCAGGTTCTGGTATCCAGCAGGCATTTTCGGCCGACGTCTACCAGAAGTCTGTGGTGTGTGAGGAAATCGGTGCCCAGGAGAGACAAACTTGACATCTGCGATGACAAAGGGCCGATCATATTTACGGCCCAGAATGCATATTCTGCAGGTCAAAGTTCTGTAGCGGCGGATGGGGCTTCCATTTGCAGCCACCAGTGCGGTTGCGTGTGGTCGCAGTCCTCCCTCAATGGCGGAAACACTGATTGCATAACCCCAGTGTCTACCAGCATCCGACGTTTCGATATGGCATCGTGGATGAAGAATCCTACTGGCCTGGGCTCCTTAAGGTTTGTGGCCACTGTTGTTATTTGTGGTCGCCTTTCTTGTTTTTGAGAAAGAACAGGGGGCTCTGCAATTTCTGGTGGCACTTCCGAACCTCCGATGGAAGTAACACCAGGCTGGATTTGTTCATGTCCTCTGCTGCTGCGGCAGCACCTTCTTCCTGCATAACATGTTCATGTCCTCTTCTCTGCTTCTTCTGTTACCAGGTTACAAGCTACAGGTGTTGCGGCGTGTTTGGAGGCCTTGTTGGCCTCGTGGAGTTTGTGTGCGACATTCACCAATTCGTCCATTGAAAGGGCGTCCGCATCTGTGATTTGCCCCCTCACCTCCTGCGGAAGGCACCGCAGGAATATTTCTCACGACAAGCTGATTTCCTTCCTCCGACTGTCCTGGCAGCATCAGGAGACCTTGTAGTTCGTCCCAGGTGTCCCTGGGTGATGCGTCCCCCAGGGGCTGGGTCATCAGATCGAGGGCGTGTTGGGCTCTCTCTGGGACAGGCATGGAGTACGTGTCAATGAGCTTATCTCGCAGGTCTCTGTACTTGACTTTACCCAGCTGCGAGTCCAACCATTGGGTGATTTTGTTGAAGACCTCCTCTGGTAGCGTTGTCATGGGTACGTCCACTTTGGTTTCCTCATCTGTAATTTTCGCCACTCGGAAATGGACATCTGCCCGCAGAAACCAGGATGCAGTGTTTTGTCATGAGAACGGAGGGAGTTTTATTGCCTGGCTTGTTGCTGCCTTCGAAGGCGAGAGGGGGATGCAGAGGATCTGTGTGTCCTCGGAATGACTTTGTACCTCAGTGTCTGACATTTTTCCTCACACCTAAATGCGAAATACGCGCCGTATTTAGTCCATTAATGGTGTTTGGGGCTCGTCAGAAGTCAAAACTATATGCCATGTGGTTCCGTTAATGACTTCTGAGTACAGTCGACATGAATCGTAAATGGTGGGGCCAAACCGTTTGAGCACACCAGAACGTACCTGGAGGGGTACACCGTAATTAGTTCATTAGTGGTGTGGGTGTTCTCCGAGGAAGGAGCTTTCAGAGGCCTAGACTTTTGTCGCCATGTGGTTCCATTAAAGGCTCTCTGAAGGTAAAGTGGCCATAGTGAGTCCGTTAATGGCGAAGCCAAAACCGCTGTGTTTACCGTCACTCCTCGGGTCACCAGTTGTGAGGACAAAAAGGTCGAACTGGGTACTAACTGATTTACTTACCTGGGCTCAGGTATACATAGCACAGTGCGGACGGAGACATAGTGCCCGACCTCTGATTGCAGTGATCCACACTCTGAGCAATTTGTGTTTGTTGACAGTCAAACAAATGGCAATTTTAAGAGACATCATATACATATGATGATAAAATATATATCAGCAGAGAGGCCAGGAAACTCTACACATGAATATTTACATGAGATTCTTGACATGTTAATAAGTGTGATGCATGAACGTGACTGATGCAAAATGAAGAGACGTCTGACGTCTTTACAGGGTAACCACCCTGGCACAAATGTGAGCATCCAAACACACTGTACCAAGAACAGGGAGAACATATTGAGTAACTCCTGTAAGTTGTGGTATATTTCTCATTTGATTACAATGTAAGCCTAAAGTTTCTATGAGCTTCTTTTGTGCTATACATACTTCACTACCAGTATCAATTAAGACACAGAACATTACATTGTTTATCATCAAATTGATAGAAGGAAACCTAACACTTGAGTTTAGTCATTCATTCTTAACAGGTCCTGGACACTTTGCTGAACCTCTTTTACAATTTGGTTTGTGACAATCAAAACAAACACCTCTTGGAGGGTTACATGGACATTCAGAAAGTTTATGATCTTTTACCTTACCAGGGGCGTCATTTAGGGGGGCCGGGGGGGCAACTGCCCCTCCAAGACTCAAGTTACCCCCCCCAAGTCTCAACTTGCCCCCCTCACACCCCCAAGCCCCAGGAAGTAATAGCAGCGGGTTTTCCATTATTCCTACCGAAATTCAAATGAGTCACTACATTAAGTTATATCTATCTATCTGTCTATCTACCTATCTATCTATCTATCTGTTTGTCTGTCTGTCTATCTATCTATCTATCTATCTATCTATATTTCTCTATCACACACAATGTTTGTTTGTCCGAATATTTTGCTGAAATACCTTGCTCATATGGCTTCAAAAAGCTCATAAAATAGCTCAAAATAAAAAAAAAAAAAAAAACCAGCTGGTTAGGCTCGCTTTGCTCGCCAAATCATCTTTGCCCCCTCCAACAAAAATATGAAATGACGCCCATGGAGCTTACAATAAGTGCAATACTGATTGTTTTCTTTATTCTTACTGAACTTCTTTAATTTGTTAGACAAATCACTAATCTGCTTCCTCAGATCTTGCAATTCGGTTGTTGTCTTATTTGCATTACTATTCACTACAGGCTGTGGTTGGGAACTGGAATTATTAACAGGAAGAACTCTACGTTGGGTCACATCTCCACTTATTGTAGCTAGATGATACTCATACTCAACAAATTCAATGAATCTCTCTAAGGGTATCCTATCATCAAGGAAACCCTTGAGTCTTTTTTTGGGATGTATATACTGCTAAGTCCTCTATACAACCTCTCGTTCAAAAGACTGTCAGCTTTGGGAAGGGAATCCTTAGGAAATTTCATTTCAAAAGCAGACAATTTATATTTCATTCTGTTAACAAATGCTCTACGGGTTTCATCTATACTGTAAAGTTCAATTTCAATTTCCTGCCAAGCCTGCATAATATTAGCTGAACAAGAAAAATGGTGATTCAGTATGTCCTTAAACTGACTCCAAGACATGTTATTTCCCCTTCTACCCATTTCAGCAGTTAATAATGTTGCAATTTCTTGTTCCACTCTGGTAAGTGCTACTTGGATTCTATCAACATCTGCAGAAACATAGAACTCTACTTGACTAAAAAATCTAGCAAGTCTGTTATCAGTCCCAACACCTTGTAATTCTGACAACTACAACGTCAAAATATCCTTACGTTTTAAGACAAATCCCTTAGAATGATTATCAACTGGAATAAAAGGGTTATGGACTGTGTTATTGCTCTGGAACGGATTACTGGACATGACCGGCTGTGTATTATTCGATAAATTGTGTGTCAATACTGAAGTTGGCTTATTATGTGGTGTCATTGATAGTCTGATCTGTCTACTGTAATAAATGGATTAATGTTTGAACCATTAGCTCTGTTAGAACTGAATGGTGTGGAAGTGACAGGTGTAGAATTTGATAAATTAGCCATTTCCCTTTTCATGTCAATAAGCTGATCACACAATTGTTGCATTTGAGAGCTCTGACTTGCACAATGTTCAAAGTGAATATGAGGAAGAGGAAGGAAAAAGAGAAAATAAATACTGTAGAAGTTAAATCAAGTAAAGGGAAGATCAAACTATCATACGAACATTATCTCATAATTATCGAAGCAGCAAGTAAAGATGGAACACTAAATAAAATACTATAGAAGGATGAGTCAACCCAAATCGAGAGAGAGTCAGCAACATGAGGACACTGCTGTGAAATGTGTGACGTATGGTTCCATTATGAATGTTCGAGTATCAAGGTCAGATACACACCCATATTTTGTAGTGATAACATACTGTACAACTGTAATAACTGCAAGAGGCCTGAACAACGAATACACAAAAACTCATTGAAGATGACTTTGAAGAAATAAAGGAAAACACAGAGATATTAACAAAGTTGATTCAGGATTCGGCTCAGAAAACTAGTGACGTAATGATCAACATAGATGAAATCCAAAACAAAATTGATAATGTTGATAAAGATGTAAAGACCATGACAAACATGGACAAAACTTATGCTGAATCACTAGAGACAAAAAACAGTGCTTTTGATCAAATCTACAAATGAAGAGAGCACAACAGCTAATGAAAAGCGACAAATTATGAGTAAAATAATGGCGCCAGTTGAACAGGTTAAAACAACAAGAGATGGACACTTATTTATAAGATTTCCAAAGAGGAAAAACTTAGAAAAGGCAAAAATGGAGATTCAGAATATCAACAATATATCAGTAAATGAGAAAGGTAAACTTAAACCAAAAATAAAAGTAGTCTATGTCCCGAAGGATGAAGATGACGTTGTTGATAACATTGTCAAGAAAAATCCACGGATAGGTAGCCTCATTTCTGAAAATGACGACCTGAAATTGTAAAGGAAATGATAGCCAAAGATGACAAATATAAACACTGTACCATCAAATGCACACCACAAATACGAAAGGCTATCTATGACCGAGGTGACAAATTGTGTACGCTGTACAGCCGTTGCAAAGTATTCAACTGTTACGTGCCCTATCAATGCTATAAATGTCAGGAATTTGGTCACAGCGCAGCAAATTGTAGAAATTGTTAACCTTACTAATTTCTAGATCCTCTAGGATTAGTTTCACTTATTAACAGAGTTCCAGGAAGGGGCTGATTGAGACACTTGTGCTATCGTCGGTAGATTTTTATTTAGACTAAAAAGAAGCGGGAACAGCGAAAACACGGTTTGTTTACATGCAGGTGGCGCCATGACTGGCCAAAGAGAAAACTAAATGCAAAAGACAAATCGACATAAGCGACGATTGCAATGCCACTAACACAACACGAACAATATAAATCATAATATGCTAACACTTCCCCTTGATTTTATTGCAATGCAGTGAACCTTACAAGAACTGACACTTCAAAAAAATTGGATAGCCAACGACACAAAACCAGCAAAAATGCAATGATTAGTACATGAGCCAAAAACAAAATAATTGCAGATAAAGAATAACACAGCGGCAAAAAAATTGAGTAATATGAACAAGCAGCAAGTAACATAAGAACTGAATAGACACTGTTGCTGCAAAGAATGCAAAAGGATAAACGTGACTACATCTGTCACGATCAAATTTGGCAAAGGATTACTATGCTGCAAAAAAAAATTTATCAGGACAAATTAAAACTTTGGCATGGCTCTGACTGTCATTAAGGAATGATAAGTCCAATTCTTGCACATAACTCCTGTGTCTTCCTCCCAGTCAAACCCTTGGTTAGAAGGTCAGCTAGATTGTCATGAGATGCCACATATTGCAACTTTACCAACCCTTCTTCACCACATCCTTTATGAAGTGATACTTCACATCCACGCCCTTGGAATTATCGTTGACAATGTCCTTCTCTGCAAGTTTGATTGCTGCTGTATTATCAGCAAGGATGCATGGCACCATGCAAAGATCACTTGCGTCGATCTCCCTTAAAATACCACATAGCCATAGTGCTTCTTGCGTAGCGATAGCCATAGCAATGTACTCCGCCTGTTGTGTGGATGTGGCAACCACAGTTTGCTTCTTGCACCTCCACTCCACAGGTCCTCCTGCAACACACACCACCAGTCCACTGAACGATTTTCTGTCCACCTTGTTGTTGGCAAAGTCAGCATCAGAAAAAATCAATGCCTCCTTCCCACTCTTCCTGAATACTACGCAGTAGTCACGGGTGTGTTTTAGGTACTTTATCAGATATTTCACTGCAGCCATCTGCTTTCTCTTTGGGTTGGCCGAGAATTGACTGAAATAACTGACAGCGAAACTCAAGCCAGGTCTTGTCCCGTTTGCAACGTACAGCAACATTCCTATGGCTCTTCTATATTCATGGCTATCGGCATCTGCGTCTGGTTCATCGTTGATAGAGAATACATTTGCACTCAGAGGACTGTGTTTTCCTCTGCATTCAGATAACCCGTGCTGCTCAATATCTGATCTATATAAGCACACTGGTCGATGCTTATGGTATGCTCGTCCTTTTGCAATATCCTCAGTGATAAGAAATCAGATATTTCACCCAGCTCTCGTATTTCAACTTGTTGGCTCAACTCTTTCTTAAACCAATCAATATCTTCTTTCTTTCCCCACACAGCAATGTCATCCACATATAGTCCAACATACAATTTCCTTTCTTGATGATAGAATAGGCAAGGGTCACCAACTGAGGGGTTGAACTTCATGTCTATAAAGATTTTATTGATCTTATGGTACCATTCTTGTCCTGATTGTTTCAATCCGTAAAGGCACTTCCTCAGCTTGCACACCATCCTACTCTTGTCAACATCAAAACCCTCGGGTTGCTCCAAGTATGCTTCTTCCTTGATATCACTATTGATGTAGGCAGATATTACGTCGACATGCTCACACATCAGTTCCTTCTCCACTCCCACAGCGAGCATCAACCGGATGGTTTTTCTTTTGATTACAGGCGAGTAGGTTTCCATGTAGTCAAAGCCATATCTCTGGGCAAATCCTGTGCAACCAACCTGGCTTTGTACTTTGTAGGTCTGCCACTAGCATCAGTCTTCAGTTTGAACTTCCATGTTGACCCAGTGACTCTGGTTGGTGGCCTTGGTACAATCTCCCATGTATTCATCTCAGTCAGTTTCTTAATCTCTTCTCCCATAGCATATTTCCATCTTTCTGCTTGGGGACTAGCTAGGGCCTCTTTGGCACTCTTTGGTTCAGTGATAGTGGTCTCTTCATCTGGCTTGACCACTAAACACTCAGGGTCGTCTTGACATTCTTGGCACTGACATTTCTTTGGTTTAGGCACTCTCGCGGACCACACCGCAGGACTGGGACTTCTTCTTGGACTTCAGCTTCTTCATCTTCAGGCAGTACTGGAATTTCTTCAAAGGCAGGAATCTGTTCATTGTTTACGTCTCCATGCCCGTCATCTTCACTGCCTTCCTTGTCCAGACCGTCTCCCTTCTGCTCCTGGTTTTCCTCTGTTTCCTCCTCGGAGTCTGACTCACTCGAGAGTTGTAGATTGTCCATCTTCTGCTTCCCTGATCACTGGAATCTTCTTTCTTCTTCCATGGGAAAACCTCTTCATGGAATACAACGTCCCTTCTGATTATTACCCTTCCTGTTTCTGTGTTCCAAAGCCTGTATCCATCCTTTGTATCCTCCTGATAACCGAGCATGACACACTCAACAGTCTTGCCATCAAGCTTGCTTCTGACTTCTCTCATGGCCTGAGCTCTGCATCCGAAGGGTCTCATGCATTCATAATCACTGCTTGTGAGTTCCTTTCCTGTTGCCAGTTCCAGAGGTATCTTATAATCAATGGCACTGCTCGGTGCCCTGTTCCGGTTGTAGGCAGCAGTTGACATAGCTTCAGCCCACAGTCTCTTGTCAGCTCCAGCTTCAGATAACATGGTCCTCACCATTTCCATAAGTACCCGATTTTGTCGTTCCGCTCTCCCGTTCTGCTGTTTACAGTAAGGCACACTCCTTTCATGCACTATTCCGTTTGCAGCCAGATAGTTGTCCAACTGCTCTTTGCCAGAGTATTCTCCTCCGAAGTCAGATCTAATTTTCTTTAGGGTGTGGTCCGTGAGATTCTCCATCCTGGTCTTGTACTGAATGAGTCTAGACAATGCTTCATCCTTAGACTTCATTGGCATTACAGTCAGATACCTGGAGTAATCATCCGTGAACACAATAGCATAAATGGACCCACCAAATGAAGGGGTATTAAAAGGTCCCATAACATCGGTGTGCACTAACACCAAAGGTTTAGATGCTCTTGATGTACTTGCAGGAAAAGGCAGCCTTGTCATCTTCCCCTCAATGCATGCTTCACATTTTCCACATTCTTCTTTCTTTAAGTTAGCAAGAACTGGAATTTTCTTCAAGGCGTCATAGTTGAGATGACCCATTCTTTGATGCCAGGTCTGCATCGATACCTGAGCAGGCAATGCCACAGTAGCTCCCTCATTATCTTTACTAGGCCAATCCAGATTCATAATGTACATCTTCCCTCTTTCCTAGCAACGAAAAGTTCAATGCCACCCTTAGATGCCTTTGCTAGGTCGCCCACGAATAATACAGAAGCACCCTTGGCAGTGATCTGTTGTACAGACACCAGACTGCAGTATAGGTTAGGGACATACATCACTTCCTGAAGCACAATCTTGCATTTGGCTTGAATCACGATTACCCCAATCCCTTCCACTGAAAGTCTATGTCCATCACCTATTTTCACAGATCCCTTGCGTTGCAGGTCGATGTTCTTGAAATTCTTAATGTCACAGCACATATGATCTGATGCACCTGAGTCCAGAAACCACTTTCCCACCGATGATTTTGACATGTAGGCATGTGCATCCACTTCGGCACATAGAAGTACTGCTTCTATTTCTTCAAATTCAGCTACAGAGGCCTTGGCATCCCCTTTCTTCGTGCGTTCCTCCTTGAACTTCTTCCAGATTGGGCATTCCCTCGCCTTGTGTCCAGGCTCCTTACAGGTGTAACACTTCATTTTACTGTCACCAGAGGTGTCCTGCTTCTGAGGCTGCTGATTCTGCTTCTGCTTAGAATGCTGTTTAGCCGTTGCTTTCAATGCCACAGGTTCTTCTTTTCTTGATGTCACTCTGTTGTGCAATGATAGTCGCCTTTCTTCCATCACAAGTTTGCTCTTCACATTTCTTGATGTGAGCTTATCCAGATCACCCTCGAAGGATCTTACAAAAGCATCATACTCCTTGAGTGGTAGCCCAAGTAGCAAGAAAGCAGCAAAGCAAGTGTCACTTATTGGAATGCCGCCCATTCTCACCTTCTGAATCAACTCATGCATCTTGAAATGTAATCTGCCATTGGCATTGATGGCACTTTATCCAACCTAGCCATTTCCTTGAAAAACAACATGGTGTGAATAATCCCAAATTCACCATACATTTCCTTGAGTGTGTCCACACTTTCTTTGCAAATTTAAACTCACCAACATCGTAGAGAGTGGAGCTGTGCAGCGCCTCGATAATGACTCCCGAGCTCGGCGATTGACTCTGGCTTGTTCTTGGTTGAGCTCTGCCAAGGCCTCTTCTTCATTCTCATTATCGTGAATGTGATACCCAAACCCAGGGTCAATGGCATTCCAACAGTTCTTGTCAATCAGTCTTGCTTCGATCCTCTTCGACCACGGGTAATAGTTAGCCCCGTCACACTGTAGAAGAATCTTCTTGGAGGTCTCTTCCCTTTCTTCATAATCGATCATCTTCTTACTTGTTGATGGAACAGTCTCCAAGGGAAGCTTAGGCTAGCACTTTCTTATATCTAGACGATATCACACTTTTCAATCAATCCCAATGTGTTCTGGGCCCATAACCTGTTAACCTTACTAATTTCGGTAGATCTAAGCCGGCTGTCCGCGGTGGGCTAGGTTATGGCAGTTGACATTTTTCTATAGAACTTTACTTGCTGAACAAGAATTTAAAGTAATATTTTGTTGCTCGGCTGTAATTAAGCTGTAAATTACCTTGGAACTGTAGCCAACGGTAAGGGGGACCGGTTGGGAATCTGGGTCCTGGGTGGGTAAAAACACTTTCGAGAATAGCTCACGGTGAGGGGGACCCGTTGGGAACCCAGGGTTCTGGGTGGGGTAAATAACTTGGGAAAAGGTTTGGGCAATTTATTGTTGTATTTCCAGTTATAAATGTCATTTGGAACACGAAAAACAAGCGTAAAAATAAGGGGGAATAAATGGACAGTGTGAGCCGTTACAAAGGCACTTTTCACATACCACTACTACTGCTGATTCCAGGCCATGTCACGCATGCGCGGTCTTACAGGGGAGCTTTCGGTTCATCCAATGCCTCCAACTGAGAGAGTAGTTGGTGGGTTTTTGGCGGGTGGCTGTACCCAACCAATCACGTTGCAACGTTACCCCAACATTACGTTTCACCCAGGTGGAGAATTTGGGGGATACATAAACTCAGTTACATGTATTCCTTTTGCTCAACTGTTTTATAACCGTTTCCTATTCGTTGTAGCTTGTGCCTACAACGTTCTTCCAGTACTTTTCCGTTCACAAATATATTGACGTCTCTTCGCAACATGATTTTACCATAAATAACTTACAAAATTACTTTACATTTGTCGGCAGACACCTGAAGCATGTATATGGGGTAGGAGGAGAAGGGTCTTGCAGGACGTTTCGCTACCACTTTCTCTCAGTGACGTTAACAAACCTTTTTTACATATTTTGTAAGCCCTGTGGTTGGTTGGCGCAGCGCTCAATGTTACCGCTTGCCAGAGCATACGAGCCTGCCAGATTATTTTAAAAATGCGGATAAGGCGTGCAGCGCCGTTCCGCTACCCCAAAACTGAAAGCAGAAATACACTTTTAGCACCCCAACTTTATCCTTCCTACCCTGTTCCGGTGCAGTTCACCGGCACAGTTCACTCACTCTTCAACCCAGCATGATGACGGACGTAACCCCCGGAACCTCCCGCTCCTCTGAGCCTGTAACCAAGTGCAATTTGCCTCTTACCTGTGTCAATTGCTACCTTAGTTATAAGGACTACATTGTACCGGGGACAACTATTGTATCTGATTGCTGGAGAGCTTATGACTGCCTGAAGGACGAAGGCTACGTGCACTTAACCGTCAATCACTCCATGAACTTTGTGGACCCAGTAACTGGTGCGCATACAAATACTATTGAGAGGAGGTGGAGGGAACTTCGTGAGACGACGCCTAGGTACGGCCGAAGGGGGTACAACTTCGTCGGGTACTTGGCAGTAGCCCATTTTAAAATCCACTTTGATGACCCGAAGACGAGGCTCCACGCGTTTGTAAAGGCGGCGGCTGAATTGTACCCTCCACCCCTTTAAGGTAAGGTTCCTAAACTATCTTCTTTATTAGTAGGTAGTTAGGTCACCTGTGTTTTGGTGTTATTAGGTTTTAGTGCTTTTCATGTAGGAGCGTTATTATTTTTTGGGTAACTGTCATTTAACGCCATGTTTCTACATAAGTCCTACGTCACTTTACCAACTTGTACCTTTTGTGCAGTACCTCTCCTTCCCCCCGCCCTGCTGAACATATGGCTCCCTAGTGGTTACGTAACCCAAGATGGCGGATTTGTTTACCGTTTACGTTTCTTCGCCCTGATGGCAAGCAACGGTTAGTGTGTAGTTGAGGTAGCCTGTGGCAGTTGACGTTTTTCAGTGTTGCTTTGCTTGCTTTGCATGAGTTTAGGGTAATATTTTGCCCGTCGGCTGCAGCTAAACTGTAATTTACCCTTGAGCTGTATGTGCCAGTGCAGGGGACCCACGGTACCGGTGTGCAGTCTTCGAGGGTCTATTACGCTTTAGTTACAGCCGACCGACAAGATTTTACTTGAAATTCTTGTTCAGCAGGTCAAGTTCTATAGAAAAACGTCAACTGCCATAGGCTACCTCACCGCGGACAGCGGGCTTAGAATTACCCTAATTTCTAGATCCTCTAGGATTAGTTTCACTTATTAACAGAGTTCCAGGAAGGGGCTGATTGAGACACTTGTGTTATCGTCGGTAGATTTTTATTTAGACTGAAAAGAAGCGGGAACAGCGAACACACGGTTTGTTTACATGCAGGTGGCGCCATGACTGGCCAAAGAAAAAACTAAATGCAAAAGACAAATTGACATAAGCGACGAACAATATAAATCATAATATGCTAACAGAAATGACCAAGCTTGCCCTAGATGTGGTGAAAATCACAAATCAAATGAATGTGCTATCAACATCTTCAAGCGTAAAAATTGTGTAAAGAAAGGTCATAGTGATACTAAACATAAAACATATGATGGCAATAAGTGCACAGTATATAAAGAATGTGTCAAAAGTGAAAAATAATACGGCTCATGGCTTTGGCTTATAATCTTCTATGCAGTTTAATAAGAAAAAACAGATACTGACGAGAAAACGCTGAAAGACAATTATAAAATATAAAAAGCAATTTGTTTTGAAAATGTACAAGGGGCCGCCAGAGAGGGAATTATCCCTGTGGAGGGATGTACATAAAACCAAACAAAGTGAAACTGTAAGAGCCCGATGCTGTCTCTTCCAAGCACGTGTGTGTTCATGTGTTCGTCAATCGTCATCCATCGGAGTGGACAGGACAAAGCAAGCGTCTCGTTTTCTTTCCCTACAGGAACGCGAATTCAACCATACAATATTTCCGTCTGTTTCTACCTAATCATTGTTGTCTTGATGTATGTACAATCACCACTACTTGCATTGCCATGCAAGCATTCTAATCATGTAGCCTACTCATAATGTTCCAACGAATCTTCTGTATCAAACTGTATGTGTGTTTCTGTTTGTGAAGACACCAAACATCTCCCCATTTCACATATATTATGCTACTGCATTGTATCCATTAATCTGTCTCGAATCTCATGCAATTGGACATGTGTAGAATTTCCTGGCTTTTCCATTGATATATGTTTCATCACTGAATGTTAATTATGTCTCTTGATATCGCCATCTGTTTGTCTACTGACAAACACAGATGCCCGAGCCTGTATCTCTGTTTTACCTGTCTGTGTGTAGATGCTACCTTACCGCTCGCACGTGTCAATAACATCTTCGAAGATTCTGAACATTTATCTCAGTAAGGAACTACCAATAAACCAGTAAACACCCAGCCAGTATGTCACTCAACCTCCAGTCCTTACAAAACAAAGTGAAACAGTCAGTCTGGCCTTTTGGTCAGTGTTCCTGTACAAAAAATTCATATTTTCTCAGTCTGTTTTGTGGTCTTTTTCCCAACAGTGCTTGGCGACTGCCGACATATAAGGCTACGTTCACACAGGGCGTTTTTAATTGTTTTATGGGCCACTGCTCGTTTAACGCTGTAATCGTTCACACGAAGCGTTTTTTTATTGGCCAACGTGCAGTAATGTTTCTTTATATATATATATATATATATATATATATATATATATATATATATATATATATATAGTATATATATATATATATATATATATATATATATATATATACAGTATATATATATATATATATATATATATATATATATATATATATATATATATTCTACTTTTTCTGTGACATCCAGTGTCAGAATGGACGTGGAAGAAATAGCTTGCTGTTGAATCGCAGACTGAATCGGCGCAAACAGCGCCAAAGACGTCATTGGGTACACCCAGTTTTACATGATAGACATACCTTTGGTTTATTTGTAACATTTTACCCATCTTTAAGAGAGCATGAAAAAATTTTTTTAATTATTTTAGAATGTCTATGAAATCTTTCGATGCTCTGTTAGACCTAATCAAGATAGACATATCGAAGGTCAACACCTTGATGAGGGATTCCATCTACCCAGAACAAAAACTAGTCAAAACATTAGGGTGAGTCTTTTATTATAACCAGTTTTGTTGAAGGAAATGTGTTCTATATATAAATCAAACAACTATTTCCATGGAAAAAAAATGACATGCATTTATTAATTCTATTTCCTCGTTACATACCGTGTATTTTGGTTTCTAGGAGTCAAACATATGCAGATTCCTTTGTAAATGAAGGTAAACTCGAATGGCAGGACAGAATGATTTAGGAAAGTTTTCAAGTCAGACAAAGAACAAAAAAAGGATAAAATATAGTCTTCCTAGCTATTAGAAATTTGTTTGATGTAAATATAAGATTATATGGTAAATGAAAGAAAATGTGAGTTTCAGGATATAATGCTTTTGTATATCCATTGATGATTGTTAGGAACAATCGTTTGTCGATTGTTCCCTTAGTGGGTTGTTGCCTCCTTTTGTTTTTTTTTTGTTTTTGTTTTTTCTTGCTGGCGAGCTGTCGTCTGGTGAATGGCGTCAGACTTCGCCAGTCAGGTTCGTAACAGCAACAAGTCAGGTTCGTAATAGCAACAAGTCAGGTTCGTAGCAGCAACGAGCCAGGTTCTGGAGGGCAGAACGACCGAATGGTCCAGGGCAGCAGCGAGCCAGCTGGGGTAGCAGCAGCAGGTATCCGTACCTGAGAGTCAGGTTCTGGCAGCAGAGCAGCGGAGAGTTTTCGCGGACGAGATGGTTGCCGTGTCAGCTATCTTGGTCATCGTTATTGGAGGACTTGTGCTTGAGGACTAGATGGTTGCCGTGTCGGCTCTGTCTTCGTTGTCCTGCAGTCTTCCAATGATACAGCTTCGTCTGCGACTCTGTCATGGGCGCCTGGAGTTGGAGGACTTGTGCTTGAGGACTAGATGGTTGCCGTGTCGGCTCTGTCTTCGTTGTCCTGCAGTCTTCCTATGTTGCAACATCGTCTGTGAATGTTAATGTAACTCGGGCTGTTTTGGTAACAAGTAGTATGCTGCTTTTGTATTTATTGTTTTTGATGTATTATGCTGCCTGTTATTTTATTTTGCTGCTTAAATGTTTATTGCTTTGCTTTTGTATTATGTTTTGAGCTGCTAGTTTTTATTATTATTATGCTGCCTGGTTTTCGCCCAAGTGTGTTGGTAATTTATTTTCAGTTTGTTTACTGGGCTTTAATATTTTATTGTATTATTCATTTGTAGTAATGTTCATTTTATTGTTATTAAATTGAACCTGACTCGACTGTAAATATGTATATAAGTAATTTGTAATAAACTAATATTAAGGTAACCTTTTTTGTATTTGTTCTGCTCCTCCCTCCTTTGTTTGTCACCTCTCGTCAGTCATTACAGCCCAATTGCTTATTTTCTGTAAAGAACCTGTCGATCTCGAGAGGCGAGAACGTAATAATGATATACAAACATAAGTAATAAAGTTGTGTTATTCAATTAACTTAACTAGGTTTGGTTTTCTTTCATATCTTCAGAAGTGCAGAAAAGATCCACAATTTCTTCCCAACCCTTTTTCTTGACTATTCTGTCTCTGTACTCCTGAGATTTCATGTCCCAAATTGATGGGCGTTTTTCAATTTCAATTATGAATAAATCGGTATCAAAATGATCAATCTCTATTTTACATAGTTAACAGTTGATCAGTGACAGGATGCACTGATTTTATTTAAAGTAGCCTAAGAATTGTGTGACTGATCAAATGGGGACCTTATTATTATAATGTACAAACATAAATAATTACTTATTATTGGTTAACTGGGATCATTAACATAAGGTGGCGTGGGTTGCTATGGTAACGCACAATCTCTTTTCTCATTGGCTGACACACAGCCAATGATGGCACCTGCTGTCTTCAAAAAGCTCGGTTCACCGCTGTATGGCTACGTTCACACAGGGCGTTTTCAACCTCGCGTTGAGATAGCGCGGTCGCTTGTTCAATGTTAGCTTATGGAATCGTTCACAAGTAATCGCGGCGGTTTCCAATACGCCGCGGAAGCGAGATTCCCCTCGCCAACGCGCGATTGCCGGGCGTGTCGAGATACATACAAGTCAATGACATCGTTCACACACAGCGGTGAACCGCGTTTTTTGAAGACAGCAGGTGCCATCATTGGCTGTGTGTCAGCCAATGAGAAAAGAGATTGTGCGTTGCCATAGCAGCCCACGCCACGTCTGGTCCCCGTGATCACAGTCACACACACTATTGCATTGCTGTCACTGTTAACTATGGAGAAGGATAATTTTGATACCGATTTATTCATAAATGAAATTGAAAAACGCCTATCAATTTGGGACATGAAATCTCAGGAGTACAGAGACAGAATAGTCAAGAAAAAGGGTTGGGAAGAAATTGTGGATATTTTCTGCACTTCTGAAGAATTGAAGGAAAAACAAAACCTACATAGGTAAGTTAACTGAATAACACAATGGATATACAAAAGCATTATAACCTGAAACTCACATTTTCTTTCACTTACAATATAATCTTATATTTACATCAAACAAATTTCTAATAACTAGGAAGACTATAATTTATCCTTTTTTGTTCTTTGTCAGACTTGAAAACTTTCCTAAATCATTCTCTCCTGTCATTCGAGTTTACCTTCATTTACAAAGTAATCTGCATATTATCTGTCTCGGGCAGAGGTTGCAGACATGAGGCCTCCTCTTGGAACATGACCTTCATGTAGGCCTACTATGCATAGGTGGTTCCATCTCTTGCCCTTATATAGTTATGCAATATGCAACATGCCTTTATTATATCCTCAGCAAAGTCGATGTTGACATTGAGAGACCTATGGAATATGTGCCAGTTATTAGCTAAGATACCAAAGATACATTCTATGTACCTACAGTACGTGCTCTTGACGATCTGTAATTAAATATTTTCTTCTTGTGTGACAGCTGTTTTCCACTGTATGGTCGCATAACATTTTCCATAATCCCAAAGGCCTCATCTCCAACAATTACATGAGGTAAGCATCTTGTGTCATGAGTGGAAAGGTATGTCTATCATGTAAAACTGGGTGTACCCAATGCCGTCTTTGGCGCTGTTTGCGCCAATTCAGTCTGCGATTCAACAGCCAAACGCAAGCTATTTCTTCCAAGTCCATTCTGACACTGGATGTCACAAAAAAGTGTATATACATCTATCTGTCTATCTATCTATATATATATATATATATATATATATATATATATATATATATATATATATATAAAGAAGCATTACCGCGTGTTGGCCGCCGCGGTCAAAAACGCTTCGTGTGAACGATAGCAGCGTTAAATGAGCGGTGGCCGCCGCGGAAGCATGAAAGTTGGCAGAAATGTTCAGCAGGTCAATACAAATAAATTTAGCTATAGGGCCATCTCAGATTTTGCCTGTAACAAATCTGGCAGCCATTTTTGTTCCGCCATTACCGAAAAATCATATTTGGCTTGTAAAATGAAAACTATGCAAGCTAGGATAACAAATAAGGTGTCTTTTCCTAGGTTTTCAGGGTCAAGGAGCATTCTGAACATACAAAAGAAGCAATATCTTTGCTAGTTTATACTATTTTGGTGTTTCAGCACACGATACATATACTTTATGGGGTTCGAAAGTTCTTGTGTTGACAAGATATTTTGTAATTTGTTAAGTCACACTGCAATCATTTATTATTGAATGTAAAATGAACTTCTTTTCAGCAGACAAACGTTATTTATTCCTAAAAATAAAAACTTTGATACTTCAGATTTGAGGTTATGCACTTATTATTAAACTGTAAAGTCTGTCATATATGTGATACATAGATATACTACATGGAAGTTCTTTATTCTAGAATGTCACATTCTCCCCACATCTGCAGAGAGCTGTGCAAGGCAAATTAGCCTTAATGCATTCACAGTGTCCTCTGCAACCTTTTGTACATCTACACTTAAGTAGCTCACGACATGCGCTTGAGGCTTCAGGTAATGTGCTCCATAGAACTGCCCAGTCTCCATCAATGTTCTTCTGCCATCCCCACTCCTCTGGGGAAGGAATTGCTGGTTGTTGAATCATTGCTTGGCCCCAGCAATATGCAGCTTGATACACTGCCCTTTTGGTGTGATGCATTAATGCAGCAAAGGTGGGTGGGATGTTTTCTATCTGTCGTCCCTTTTGTGAAAACAAGATTTTTCGTGCCTGATTGACTGAGGTCTGACTGCTTGTCCGGTCATAGAGCAACACCACAAACCTTTCTATATGGCTTATCCATTCATCAATGCTTGATGGTGATGATGTCAGTACTATGAAGGACATGATTGCTCTTGACATTCATCCTGAAAGTTACCAGAGAACTGAGGTTTCATTTGAACATGTCTCTTCGTATAATACTTGCTGCTCTTGCCAAGTGAACAGCATCATTGTCAGTGTCATGTTCACAAGCCTTCTTTATAGCAATCCCAATGTCTTTATTAAACATCAGAATAACATCACGTCCCTGCTTATGGGCTTCCATATCAGGAAAATAGGCCAAAATCCTGTTCTTGAGTTTGGTTGTGTGCACACGCCCAGACAAAGCAACACCCAGCTGTTGTAATCGGTCAGTGTACAGTTTTGCAAGATCTGAAAGTTTGAACACTGGTGCTACAAGTTCATCTTCCTTCACATCTTCGATATATGATATCAGACTAGCAAAGGCAATGCCATGGTTAATGCTTTCATTGTCTTCATCCTTTGTCTCTCCAATATTTCTAGCTTTGTTGTAAAGTGCAGCCAAGCATCTTGCATGGTATTTTGCTTCCTGGGCAATTAAGTCACCTGCACTAAGTTTGGCAAGCAAAACTGTATCTTGTAAAGCCAGTGCACATTTTCGGACCTTGGTATCCAGTTCAAAAGTAGAGACTTCATGAAGAACCTCTCCTGATGACAGCCCACAAAAGACACATGAAGTTAAGGATTGTTGAGTTTCTGTACTCTTACGTGTATGTTTTTGGCTTGTCTCTTCTTTTTCTGTAGAGAATTTTCGTTTTTGTGCTCTGTCCAGTTTAGTCTTGTTGTATTTCAATCTACATCCATCATGAAATTTTGCTCTCTGATTTACAAGTGTCATTTCAATGCCACCTCCTCATCAATCCTGTCTAATTTTAATGACCTGGGAAACGCTCCACACTGTTCAAAAGCATAAAGATTTTCAGCTATAGTCTTGTACCCAGTACCAGCTGTACTTCGCTTAATATCTGCTGGGCAGTGTAGTCTCTCATGGGTGTTCTCTTGGCATATAAAGCACAAGTTCCAGTCTGTTTTTTCTCAGTTAGCTGTGTTTCCTCAAGCTCTTCTTGACTCACCATCCTATGGAGTTTTTCCATCCTGATCTGTTAGTAATAAAGCCCAACTGTACAACTATAAAGCCCAACACCACAGCTATGGCTATGTACTAAGTCTATCTTCTATGTTTAACTTGGCCTGTAAGCAGAGTGAGAAAGCATTAATTAGGACACAGTAGGATAAACATGTGCAGTAGTGCTTTATAATACAACTTTATAATACAACAGCAGAATGTAAAAGTGAAAGTGAATGCATTTGACTCCACCTCAGGCAGCAGTCCACATTGTCAGATATAGAATAGCAATAAGCTGTACATTGACATTTCAGTAATAGGGTGAAACACATATGGCAGTCAGATATAAAAAGGGTCCTATTTGATAAAATATAATGCATTAATTATATTCTTAAACCTGAAGAAATAGTTTTGACATCATATTTGTAATCTTAGCTCATGTGTTGTAAGATTTATAGACAACAAAACGATTTTTCGTTAAATGCAGAACAAATATGGTGCCTATTTTCTCTATCTAGTCATATCTGATGAAATATAATACATTTATCATATTCCTTGACCCTGAAAACCTAGGAAAAGACACCTTATTTGTTATCCTAGCTTGCATAGTTTTCATTTTATAAGCCAAATATGATATTTCAGTAATGGCGGAACAAAAATGGCCGCCATATTTGTTACAGGCAAAATCTGAGATGGCCCTATAGCTAAATTTATTTGTATTGACCTGCTAAACATTTCTGCCAACTTTCATGCTTTTATCATAAGAGGCACAATTCATGCCAATATCTGCTGGACTAATGTGAACGATGTCATTGGCTTGTAATCTATGTATCTCGACACGCCCGGCAATCGCGCGTTGGCGAGGGGAAACCGCCGCGGTTATGTGTGAACGATTCCATAAGCTAACATTGCACAATCGACTGCGCGGTTGAAAATGCCTTGTGTGAACGTGGCCTAATTGTAAGTTAAGTATACTTAGTTTTGCCAGACCACTGAGCTGATTAACAGTTCTCCTAAAGAGAGAGGGATTAGACTTATTTTACGTGGCTAAGAACCAATTGGTTACTTAGCAACGGGACCTACAGCTTATTGTGGAATCCGAACCACATTATAGCGAGAAATGACCAGAAATAAATTCCTCTAACTCTTCATCAGCCGGCCGGGGAATTGAACTCCGGCCCATCGAGTGACAGTCCGCAGCTCTACCGACTCATCCACCGAAGAGCTTAACCTAATTGTAGCATCTAATGTTTTGTTTATGTTGTTTTCCTCGTTTTTTGCAAGATTTGCCGCTTTCACCGAAGTATCGTTCTTCACAGGCTAGACACGCTGCCATGTATACCCCCTCCTCCCCCCCCGGCCCCCTCTTACTCCTCGCCTACCGATTTTTTGTTTCTATTGAAATTATCTAGCTTCCTGTTGATGGGTGTGATAGTAATTTATCCGGGAATGTAATTATTTTCTTCCCTTTCAAATGTTCCTTTTCTATCCCTTCCTTATCCACAAAATAGCTTTTTGCCTTGATGTGTACCCGTTCTCACCAGTACTGTACTTATAAGAGGTATCCTAATCTCCTGAAATTCTCCCTCAGGTAGCCTATATATTCATTCCAGCTCTTCGTCTAAGAATTATTCGGGACTGATATTTGATTTTAAATTTCGCGGTATATCAACAATCGTGACCATAATTCCGGAAAATATATATTACAACAAAGTATATACCGATGCACGTAAAGAATTTTAAAGACATTACATGTTAAATGAAGCATTCATAAATATATTTTGACGTAAATACTTGAAAGTAAGAGCTTTGTGTATTTTGAGCTTTTGTTTACATCTGCGGGAACAGAATTCGACTCTGCCCACCGTCCGAAATTTCCTCTTTATAATTGGCTATGTTGACCCGCTAACTCGACGGAATTATTTGAGTGCTCCCCATTTTACATATACAATATATATATAAATATATATATGTCATAATTTCAGGTTGTATGTCAAGTAAGTATAGGTCAATTTTGTACATTTCTCGTTTCAGCAGCTTAGACCAGAGCTTAAGTTAGGCCTCTCATGTCCTGCCCTGCCACCCACCCACCTAAATTAGTTACGCGAGATGTAATTTAGGCAGGGCACCAGTGATCTTATGTGGAAAAATGCATAGGAGGTCGGTCGGTTACTTGTTTAACCTATCGCCCAGTTTTTCGTAATGATTTGAAGGCAGAAAGGAGATTTGTAGGGAGCGCACCTTTTACAGATGAGCCTTGTCCTCATATCGTAGGCTAGGCATAGCAAAGCTTGGTACAAACGTGGAACAACTCGCATGAGGTATTACCTTCGAAGTGGACTTTTTCCTTTCTATTTTGGTTGCGTATCTAAGAATTTACCCTCCGTCTGGCCAATTTTTGGTCAGTCGACTGTAATTAACCTCTGAACTGACATATTATTGTATGCTGGCCAGCCTGGAATACTATCGCACGTGGGGAATTCTAAGCCGGCTGTCCGCGGTCACCTAGACTATGGCAATTGATGTTTTCCTATGTTATTTTACTTCCTTTACAAGAATTTAAAGTCATATTTTGTCGGCCAGCTTTAACTGAACTGTAATTGACCTCTGAAGACTACACTACCGACAGGGTAGATCTAAGCTGGCATTCCACGGCAAGCCCCCCACCCCCCTCCATAGCTAATAGGGCAAAATTGTAACCAGTAAACACCTCTAAAAATCAACCCAACATACCGTAGGGGTGTTTACTGGTTACATTTTTGCCCTATTAGCTATGGAGCGGGGTGGTGGGCTCCCCACAGAATGCCGGCTTAGACCTACCCCCGCGTTAGGTAATTCAAGTTGTGTAGTCTTCAGAGGTCAACTGCAGTATAGTTACAGCCAGCCAAGAAAATATTACTTTAAATTCTTGTAAAGCAAGTAAAATAACATAGGAAAACGTCAAATGCCATAGTCTAGCTCACCGCGGACAGCCGGCTTAGAATTACCATCACATGCACAGTATTAGGCTATTGGGGAGCTTTTGGTGAAAAGTGGAGTTTCCTTCACCTGGGGGTCCAGGTGTTGCAGCCCCCCCCTGCTAAGGAACATGCCCTACTAAGTTATGTTAGGTTAGGGTACGTTAGGTTAGTAGGGTATGGTTCCTGTTATAAAAAATGTGGTAATTCTATATATTAGCTCCGCGCCTGTTTTTAGCTTTTCAACTGGTTTTTTCTACACTTTTAGGGCTTCTGATACTGGGAGTGCATCTGTTTGTTGTCAGCCAAATGGAATGTCCCTTCGCCGTGTTTAGTACTGGCCCGGGCGTGTTGGGTACCCATACGTTAACAAGTTATTGCACTTGCTGGACGGGGTATGAACCGTTCGAAACAGATCTTGTGAAGATCGCGTCTGGAAACCCCTTTTTGGATGGACTTCAGGGTTAATTACAGGTTAATTACACTCGAGCGCCAAAAATTAAAGATACATTCATAATTAGCAACCAAAAAACTGTAGAAAAACTTAAGTTAGAAGGCAATCACCGCCACGGAGCTACTATATAGTTCGACCAAAGATTTCCTTAGCCATTCCCTTCTTGAACATATGGCTCCCTAATGACTTGCAAATGGACGGAACCGTTCTGTAAGACCAATGTGACAGTCCGGTTGTCTCCCAGTGTACTTCCCCACCCAAAACCCCGAATTCCCACAAGGTCCCCAACATGTTGGGTAGAGTTGTATGTTAATAATAGTTGACCAACGATAAACAACACCACCTCCTTCATCAGCAACACTAAAAGTTGTCTATAGGAAAAATCAATTTCCAAGGTAATAATTGGTGCAGAGCTGTTATGTAGAAATACCCAAAGCTTACAGTAGGGTAAAGGCCACCTGGACAGTGCTTTGTCAAAATGGCCACTGTGCCCACCAGAGGGATGCTAATAGTATTTTGTAAGAAGTAGAGTTAAATATGCTATAAGCCATTATTGCATCTTGGACTTGTATATATTATTATCTCTTTGGCTAGGTCAAGGCACGGCGCCTTAAGTGAGGTTAGGAAGGTAAAGTTTGGTTAGGACAGGACACACAGCATTCTAGGAGAGGTCACGTCTGTTTTCATGTGCTGAACCTGTGCCCGTCGTTCTTCACTCGCCCCCATCTCATTTTGACGTTCATTTTTTACAAATGACCTAACCAACCACACCTAACCTAACCTAACCTTGGGTACCTGGTATTAGTTTGAAACCATTGTAATCTGAATGAGAAGTACTACTGGGACTAAAATTCTAGTTTGTACCTACACAAATAAAAACCTTTGGTCTTTAAATAGGATTTAGCTTGCGAACGTGAGCTGGAACGGACATTTAACTTTCAGACAAGGTCATTAGCTACTGACGGTAGGGTGAAGCCCCACCCACTCTTCAGACTGCAATCCACTTTGCTTTTGGCTGCCATTTTGTGAAGACGTCTCTGCCTGACTGACATTTACTTTCTTTTGTTTTGATTTTTGTTGATATATTTTTGTGTGATTGCTGTTTGTGATATAATTATATGCAAACCTCACAATCACTTTAGCCCATTGAAGAGGAAACCACTGGGTTAGGCGCTGTCCAGGGAAGGACAGACTGCGTATTTGGTTTCTCTTTTTTGAGCTTGATCCATATTAATTATCATTTACTGTATGTCACACTGTGACATGAGTGTAATAAACAATCTAACCCAACTTATTTTTTCAGGTGTTATGGAGGTTGAGGGCCTTAGAGAGTTATGTGCCTCTCCAAGCCTCTTGGGAGAGCCGAGAGTTGTGAAGTTAATGATCACTCTTAGGCTCGAGGGGCTTGCCGGTATCTGCTCCAACTGTGCATGTGATGACTTACTGGCCATGGTGTCTGCTAGCTGTAGGACTGCTCCTACTCACTTGGTAACCCCTTTAGATTGAGTTCCCAGAGAGGGAAAGGAAGTTGTCATTGTTGTCTTCGTTTTTTCGTCTTCAGCATCGAGTGCTGTCACCACCTCCACCTTCTTCAAAGCTGGCAAGCAGAGGAAGAGGAAGGTTGCCTCGTGCTCCCATTGCCTTGTGCATGGTTGCAACTACTACCCAGGGTTCCCTGGAACCCCGGTAGTCTACCCCAGGTATTCGCTGGAGTTAGGGACCACAACCACCCGCGATAAGTTGAAATCCGCAATAAGTTGGAGCCTCCCCTCTAAAAATACTTTATAACTGCCTGTTTTAGTAGTTCATCAGTTGTTCCTACACAGATACAAACTTTCTGTCTTGACTTATGGGATATTGCTTGTGAGGGTGAGCTGGAATAGCCATTTAACTTTAAACAAGGTGTTTAACTACCAATGGTAGGGGTGGGAGTCCTGCCCACCCAGTCGGTATGCATTCACTTTGCTTTCAGCTGCTGTCGAGTACAGATGTCTCTGCCCGATCATCAGTTTGACTTATCCTTTTGTTTTTGTTTGTGAGTTCTTGTGATATAGGAGTGTAGTTGTTTTGCTGATATAATGCAAACCCAAGTTGGTCTGACACATTATACAAACCATCGGTCCTTTACATTAGGAATTACTTACGGCGAAGCTGGACACTGCCGTTAAACTCTTGAACAAGGCGGTTAGGCAGTAACTACCACCAGGTAGGCAGGAATACCTGCCTGCCCAGATGTAAACATTCCCGACTTTCATTCAGTGTTGCTTCGGGATCGACCACAATACCTGATTAGATGACATATTACCACGTCGGGATCGCTCTGACTCTGTTCCCGCCGATGTAGTTCGATCGCTGTCATTGCTGGTTTTCATGTATGCTGTTGCAATGCTTCCTGCGTATCTGTGGTCTATCTGCTCCTGCTGTTCCCTGTGTTTTGCTCGTGTCAACTCTACGACAGTCTTGGGGCTGCTCTCCTGATCTCCTGCCGCAGCTGCCCTGATCGCTCCTGTCGATGCTGGTGACTTTCCATGACACTCTGTCTGTTGCATTAGCTCCTGCCTTCCGAACAGCTAACGTAGCTCCTGCATCGAATGTCCTGATCGTGCCCGCTTCTTCTCCTAGTGGTCGTGCCCAGGGCCACTTCCGTTGTGTTCCTGCCTGCTGCCATCCTGTAGAAGACCTGGGCGTGAAGGGAAGGAAGTCGCCTTGTGGAAGTGACGTTCCTGGCCGTTGCATAGCTCCTGCTCTCCGAACCTTTGCCGTAGCTCCTGCATCGGCTGTCCTGATCATTCCTGCTGCTTCTGGCGGTCGTGCCCGAGTCCGCTTCCGTGCGTTCCTGCCAGCTGCCCCAGAGGTTACGATGTCCGCCATCCTGTAGAAGATGTCGGCGTGAAGATTTAGGAAGTGGTCCTGTTGAGGTGATGTTCCTGGCCGTTGCAGTAGCTCCTGCCCTCCGAACTGCTGCCGTAGCTCCTGCATCGGCTGTCCTGATCATGCTTCTCCTGGTGGTGGCGTCCTGGCTGCGTCTGTTGTGTTCCTGCCGGACTACCCTGGAGGTTACGATGTTTCATGTTGACCATCCTGTAGAAGATGTGGGAGTGGAGATGAAGGAAGCTGTCCTGTGGAAGTAGCCGCCGTCTTCTTCATCTTATCTTCGATTTCGTCTTCTGCTGCGTCTTCCCTTCCTCTCCTGAGGTCCTGGAGGTTCCGAGAATCGGACAGACCTCCATCGGCCGAAGGAAGGATGTTGCTTCTTTCCCTTGATGCCCTTGGACATCTAGGGACTGCCTCCTTCCGAGGAGGCAGTGGGTCTCTTGTTGGCTCTTCCCGACCCGGGTTAGGGAACCGATTCGCATAGCCCTGGGTTTTGTGTTTGGAAGCCGCGGGCACGCAGACCTCAGTTTGCGTTCCCGTTCCCGAGTCTTAGAGGTTCCGCCTCTAAGATGGGGGCTGCCGGGCGCTCGTTCGCGAGCCGCCGAGTGCTCGAGATTCTATGGAATATCGAGTATCCCGATCTGGTCTGGAGAGATTTTCCTGGGCCCAGTTCGGAGCAGTGCGAGAAAGGGCCGAGGCACCCAGGTGTCTCGGTTCCTCTTCCTGCCAGCACCGCAAGCGCTCCCAGTGTTTGCCAGTGCTCGGTCGGGTTCCCAGCCTGGTGTCTCGATCCTCTCGGTTCGAACACCAGAAGAAGCAAGGAAGAGATTCACTTTGGGAGTCCTGCGGGACTTCTAAGGGACTGACTCTCTTCCGGAAGACAAGTTGGCGATTTGCATTTTCCTGTGGGATCTTGCGTTTCGGGGGCCGCGACAACGCGGCCTCTCGAGGCCATTCCTCGTTGCCAGTCTTGGAAGTCTGCATCTAAGACTGGTTCTGTGCTGTCTCTTTTAATCTATTAGGTAACAAAGCAGCCGCTCCCGATTTTCGGAAGTCTCGTGGGTAGCTCGAATTCTATGAATCACGAGCGCTCTCCTTACGAGAGGCATAGGACGAGAGAAAGTGCCGAGACACCCAGGTGTCTGGTTGCTGAGACACCCAGGTGTCTGGTTGCCGGGACGCCCATGTGTCTGGTTGCCAGGACACCCAGGTGTCTGGTTGCCGAGACACCCAGGTGTCTGGTCTCCGGGACACCCAGGTGTCGGTGTACCGCGACGCCAGGTGTCTCGATTCTGCCCGCCAGCTGCTTCGGTTGCTCGGGCGGGCTTCGTTCTTGTGTCTTGAACTTTAGGGTTCAAGCATGCAAGATAGCAGACACAGAATTCCCCTATGAACCTTCTTCTCGAGGGGCCTCGGCCTCGGCCTCGAAGGAGTTTAGAGTTCGGGAAACTAGCAATTGTTCACAGCAGACGAGTCTGGCTCTGGCTCGGCTCGACTTGGCTTGCCAGACTGGCTCGGCTCGACTCGACTCGGCTTGCCAGACTGGCTCGGCTTGACTTGACTTGGCTTGCCAGACTGGCTTGGCTCGTTTCGGCTCGCCCGTCTTGCCTGCCTCCCAGTCTGCCGCGATACCGACCAGCTGGATCGGCGTTCGTGATCGGCTCGGCTCGGCTTCGGCCCTACTCGGTTTTTTCCGATTCGGGTTCGTCTATGCTCGAGGGAACTTTTGCTCTTCCCAGGAAAGCACTTTGCCACGGCATAGGTGCTCTTCTTTCCCGTGTGGCAGTAATCTCCTTGGTTGATTATTGCTCACGGTCCGCCTCTCCTGCTTATCATTCTGGCAGGACAGGTAGGGCTACTCTTTTCTCCTCACCTGTTCTCTTCTCCTTTCGGTTGTTCCGAGAGGAGCGAGACGGACAGAGAGAGCTCTGACGAAATTTTCTTTCGGAGTTCGGCTGCCTGGCGTGCTTTTGGGTATCGGTCCCCGATTCTCTCGTATTATAACCAGGTAGCTGAGAAGGGTTTCATGGGATCTGTCAAGGTCTTCCTCCAAGGGGAGAAGTACAGGGTTTCACGATCGGAACAGCGAGGGTCTTCCTCTTCAATCACGATCGCCCCGTGTTCTCGGGGAACTTCGCTGATTCGTCGGGCGCGAGGATCCCCGGGACAGGACCGCTGCTCCCCCAATGAATAACCTTCATCACTTGCAACCCTTGCAGTTTCCGAGGGCTGAGAATGTCAGGGACCGCCCGCGGTCCTGTCTTCCGAAGCGTTCTGGACCTGATGGATTCTTTTCTTCGATGGAGTTAATTCAGGTCGAAACACCAAACTTCCACCCCTGCCTCGGCAGAATATGAATTCTTCTTGCCTGGGAGGGTCTTGCTGACCACAGTATTTTGGGCAATTCTAGTGCTAAGAAGAAGGACTTTGTCCCAATTCGGATCTCCAGTTTAAGTAAGTCCCGAGTTGGCTCGACCCTTGGGAATGAACCTTTGCTTGGTTCTGCCTTTCTCTTTCAGAGATTTGCCAGATACATTTCAGAGATTTGCCAGATACCCCGGTAATCAAGGTTCCCACCAGGGCACTTCCTTGTACTTTGGGCAATGGCCAAGAATTTTGGGTCTTAGTCATTTCAACTCGACCTTGGGTTCAAGCCAGCCCACCTCAACTCCTTAGCTAAGAAGTCCTAGGCTTCAGAAGAAGATTGCAACTGCTGATGCCTGGACAAAATGATGCTTATCGAGTCTCTGGAGCTGGCAGCAACATTGCCGAGACCTGGGAATGGATTCCTTCTGGAGAAGTATCTATTTCCCTTAGGTCTCGGCAATTCTTTCCATCGATCTCATCCCACCACCTCTCCCGTGCTCCCGATTCGGGAAATGCCAGCCGGCTAGAGCTAATTGTCTCGGTTCCCTGTCATCTTGCAGAAGCTTCCCCATGGTGGAAAATGGAAGTCTGCTTCCTTTTCCCTGTTCTTTCCTCTTCGAGGTATGAGGAAAGAGTTAGGCTAATGCTTGATTATAGGAACCTTCGAATATGCCTTCATATTTCCCTCAAATCTTGTGTCTACTCACAGATTCACAGGTTGAGAATAGGCGCACACTGGTAAAGACCTTGTCTTGAATTTGTGCGACCGAGATGATTAGTACCTTCCGTCACCGTCCTGGGCTCAGGGCAGCCTTTTGGCCGTCCGAGAATCCAGGATGGGTTTTTATGGCACTCACTGGTTTCATTGAACAATAAAACCACAGTAGTGACTTTTGTCGACAAACAGGAGGCAATCGTTTTTTCCCCTGTTTTATCTCGACATTTGAAGGTACTCGAGTGTTGTTCTATTGCACACTCGACAGCTCAATTAACCAGATGCATCCCTGGTGGGGATGTATTGGTAGGCAAGCCTGGCCTCGGGTTTTGAGTGATCGGGACAGAACATGCTGCTCACTCTTTCTTCACGAAGACTCATACAGAGATTGCTGGACTGAGAAATCCTTACCGTCCTTCTGTTGCCTCCCTGCACACAAGTCAGTAGTGTTTTCTCGCTCCTCATACCAGACCAGGGCCGCTCTGTTGAGGCATGCTGTCTTTTGGTGAAAACTCGATATCAACGTTTTTTTCCCTCCGTATTTGTCCGTTTAGCTAGGGGTTCACAAACATTGCTCACCCCGAGTTACAGACAAATACTTAAAGACTTCCCCTTCTTCCGACCTGATTGCCGAGGCATCGAGAAGAATTCGCTTGACCCATCCTCCTGTGCAGCTACACAAGAAGCGGTTCTTGAGGCAGTATATCCCTGTGTGTTCAGGACTGGGAGACTTTCCAGCTTTCCTTGCAAGCACAGGCTTTCTCGCTGAGTGGCAACGGATATAGCTGGATATCCCTTGAAGTCCTCTGCAACACTGTCCCAGGGACTGGATCCGTCTTCGCTGGTGGTGTCGTTGTCGGAACTTCTTCCCGGGTCAGAGTCGTTCCTCAAGTCTGGACTTCCTCGTCTTCTCCATCGAGGGCTGCTTCTCTCCCTTTCAGTTTTGAAGAATGTAGGCCCTTGCGACCTAGTCTTCTATCTGAAGTAGCCTTCGTCTCCTTAGTCGAGTTAGCTACGGACGAGAAGCTTCTTCAGTCATGCTGTCCCAGGGAATGTTTCCTGGGTGGCATGCGGCTCTTTAGGGTTCCTGTCCGTGCTCTGCACTCGCCCCTACGAGAGTCGTCAGATAGAGATATGCCCTCTTAGGTCCATCTCTCATCTTACCCTGGCCTTGGCGTAGAAGATGGAAGAACAGGGTGGGGATCATCCTTCTCGGATGTCGTAGGTGGACTCCAAATCCATTGGCATCGACTGTCGGGTTGAGTCCTTCTTGTTCCCCCTCCTCCTTGGACTTTGTATCGATGATCCAGATCATTCGTTACTCTGTCCTATTGGGAGCTGTGGTACTTTCTGAAAGGTTTGACATTCCTAACCTGGATGTCGTCAACGTTTTTGCCAGTACTGTCTCTCCTAAGGAAGAAGTGTCTAAGGACACATCTTCCTCCTGACTTAAATGAAGCGATCAAGGAGGTACTTGGCAGCTGATGACGGCGATACCGGTACCTTTCACCCGAGAGAGCTCACAAAGTCGATGGCTTGGTCCATCCCTCGCATTCGGAAGAATATGTCGGTACCACAGGAGCTGAAGGCGGGTGTGTGGTCCCAACAGACTACCTTCACCTCCTTCTACCTCCGGGATGTTGCACACAAGTCCTTGGACACTTTTTCCTTGGGTCCTGTGGTGGCTGCTCAACAAGTTGTGTAGCTTATCCAGCTCCCCCAACGGGACAGGATTGCATCTCGCCTATGTTGTATGCGGCTGTGATGGGGAGAATGGAGGTTGAGTGACTGGCCTCTCTTCTTTCTCCCCATCCTGGCTCTCTTCCCACGGGCAGGAGCGGACATGCCGTTACAAGCTGGACCGGCGATCGAGGCAGATAAGCACATAACAGGAGCTCCCGTTCTATTTCCGTTCAGGTTAATAGAAGCAACCCCACTCCTTCCTCTTGCAAGGAAGGAAGGAGACCATGACTATGAGACAACCCAATGCTTGTATTTGCCTTATTGTCATCCGACGTCAAATTCTTCCCAGCCTACTTTGCATGAACTGGCGTTTCCTCTTTCATGCAAAGGGACCCAGAAGTCTGACAACTGATCCTGCGTTTCTTACAACCCGATCTTTTGTCAGAGGCAGTTTTCCTTCCTCGCTCTCACGACCAGGAAGGGAAGACAAGGTGGTGAACTCCAGTCAGTTCAGAGAGACTTTCTCAGATTCCTCCCTCCAATCAGTGAGTCTCTAATGTAAGAGGACCGAGGGGTTTGTATATTGTGTCGGAACAAATAACAATTTTTAAAGTAAATTGTATTTTTCCTAACTATACAAACCCGAGGTCCTTTACAATTATGCCCACCTCATGCCACCCCTCAATCTGTACCTGGGCAAAGGCAAACTGGAATGTTTACATCCGGGCAGGCGGGTATCCCCGCCTACCTGGAAGGGTAGTTACTGCCTAACCACCTTGTTCAAGAGTTTAACGGCCGTTTCCAGCCTACGCCTGAAAGTATCTCCTAATGTAAAGGACCGAGTGTTTGTATAGTTAGGAAAAATACAATTTACTTTAAAAATTGTTATTTTGCTTTCAGCCGTCGTGTTGCAGACGTGTTTTTGGATCTCTTTGCCTGACTTGTGTATATCTTGCGTGTGTTTGATATTTATGAATACAAACCCACAATTTGTGATAGCCTTGCATAAGCTGTCGTTCCCCTGTGTCTGTGTCTTGGGTTTGATGGCCAAGGGCGTATTTAGAGGGGCGTAACCAAGTGGTAATGCTTCTCTTCCAGTAGCCCTTTATTAGATACGGAAGGCATTCCCCTGTACATTTGGAGATATTAGATTGGGACGTAATATCTTCGCTTCCCTAAATTGATTGGGACGTAAGAGTTCTCTCCCCTTCTTGGGCTCCCACCCTCCGTCTACAGTGGTAAGTTCCCCTTCCACGGTGTCCTTGGTGGCCTCCCATCCTTCCTTCTCTCTCCCTGTAGGTTCTTTCTTATCTCTCCAGTAGAGATCTCTCTCCTTCACCCTCTTCGCTCGCTCGTCGGGTGAAGACCGGGGGGCGTGGGCTGCTGGCACTCGGGCAGCTTCTTCTAAGGGGCCTCCTCTCGCTGCGTAAGGCAGTTCCCCTTGTAGCAAGAGGAGTCTCCCTCTACTAATCATCTTTGCTTTTTCTTTCAGGTTAACAGTGAGCATCTCAGGCACAGCAGTAGTTGGCTGGATATCTCAGGGGATATCTTGCATGAAGGAGTCCCAATGCTCATTCAGTGTTGCTTTGGGATCAACCACAGTACCTGGTTGGAATGGCACAGTTCCATGTCGGGATTGCTCCGACCCTGTTCTTGCCGATGTGGATCGATCACTGTCATTGCTGCTTTTCATGTTGCTGTGGCACCTCTGGCATATCTGTGGTCCATCTGTTCCTGCTGTTTCCTGTGTTATGCTCCTGTTTACTAGAGGACAGTCTCTGGTCTCCTACTGCAGTTGTCCTGATCATTCCTGTTGCTGCTGGTGACTTTCATGTGACGTTCCTGTCCATTGCTGTAGCTCCTGCCTTCTGAACAGCTTCCGTAGCTCCTGCATCGGCTTTCCTGATTGCGCCTGCTGCTTCTTCTGGTAGTTGTGTCCTAGCCGCTTCCATTGTGTTCCTGCCTAGCTGCCCTGGAGGTTACAATGTTTCGTGTCCACCATCCTTTAGAAGATGTCAGAGTGAAGGTGAAGGAAGTCGCCCTGTGGAAGTAGCCACCGTCTTCTTCAACCTATCTTTGATTTCGTCTTCTGCTGCGTCTTCCTTTCTCCTCCCGAGGTTCGAGGGAGTCTCGGGAGCCAGACAGACCTCCATCGGCTGAAGGAGAGGAAGGCTGCTTCTTTCCCCTTGATGCCCTTGGACATCTAGGGGCTGCTTCTTTCCGAAGAGGCAGTGGGTCTCTCGTTGGCTCTTCCTGACCTTCGGGTTAGGAAACCGATTCGAAAGATGGGGGCTGCTTCGGGTGCTCGTTTGCAAGCCGCTCCGAGTGTCTGTGGAATGTTGAGTATCCCAATCTGGTCTGGAGAGTACTCTTCCTGGCCCAGTTTGGGAGTAGTGCGAGAGAAAGGGCCGAGGCACCCAGGTGTCTCAGCTCTTCCTGCCAACATTACAAGCACTAGCCTGGTGTCTCAATCCTGTCGGTTCGAACACCAGAAGAAGCAGGGAAGAGATTCCCTTCAGGAGTCCTGTGGGACTTCTAAGAGACTTACTCTCTTTTGGGAGACAAGTTTCTCTTGTTGGCTGTTCCTGCCCTCGGGGCTCGAACCGATTTGCATTCTCCTCTGGAGTCTCGTGTTTTGGGGGCCACCAGATCGCGGCCCCTTGAGGCCGCGCCCTCGTTGCCAGTCTTAGAAGTCTGTGCGTAAGACTGGTTCTGTGCCTGGCTCTTTTCAATTTCCTAGGAAACCAAAAGCAGCCGCTCCCGATTTTTGGGAGTCTCGTAGGTCGCTCGAATTCTGTGAATAACAAGCGCTCTCCTGACGAGAGGCACAGGACGAGAGAAAGTCTTGGTGCCAAGGCGCCAGCTGTCTCGGTGCCGGGACACCAGGTGTCTCGGTTGCTTGGCCAGGCTTCATCCTGGTGTCTTGAACCTTCAAGCATGCAGAACAGCAGACAGAATTCCCCTTTGAACTTTCTTCTCGAGGTGCCTCGCCCTCAAAGGAGTTTAGAGTTTGGGAAACTAGCGCTAGTTCATGGCAGACGAGTTCCGCCCTGTCGAGTTCCGATTATGTTTGCGCAATCGGCTCGCTTGGCTTGCTCACCTCACCCAGCCCCTGGTCCCATTTGCCAGGCTGGCTTGGCTCGCCCCGCCTGCCTCCCAGTTCACCGCTTACTACCTAGTTTGGATCGTGTTCGCGTTCAGGTGATCGGCTTGGTTCAGTGTGGCTAGGCTCTGCTTGGCCCCACTTGGTTTTTCCAAATCAGCTTCTTGGCTCTGTTCGAGTGAACTTTCTGCTCTTCCCAGGAACGCGCTTTGCCATGGCACAAGTGCTCTTCTTCCCCCGTGTGGCAGTAATCTCCTTCGGTTGATTATCACTCACAGTCCACCCCACCTGCTGGTCTTACTGGCTGGACAGGTAGGGGTACTCTTTCTCCTCACCTGT
The DNA here is from genome assembly GCF_040412425.1 of Macrobrachium rosenbergii. Lineage (NCBI taxonomy): Eukaryota > Metazoa > Arthropoda > Malacostraca > Decapoda > Palaemonidae > Macrobrachium > Macrobrachium rosenbergii. The sequence goes on along the minus strand of NC_089782.1, from coordinate 57,526,816 downwards.
TCTCTTTTCTTCTCGGTTGTTTCGAGAGGCGCGAGACAGACATAGAGAGCTCCGACGAATTTGTCTCTGGAGTTCGGCTGCCTGGTGTGCTTTGGGTGTCAGTCCCCCGATTATCTAGTAGTACAACCAGGTAGCCGAGGAGGGTTTCTGGGGATCTGTCAAGGTCTCCCTCCAAGGAGAGAGGTACAGGAGTTTCACTCTTTGGAAGCAGCGAGGGTCTTCCTCTTCAAGTTGCAACCCCCTCGATTTGGGACCACCTTGACGTGGTGAGGGGAGCTCTTGAACCCCAGAAATCTGTTCCCGGGTTTGAGTCCAAGAGTCCCATATACCATTCTATATTTCTTTGAATTAAATTTTGGGGAATTTTCTGCTTTTGCTAAAATTTATTGGACCTGATAAATAGGAAAAGATATCATAACTGGGATTGGGTTTGTATCCGAAGCTAAATAGTGGGAACTGTGGTAGGACCATCAACTGCCCGATAATGTTCAGACCTGAGAGATATCAGGCGGAACTATTCTTTAGGGCTGGACCACGGATTCCAGGGGGGTCTGGTTCTAGGGATAGGACTCTCGGCATTCTATCCGGTTTGCCCATGATGTGATTAGCGTGGGGATGATTGTATTCTTGTAATACTCTCAGTCCTAGCAAGTGGGTTTGGCTTACACTTGGGTCACTCTAATCATGTTGTGCCTTCCCCCTGTGGGGTAGGGTAGGGGCGGACATTTGGGAGTCGATTCTCACTTGTGCCATTGGTGAAAGGATGAACTCCATGAAAGGCTGATGATATCTTTTTAAGGTTTTCAGGTTTATTTTTTTTTTCCTCCCCTCAATCTTTATGACAAGTCATTATAAGGATTTGAGTACACCTGGACCCTTTGATGGTAGCGACTCGGCACAGTTGACAACCGCTGGAACCTCCTATGACAACTTTTCTTTAGAAAAATCAAAACAAAATCAAAATGTAGTTACACTGGAACCTTATACAGTACAAAACAAACCCAAAAGAAGTAAATATCATCTTGACCCAACCTTGACTCACTTCAACTCCCTCTTTAGGGGTGGAAGTTGGTCAAGGTTTCCAACCTTAGAAACAGAACGGAAAATTTCAGCCCTAAAGTTAGAAAACTACCTATTAAACAGACATTCAACGACAGAAATGTTGTTTAGACAGATAAGAGAGAATACAGGGCTTATAGAAGCCACAACAAAGAGTCATTCTGAGGACTATATGTCTATAACAACAATAGATAATATAAAAGTTAAAATTAAAAAACATGACACTATGAACAGCATTCAAGGTACCATTGTGCTCCCTTAGAACAGTGATGATCCAATCGAAAAGAATATTCTCTTGGACTCTCTTAAAAAAAGATATTGCAATACACTCCCTGAACACCTGAATTAGCCCTGGTCACCTACCAGCCTGAACTACATCCCCATAACTCATTACCCACTAAGTGGGTAATTAACTGTCAGCATTACCAACGCTTACAGGAAAATCGTCAAATGAGTTACCTAGCATACCGTTGGCAATGCTGCTGCAAGTCCCGGCCTAGTGTGGCCGAGATCCCCAATTGCTTTTTGTTTGCCGTGCTGCTAGGACTTGTCCTACATCAGGCGAATTTTTGTTCTCAGCCCGACCCTCATAATTTGTTTTTGGATTTTGGATAACGACTTGGACCAGTTTATCGCCCCTTTCTCCTGGATTGTTCTATTTCGCCTGGTTTTGGATCTTCTCTCCCGTCTTGACTTGGCCTGGATTTTGGAATTGAAATGGATAAACTAGACAGTAAGACGCCCCCCTCGGACAACACCGCAGCTTCCATCTCTGCCACTGCCGTTACGACAGAGCTCTCTACTGCTGGAGACACCGCAGCCCATCGTTCATGGGCAGCCTGCAAGAAAAGGATGAATACCCTCAAACATGTCAGACATTCGTTGTGCATAGCATGCAGGAAGGTGCAATGTAACGTCACTTTGAGATGTGACGAATGTAGGTCATGGTCGATAGGGCAAATGGAAGATTATCTGAAGCTTAGGAAATCTCTAGCTTCTAAGAGCAAGCATAGGAAATCAGCGGTAGAGACACAGGGTTTTGATAAAGATGCCTTAGAATCTGAATTGTTTAGGAAATTAGAAGACAAATTGTCAGCTAGTATGTCTAGTTTATTTTCTAGTTTCATGTCTAAATTAACAGAAATGAAAGATCAGGACCAAAGTAATAGGGAAACAGAATCTAATCGTTCTCTTTCAGCTCCCCTGCCTGTTCCAGAACCAGCCCTAACGGGTGCCGAGGGTCATGGAGAACCGCAAACCTCAAAGGTAGGATCTGCCGGCCCCCCCGACGCAGAGCAGGCAGTGTTAGCAGCAGATTTCCCCTTTCCCTTTGGTAATGTAAGTTCTAAGGTAAATTCAAATGTAGGTTTGACTCAGACAAGTAGGGATAGTGTATTAGTAGATAGTCAGGAAGATAAGTTGAAGGTGCAGTCGGCTTTGGAGTCAGGTGTGATTAAGGTTGCGGTTCCCTTGCTAGATCCAGCAGTGATTCTTTTTCCAGCAGTAGTCTCTCTGCAACAAAGGGTTGCAAGATTGGTGGAGGATAATTCAACTTTGGTTGCTAGTTCTTCATGTTTGGAAAGGTTGGAGAATATCCCTTCCTACTCTTCTTCTTCGAAGATTCTTTTTCTCCCAGGGGACAAACCTTCATCCTGCGCGGAGGCTAATTGTGTAGATCAGTTGCTAAATATTGCAGAATATAATGCTGACTTGTTGGGGTTTTCTAAAGGTTACAGATCATTAGTTAGACATTGTTTCAATATAGGTTTGTTCCGACACAATATACAAACCCTCGGTCCTTTACATTAGGGATTACTTTCAGGCGTAGGCTGGAAACGGCCGTTGAACTTCAAACAAGGTGGTTAGGCAGTTAACTACTGTCTGGGAGGCGGGAGTACTGCCTGCCCGGATGACAACATTCCAATTTGCTTTCGGCCGTCGTAGCGTACGGACGTTGTCTTCATCGCTCTCTGCCTGACTGCTTTTTTTTTTTTTTTTGTCACTTTGGTGGGAAATCTTTACTTTTTGTTTATAATTCCATTATGGACAAGCCATCTAAGCCTTCCTATCCCCAGCGTGTATGTCCCGGGGTGGGAGGGAAGAAATGTACTTCTTTTAGGTCTAGCGTCGATGCAGACCCACACGCTCCCTGCACATGTTGCAGGGGGCGTGTGTGTTCGCGCGACGCTCCTTGTAGTGAGTGTTGCTCTTGGTCCCCCGAGCAATGGAGGAAGTTCGAGGGGAGGAGACGTTACCATCGTAAGCCTACCAAGGAGTCGTCCGAGGGTAATACGCCCCCGACGACTCCAGTGGTGGCGAATATGTCGGGTTCGTTTCTCCCTCCCAGCGAGCTTCCCCTACTTGCTCCCTCTCCCTCGGGTGAGGACTCCCCCTCCCCTTCCTCTTTCGTTTCATCGCTTGTGGAAGGGCGTGGGGAAGAGTTGGACCGGGACATCCTATCGGGGGTCTCTTCCCGTTCTGGAGGGGAGTTTTTTCCTCCAGAACGGGTAGAGGCTTCCAAAACTAACCCGACTTTTGCTTCAGGTCTCGGGCTGGATAGCCAGGTTACGGACTCGTCCTCAACCTGGCTACACCTGGGCCTACCTGGCACATCACTGGAGGGACTGGTACCTCATCTTTCCACCACTCCAGTGACCACTCACTCGGCAACGACAGCCACTACAACATCAGTCACCATGTCTAGGTTCGCGCAGCTCCCGGTATCGGTAGCCTCGCACCTGGATACCCAGGTCTCTGCTTCCCCTGCCATGCAACATGCGGTACCCTTGCCTCCCGGGTTCCTGGCCCCGTTCACGCGACCGGGCCCCGCCTACATGGTGACGTCATCCTTCCCTTATGTGACTGTCGCTGCTCCCGTTGCTGACCCTGGCTCGTCTTCGACTGCAGTTCCTTGCTTCACGATCCAGCCCGGCTCTTCGTCTGTTCCTCTCCCCATTCCTTTGACTCTGGTGCAGCCCGGCCCGACTACCCACGCATCACCCGTGCCTGCATTCCTGGCCCCGCCCACTTTCATTCCTGGCCGACACACAGTTGCTCCCGCCCAGGTAAGTGCTGGCCTGAGCACCGCGGTCTCTACCCGGGGTGTGCCTTCTGCTGCAGCCCCTCCTACTGTTCCTGAGTCTTCGGCTGCGCCCGCCTGGTTTGGGGATCTGATGGCAATACTGAAGCAGATGGTGAAGAAGAAGAAGAGGTCTAGGAAGGTGTCGTCATCTTCGTCTTCGTCTTCATCATCGTCACCGTCTTCGTCTGCTGCCTCTTCTGCTTCTCCTTCCAAGGCTTCGCGGCCGAAGAAGAAGAAGCCTGCCTCTCCCCCCCCAAGACGTCTTGCACCGAGACTTCCAAGGGTCTGCCTCCTTCCACAGGGAAGTTAGTGGGATCTCTCGTCGGCTCTTCCCGATCCCCAGATCAAGGAACCACTGCCCTGGCCTCTGGGTCAGTTGCATTGGGAGCCAAGGGCGTGCAGACCCGCTTTGCCTAAGAAAACTCCTGCTTCTAAGGCCAGCGAGTCCACGTCGGACACTCGTACGCGAGTTGCTTCGAGTACCCGGGTCCCCAAGGAGACCCGGGTACCCCAGGCTGATACGGGAGAAACTTCTCGCCGTACAGACCAGGGTGTGGGGCGAGAGAAAGAACCCGGGCATGCAGGTGCCCCGGCTCACAGGAGTGCCAAGTCAGGTTCTCGGGATAGCGCTTCGGCCCCTCGCGGTCGAACTGCCAGGAGAGGTGGAGAAGAGGTCCCCTGCTCAGTCTTCCCAAGAGGCTACGACCTCGAAGAAGACTGGGGCGCGTCCAGAGGACAGCGCAAGCTCGCGCCAGCCAGACGCGCGCTTGACTCCTCCCAGTCCCCGGCCACATCCGCGCGGCCAGCCTGGCTCAGGGGAAGCGAGCGCATGGCTCGGTTCATGCGAGCCGCTCCGCTCTCCTCAGGAGACTGCTTCGCCTAGGCTAAAGCAGTCTCCCCGACCTGGGCTGCCGTCACCACCGCAGGTTGGTGACCGCTCCCGGCCTGCTGCCTCTGTTGGTTCTGCCAGCAAAGCCAGTGGGAGCGCCCGATCCTCCTCGCCTGTCCCCTCCGCCCCTTCGGCTTCTTCCAAGGGGCGCGAGTCGGACAGGAAGAGCTCTGGCGAGTTTTCTCCCCAGAGTTCTACCTCGTGGGCGTACAAACCTGGCTCGGTCCTTGGCTCGACCAGGTCTTATGCCTGCTTGGTCCAGGAAGGATCACGGGGGTCTGCCGAGGTTCTCCCTCCTGCAGGGAGAGTAGATCGGGAGGACCGCACTCTGGAAGGACCCGAGGGTCCTCTGCCCCAGGATGCAGACACCCCCGAGATACAGAGGACTTTTGCAGAGGTTATCGCGCTGATTGGTTAGCACAGTGACTTGGGGAAGGGACCACGGCTTCTTCTGTGGATCGTCCGTTGCGCCTCGAATCCTTTTGGGGACCTAAGAAGGAACCCAAGGCTTCAGTGGGGCTGCCGTGGTCCACACTTGCCGAGGGGGTCCTCGACCAGGTGAACAGTCTTGTGTCTGGGCAAGACAGCTCACTTCGTTCGAGCCGCTTGGACAAGCTTCCCCCCCCTCTGCCTCGCCAGAAGTGCTTCTACACTCCAGCTGGAGGGGCGCTGCTGACCAAGCAGGTTGACCCGGACCTGACTTGTCTGGATCCGGGTCTGACGTTGCAGCAACTTACTGGAGAGAGTATCTCCCTCTCCCAGCAAGAAGCTGCAACCCTGGAAGCCACCGCCATGGCGGCCTTCCAAGCAGTCTCCTGGCTCGATCTGTGGTCCTTCACAGTATCGGAGGTAGCTGCTTCCTCGGGCGCTATCGTACCTGGGGAGGACTCCGCCTTTGGGAGACTGTGCCAGTCTGGGGGTAGGGCTATTTCCTACCTCACCCACCAGACTGCGAACCTGTGGGCAACCTGGTTCTGAAGCGGAAAGACGCCGTTCTCTCTCGCTTCTCCAGGTCTGTAGGTCCCGAGTCAGCAATCGCCCTTAGGAATGGACCGTTGCTGGGTTCCTCCTCTCTTTTCCCTAGAGAGTTGGTGGATGCCGTTGTAGACAAATGCCGGGCCGATGACAGCGACCGGCTTGTCCACCAGGCAGTGGCCAAGACCTCCGGGTCTTCGCTTTCCACTGCGGCCAGGTCTTCGGGCCAGGCTGGCACTTCCTTGGCCCCTAAGAAGTCCCAGTCTTGAAGGGGTCCCAGGAAAACACCCAGCCTTCTTCTTCCTTGAGAAGGGGTTCCTCCCGCCCTTTTCAGCCCACTTTCCAAGCCGGAAAAGGGGCAAAGGGAAGAAGAAGAAGGGGAAACACTAGGGGCGGCGTTCCCCCCCAAAAGCTGCCGAAGGTGGGGGGTGCCTGTCGAGCCATTGGGCAACATGGCAGTGACACGTAGCCGAGACCTGGATAGTGGATGTTCTTCGGGAGGGATATCTACTACCCTTCGAGTCTTGGCCTCCCCTCACCTACTCTCCGGTCCATCTCCAAACTTATGTTCCTGGATCTTCGAAGGACACCGCACTACAGCAAGAAGTGCAAGCCATGCTGAGCAAGGGTGCTGTAGAAGTCGTGTCGGACCAGTCTCCAGGCTTTTACAGCCGCGTCTTTCTCATAGAGAAAGCCTCAGGGGGATGGAGACCGGTCATAGACTTCTCTCCCCTGAACCGTTTCGTTTGCCAGACTTGGTTCACGATGGAAACAGCGCAATCTGTGGTGGCATCCATCAAGGAGAACGACTTCATGCTTACAGTGGACCTGAAGGATGCGTATTTTCAAATACCCATTCATCCACCCTCTCGCAAGTACCTCCGCTTTGTCCTCGGGGAGACGGTCTTCCAGTTCAGGGCACTTTGTTTCGGGCTCTCGACCGCTCCCCAGGTGTTCACGAGAGTCTTCTCTCTCGTGCCAGCTTGGGCCCACTCGCACGGGATAAGTCTACTGAGGTATTTCGATGACTGGCTAGTCCTGGCGGGCTCTCGCTCGTAGTTGCTACAGGACAGGGATCAACTCCTCGAGTTTTGCCGGGATCTAGGGATCGTGGTAAATCTCGAGAAGTCAGATCTCACCCCCAAGCAGAGGATAAAGTACCTGGGCATGCTGATAGACACGGTGGCAGCGAAAGTCTTTCCCTAGGACTCTTGTATCAACAAGTTCAGGCAGGCAGCACAACTGTTCCTGTCACGACAGGAGCAGCAGCCCGGCAATGGCAAGTCGTCATTGGTCACCCGTCATCTTTGGAGAAGCTAGTACCTCATGGGCGTCTTCTCCTGCGGTCTCTTCAGTGGAGACTAAAGGAGTATTGGTCCCAGTCCCGAGACCCCCAGTCCTTCATCATCCCTCTTTCCGAGGAGGTGAGGGAGGACCTTCGCTGGTGGGCAGATGACAGGAACCTCTTGATTGGAGTATCCCTGCATACTCCCCCTCCAGACATGCTTCTCTTCTCAGATGCATCGACCGAGGGATGGGGCGCACACCTGGAGGAGTTGCTGACTTCGGGAGTGTGGCACCAAGACGACAAGTGCCTTCACATCAACATCCTGGAACTCAAGGCGGCCTTTCTGGCCCTCGAAGAGTTCCAGGATTGAGTGATGGGATACTCCATGGTACTGATGAGCGACAATACCATGGTAGTGGCATACGTCAACAAGCAGGGGGCCTGGTGCCCCTCCAGCTTCATCAGTTGACAATGCAGGTGCACGAGTGGGCCACGACCCACTCGGTAGAGCTGTCAGCCAGGTACGTTCCAGGCAAGAGGAATGTTGTGGCAGATAAGCTCAGCCGCCAGAACCAGGTGTTAGGGACTGAATGGTACCTCCACCAGGAGATAGCGGAAAGGCTGTTCGACCTGTGGGGGCGTCCAGCCATCGATCTGTTCGCCACCCGGCACAACAGCAAGCTCCAGATCTTGTGTTCTGTCGTGCCGGACCCATGGGCCGCTGCGGAGGACGCGTTCCAGCATCCGTGGGACAACCTCGACGTATACGCCTTCCCTCCATTCTGTCTGATTCACTGAGTGATCAGCCGAGCAATGATCACCCCGAATTTCAGAATGATTCTGGTGGCACCCAAATGGCCCCAGGCCGTTTGGTGTCCGGACCTGCTAGCTCTCCTCTCCGAGGCGCCGAGAGAGATTCCCCCCTGGCCCAACCTGCTGCGTCAACCTCACCTAGAGCGGTTCCACCTGGCAGTGCATTCCCTGTGTCTTCACAGCTGGAGGTTATCCACCATCTCTTGCGAGCAAGAGGCTTTTCGCGTCGCGCTGCAACAGAGATGGCAGGATACCTCAGAAGATCCTCTGCAGCAGTATACCAGGGAAAGTGGCCCATCTTCTGTGGTTGGTGTTGTCGAAGGGTTATCTCTCCGGTCGGAGCCTCTGTTCAGCAGGTTGTGTGGACTTCCTCGTCTTCCTTTGCCGAGAGAAGCTTCTCTCCGTTTCAGCCATGAAAGGCTACGCATGCACTCGGCCTAGTCTTACGGCTGAAAGGAGTAGACATCTCCTCCTCTTTCGAGATATCTCTACTAATGAGAAGCTTGAAAGGTCCGGTCTTGCCCACCCAGGGATCTCAGGCCCCTGCGTGGGATGTGACTCTCGTCCTAAGGAGCCTGACTCGTGCACCGTACGAGCCTTTACGAGAGTCGTCAGACAGGGATCTGACCCTCAAGACCGTCTTCCTGCTAGCCCTGGCATCGGTGAAGAGAGTTGGCTAGCTTCACGGACTTTCCTTCAATGTTAAACACTCGAGGGGATGGGGATCAGTTATGCTCGATTTCGTCCCGGATTTCGTAGCGAAGACTCACGGTTCGAGTCCTTCATGATCCCCTCCCTAGAGGACTTTGTAGGTAATGAACCAGACGAGATGCTACTGTGTCCTGTTAGAGTGCTGCGGTGCTATCTGAAGAGGACTCGACACCTCCGGCCTGAGTGTCGACGACTCTTCGTTTGTACTGGCTCGACCAAGAAAGAAGTGTCCAAGAACACCATCTCTTTCTGGCTTCATGAGACAATAAGGAGAGCGTACTCTGCTGCAGGAGAAGACGACACCAGTACGCTTCGTCCGAGAGCTCACGAGGTCCGCAGCATTGGTCTGCCCCTCGCATTCCGGAAGAATATGTCGGTATCACAGGTGCTGAAGGCGGGGGTGTGCTCCCAGCAGACTACCTTCACCTCCTTCTACCTCCGGGATGTTGCACACAAGTCCATAGACACTTTTTCCTTGGGTCCTGTGGTGGCTGCTCAACAAGTTGTGTAGCTTATCCAGCTCCTCTAACAAGACAGGTTGCGTCTTGCCTAAGTTGTACGGTTGTGATTGGGAGAGTGAATGTGAAATGACTGGCCTCTCTTCCTTCTCCCCATCCTGGCTCTCTTCCCATGGGCAGGGAGCGAACGTGCCGTTACAAGCTGGATCTGGCGGTCGATGCAGGTAAGCACATAACAGGAGCTCCCGTTCTGTTCTTCCGTTCAGGTTGATAGAAGCAACCCCACTCCTTCCTCTTGCAAGGGGAGGAAGGAGACCATGACTATAAGACAAACCCAATGCTTGTATTTGCCTTTATGTCATCTGACATCAATTTCTTCCTAGCCTACTTTGCATGAACTGACGTCTTCCTCTTTCATGCAAAGAGACCCAGAAGTCTGACAACTGATCCTGCGTTTTGTTCATGAGACTTACCTGTCAGATATATATAAAGCTGTATTCTCCGAAGGACCGACAGAAATTCAAAACTTACACACAGGAAGTGGGCCAGGTGGTTAGTACCCATTCAGTTCGCTGGGAGACGGTATCAGGAACCATTCCATTTTCTATTCAGATTTTCTCTGTCGCCGGTATTGTCAACACCTGTTGTCAATACCTCCGTCGTTGGATTTCGAAAACTTTTCCACTTGAGTATTCTGATTGTCTTTTGGTTTTTGACTTTGGATTTGTGGATAGGCATATGCTTTTGTGGACTGTTTTGATTTTGGTTTTGGCTTTTCTTTGAACACTATGTCTGGTTCTAGTTCTGCTAGTTTCAGGGTGTGTGTTGTGAAGGAGTGTAAGGTGAGGCTACAGTAGTTAAGCTTCAGTAGACCCTCACACAGTATGCATGAGTTGTAGAGGGCATGTCTGTTTGTTGGATGATCGCTGCAAGGAGTGTGAGTCTTTGCCTGATTCGATTGGAAGGACTGACTCTTTGTACATAAGTTAGAGCGTGACCGTATCAGGAGGTCTTCCTCCAGGAGTGTGTCTGCTGGTGGAGTCAGGGTATTAATTTGTCACCTGTTAACCCTCCTAATGCTTCACCTTTCCCTGTCCAGTGTCAGCCTTCGGACCCTGTGTTTGGGCGGAAGGTAATGCCCTTGCGCAGATTTTGAACTCCATTCTTGCTTTGGAGTCGAAAGTGCTGGCGATTGAGAGTGTAGTGAAGTGCAGTGATCCCCCTAGTGTTGTGGAGGGGGCGTCAGATCGGCCCTATAATGCCTCTAGGCCTGGACCTCTGCCGAACTCCCAGGACTCAGGGAGTGGGCATGTCGAAAGCCGCAAGAGGGTTCTGGGGACCCCCACCGATCTGGCGTCCCTTGGCAGGCCATGTTGTCGTTTCCCAGGCTGCCAGGATCGTGCAGTTTTCCATGGATTGCTTCTCGTCCTCTGAGGCGCCCTCTCCACGCAAGGGCTTGTGTTCTCGGGTGGACTCTCGAGCTTTCAGAAATTGCAGAGGAGGACGCTTCTCTCCTCTTTCTCGAGCACTCGTTTCTTCTCCTGAGTGGTTACACGAAGTCCCAGAAGAGGACCAGGACTTCTTCCGAGGAGGACGTTTTTGAGCGTCCCAGTCGCCCCAAGAAGAGAGCTGTACAACTCCATGGTAGAAGGAGGAGGACGTCCCCTTCCCCCTCTTCTTCTCATAAGAGCAGCCCTTCTCCTGAGAGGGAGTCTTCTCCTTCAAAGCGTCTTCTCCAGAACATGCAGCGGCAGTTGGCTTCCCTTCTTGCTGCAAAGGAGTCTGAACCTCGTAGGCGCCGCAAGGATTTGACGCTGCCCGTTAAGAGGTCTAAGAGGTCTCCCTCTCCTGCTCTTTGTTCGTCTCTCTCTCCTGCGAGTTCTCCTGGTCACCCTCATCGTTCGTCGGATCGTTGGGTTTCCTTGCCTCGTCGTGATGCTCCTCAGGCTGCTGATCCTGACTTTTCTCTTGCTGGTCAGGACGCCCCTCTTGCAGCTCAAATTTCTGTCAGTCCTTCGGAGAATACAGCTATATACTCGTATATTTCTGCCAGGTAAGTATGAACAAACTTTATTTTATTATAAAAATATCATTTCTTACAACCTGATTTTTTGTCAGAGGCAGTTTTTTTCCCTTCCTCGCTCTCACGACCAGGAAGGGAAGACAAGGTGGTGAACTCCAGTCAGTTCATAGAGACTTAATCAGATTCCTCCCTTCAATCAGTAAGTCTCCTAATGTAAAGGACCAAGGGTTTGTATATTGTGTCGGAACAAATAACAATTTTTAAAGTAAATTGTATTTTTCCTAACTATACAAACCCGAGGTCCTTTACACTTTATGCCCACCTCATGCCACCCCTCAATCTGATACCTGGGCCGAAAGGCAAATTGGAATGTTTACATCCGGGCAGTCGGTACTCCTGCCTCCCGGACAGTAGTTAACTGTCTAACCACCTTGTTTGAAGTTCAGTGGCCGTTTCCAGCCTACGCCTGAAAGTAATCCGTAATGTAAAGGACCGAGGGTTTGTATAGCTAGGAAAAATACAATTTACTTTAAAAATTGTTATTTTTGTATCATATATGATCACGTCTTAAAGAATCTTCCGGAATTCACGAATGATGCTTTACAAGACTATCATGGGGGAACAGAATCAGTCTATTTTCTTTCCTTAAAATCTATGGCCTCTTCTGTATCTACAGACATCTCTTTTTCTCCTATGGCTTCAAAATCTTCTTCCATTGCTCCTTCTCAACCTTCCGTTTCGGGTCATTCTTCGGGGAAACTTTCGGTCTCTTCGCTCACTCATCCGGGCTCCCTACCATTAGCGGACTTGCCTTCGGGACAATCTCCGGCAAATCTCATAGCTTCTCAGGCTCCGGAGCTAGTTGCTGCGGCAGTTGGTGGTGCGGCTGTTCCTGCGTTCAATGTTCCGGTACCAGTAGTCTCAACAATCGCTCCGGTAGCTAGGATGACTGGTAACTTATCATCCGCAATCACTTTGGGTTCGGTACCCCGCAGCTTTCCATGAGAAACTCCTTTGAGTTCCGGTCCAACTGGGACGTTCTCCACCTGCCCGACGTTGTTGGCAGGAGCTCCGGTGGTTACCCTGAGTGTGACTTCTTCTCTCTTCCCTCCTTTGGTGCCTTCTTTCTCAAGCTTTCCGACAGGTTTCCTGATACAGCCTAGTCCGTGCTTTTCGAGTGTTGCGGCTTCTTCACTTCCAGAAGTGGGCGTGGTTCGTCCAGGTGTGGCCAGCCCAAGCGTGGCGCTTCCGTTGTTGGAGGGTGCGGGGTTTACGCAATCCTTTTCGGTTGCCCCCTACATGATCGCGGCTGATTCTCCAGGTGTTCGTCTCACGAACTCAGGTATATCGTGTTCCGGGTTGGCGGATTCGGTGTTTCCTAGGAGTCAGCCTGTCTCTTTTCCAGTCTCGACTCGGTCGGACCTGTCCGAAAAGGATTACTCTTGCGAAGAAGAGGATCCGGTACACAAAGCCTGTTCTCCTTCAATGAAAGAGAACGAAAGTACAGGCAGTCCCGGTTATTGGCGGGGTTCCGTTTCTGAGGTGTGATGATAACCGAAAATTGCCGCTAACCGAAAATCGGTGCTTTCTCGGCGATTTTCGGGGGTTATCGGCGCCGAAAAGCGCCGATTTTCGGTTATTGGTGCCTCTGTTAGGTATGTATTGGCACCAATACCTAATTATTGGCGCCAAAAATTGCCGATTTTCGTCGCTAGACAAGCCCCATAAAACCGAATCGCTGTTAACCAAGCCCGCCGTTAACCGGGGACTGCCTGTATAAGCGGATGGTGGACTTCATTCATGCGCTTTATCTGCAGTCCAAGGCTCCGGAGGAACCTATTCAACCGAATCAGGCGATGTTCGAGTCGCTGTTTGATTCGGAAGGGGTTTTATAAGGTTGCGGGTAACCCTTCTGCGGGTGTTCGGGTCCCTCTAAATGAATCAGGGTAAGCTCTCCTATCTAGGGTTTCCTCTTCGAATCGCCTGGTATCTGTCACGGCTAGAGAGGCGAGTATCTCGGAAGACACTTTCCTTAGTCAGTCAGAGGCCTTATCCCATTTGATGTGGATGTTATCCGGGTTAATGGGGTTCCTTAAACAGGATGGATATTCTCCCTCAGACCCGATGTTGTTCGACAACCTCATTAAACAGGATGGATATTCTCCCTCAGACCCAACGTTGTTCGACAACCTCATCACTTCGGTGTCAATGGGCCTAGCTTATCAGGTGAACATTTCGGCAGGACGTACGACTTTCTTTGGTAAGAAAAGGAGGGACTTCTTCCTGAATCATCTGCCTCCCCATTATCCGGACATTCACGAGGGATCTGTTGAGAGCTCCATTGGCGCTCAGCAACAGTCTTTTTTAGGGAGGAAGATGTATCGGCCATGGTAGATTTTGTTTCCTCTTCATCAGCTGTCGAGTCACAACAAGCAATGATTTGGGTGGCAGCGCAGAGTGCCAGATCACCGAGAGGTTCTAGGATGACATCACCGTCTAAGCATACTCGTTCCAGATCTCCAGTTAGGTCCCCTAAGAAAGTCCGTTTTTCCTCCAAGTCTTCTGTTCCTGCTTCAGATCCGAAACCTTCTGTCCTTAAGAAGGGTTTTCGGAAGTAGGAGACATTCCCTTTGTTTGCACCGGTTGGAGGTTGCCTGGTTCCGTTCTGGAACATCTGAAAGGAGTGGGGCGCGGGGAGTTGGGTAGTGGAAGTGTTAAGGAGTGGGTGCAGAGTCTCTTTTCGCTCTCTTCCTCCTCTATCCAACTCACGGTACATCTTCCCAGTTATTTCCCTTCCCCCATCAGGGGAATAGCTTTGGCAGCAGAAGTCCGAGCCCTTTTAGAGAAGGGAGCATTAGAACACGCTCCCCCTTCCCCAGGGTTTTACAGTCGGATTTTCGTGGCGCCAAAGTCGGGAGGATCTTGGAGACTCATCATCGATCTATTGAATCTCAACCAGTTCATCATCTCCCCAAAGTTTCATGTGGAAACTTCGCCCCAAAGTTTCATGGTAAATTTTGTTTCCTCTTCATCAGCTGTCGAGTCACAACAAGCAATGATTCGGGTGGCAGCGCAGAGTGCCAGATCACCGAGAGGTTCTAGGATGACATCACCGTCTAAGCATACTCGTTCCAGATCTCCAGTTAGGTCCCCTAAGAAAGTCCCTTTTTTACCATAACGATTACCTAACAATTATGATAGCTGATCAGTTCCTAAACGGCAGCGCTTTTAAATTGCGTGCGATTGTACTACAATTGCTGGTAACTGGTGTCGCCATCTACCACCATCCCGCTCGGTAGTCCCAAGGATCACGTACTGGTAAGTCAATTTCTGTTCCTGCCGTTCACGGGTAAACACCTGCGATCGAGTGCTCTTCAGACGCGCTACGTATTTTCATCGTTTTTCGCTGGATTTCGGTGAAGTACAATGCTGCAATTGTTGTTTGACTAGAATCATGTCAGATTCAGGATCGTCAGTTAGGTTTTGCGCCAGTGGGTGCAATGCTAGGCTTAAAATTAAGAGTTGTTACGACCCCCACACCGTGTGTGTAGATTGTAGAGGGGGATTGGCTTGCTCTAGGGAGTCGCCTTGCATCGAACGTAGTTGCTGGTCAGACCAGCAGTGGAGAATTTTTCTTTCTCATCAAGAAAAACTTGCTAAGGATAGAGTTAGGAAGGCGACTCATCGGGCTAAAGCTAAAGCTACATCAGACACCGAGAAAGTTAGCCTAGAAGGGAGTAGCCTAGGTGCGGGGCCGTCGGCAACGGCAGACTTTGTGGCGGCTACCGCAGACTTTGGGGCTTCTGCTTCTGTCTCAGCTTCTGCTCATTCTATATCTGCTTCCCCTGCTCCTAGTTCTCCTCCTTCTATTGAACCTATTATGCCAGCTTCCCACCCTGTTTCACCTAGTACCGTTGCCAGTCTCGAATCGAGGTTCGAGAAGAAGTTTGATTTTCTTTGTAGTACTATGCTTGAGTTGGGTAATTCTGTGAAGACTTTAATGGAAAAGTGTAATGTGTCTAGTGCTAGTGTTGTGCCTTCTGAGGGTTTGGTTGCTTGTCCCAGCAGGTCTCTAGCGAAAGGTCACTGTCCCGCTCCCCTGCATCAGGGAGAAGACATACCGGAAGTCGCAGGGAGCCTCTTGGGGTTTGCCCACAAGCAATCGTTCCCTCCATCGAGTCAGACCTCCACGGAAAAGGTGTGTCGTTCCGTGTACCGGAATCTTCCGAGTCGGGAGATTCTCCTCTCTCTCGATGGCGCAAATGGCGCTCGTCGGCTTCCAGACCATTGAAAAGGTCGTGGAAGTCGGACTATTTGTCCCCTCCTCCGTTGAAAAGGTCGAGGGATGCAGTGTGTGTGCCTCTGGCGCCAGGTGTGCATGACATTTCGTCCAGTTTGTCGGACGATTCAACCTTACATCGACCACCAACTAAGAAACGGATTTACATGCATTCGTCTCTTCCACCTCCCTCAGCTCTCAAGACGTCGACTGCACCCTGTGCCCCTCCAGCTTCACAGGCACCTTCTGCTCAGTGGGAGGGTGCTGCTGCCTCCCCTCCAGCAGATCTCCGAGTGTCACCCCTCGCGCCACAAGCACCACTTGCGCCCAGGGCACCTATCATTCCTCCTTCAGGAATTCCGCCATGTCCTCTGTCTTCCACCTCGAACGACGCCTTGGGTCCTCTTAGGAGGCAATTAGATAATATTGTTTCCTTATTTGGGAGTGCAACCAGCTCCACCCCAGCGCCTACCATGCCTGTTCAACCAGCAACCCCATCACCT
This sequence comes from Macrobrachium rosenbergii, assembly GCF_040412425.1. Taxonomy (NCBI): domain Eukaryota; kingdom Metazoa; phylum Arthropoda; class Malacostraca; order Decapoda; family Palaemonidae; genus Macrobrachium; species Macrobrachium rosenbergii. Next base: position 57,510,736 of record NC_089782.1, on the reverse strand, counting down.
CAGACCCAGGACCAAGCCGCTTCTGTGCCGGCTGTACCTGGTTTGTCCCCAGTTTACAGAAGAGGAAGTCCCAGAAGAGGGTCTACTTCTTATTTGCATATACTAAACTGCTTAGGTGTTTGTGGACCACTTATCCCGACTGCTTCGTCGCTCCTTCACCTAAGCCTCTGCAGTCCACTTTTCATATGGGAAGGCTGAGGCCTGATCCGATCGTTCCCAAACTGTCTTTATTGAAGGCGATCACGGCTCCCTTCATAAGCCTTGATGTGTGGCTGGCCGCCAAGAGGGATTCGGGAAAAGCAAATTTCACTTATACAACTTACCCGGTAGTTACATATAGCTGTCGTCTTTGACGTCACGGCAGTATTCAAATTTCGCACTAGCGCTATCGTTACAAAAGGTGATCCCTCTACCCCGCCCTCTATCGGGTATCGGGAACCGTCCCAAGAACACGTCATTAGTTTTTGCCGTGCGAACCGGTAATACGGTTCTGCTGCTGGTAGTATTTCTCAACAATTCGAACTTCTAATTCCTTTTTGGTGAAGTACTCGGTTTGTTGTTTTTGCTGGCGCTAGTTATTGCTTGAGAGTTATTATTAGTTAGACTATTATGTCTGATTCTGGTTCTAGTGGTATCCGGTTTTGCAGCAAAGGCTGCAAACCAGGCTTGTTAAGCTTAGTTTAGATCCGCACACTTTGTGCTTTTCATGCAGGGGCAAAAATGTTCTGCTGATTTGACTTGTAACGAGTGTGAACTTCTAACTTTGTCTGACTGGAGTGCTTTGGGAAGTACATGAAGAAGCTAGAAAGAGATAGGATTAGGAAGGCCTCTTCTAGGTCTTCGAGGTCAGAGGTAGTCAAGAGGTTTTCGTAAATCCTATTTTCCCTGCTCCCCTGTAGTTCCTGTAGTTTTACCTACCCCGGACACCGTTTCTCCCAATCCTGATACCATGTCAGTCCTTAATGCGTTTATGTCTTCCATGCAGAAAATGGGGACAATTTGCAGTGGTTAGTAGACCGCAGTGATAATGCAAGTGTTGTGCCTTGTGTAAGTGTTGTGGAGGAGGTAGCTTCTCGGCCCATTCACGCTCCCAGGTCTAGGGCCCTGTCAAGCTCCCAGGTTCCAGGGAGAAGGCATGCCGAAAGCCGAAAGGAGGTGAGTGGGACCTGCTCCCAGTAGTTGCCCCTCAAGCAGTCCTGTTGCCGCTTCCCAGGCTGCTGGCCCTCACCACCGAAAAGGTGAGGAGGCGGAGAGTGTCAGTGGATCCAGTTGGAGTTCCTCCCGCCTAGAGGTTGAAGACGACGCTTCTAGACCTTTGAAGAGGTCTCGTCTGCTTTCACCATTGAAGATTCCTAAGAAGAAGGCTCTTCTGGAGGATCCTACCCCTTCCTGTAGCTTTTGGGCAGAACCGAGAGGCTTTCTTCGTCGGACTCGTCTCATTCGTTTTGGCGGATCCTCCCTATCAGACGATTACATCTGAGAGGCCTGCTCCTTTGGCGCCTGTGACTCCTGTTCCTGTGGCGCCTGCTCCAGCATTCGATGAACCTCAACAGCTTGTGATTGACGGAATTAACGCCCGTTTGGACTCGATTTTACAACTTTTGTCTAAAAATCAAGTCTCTTCTTTGGCTCCTCCCACGATGCCAATGGCGCCACCTCAACTCCTCGTTCTGTCGCCCGGTAGCGCCGCCGCTTGCGCCTCCGTTGGCGCCACCTTTGGCTGCTGTGCCGATTGCGCCTCCTTTGGCGCCTCCTGTGATACCAGCGGTGCCCGCCTCGACTACTCTGTCTGCCGCTCCGGTAGCGCCGCCGCTTGCGCCTTCATTGGCGCCTCCTGTCGTTGTGGTACCGACGGCTCCTCCTTTGGCGCCACCTTCGGTTGCTGTATCAACTGCGCCTCCTTTGGCGCCTCCGATGGCTCCTCAACAGGCTCAAACTCTTTCGGTGACACAGCAAGAATATGTCACGAGCCTTCCAGCCCCCGCTCGTGTAACTCAAGTTTCAGTTCAAGGAGACTTGGATGAAGATGTTGTCCAGCTGGACTTATCCCCAATTTCTGACGAACTCCTCTCGGGCTTAGAGGAGCAGTGTAAGGAGGAGAAGCCTCCGCAACTCTCTTCCTACAAGAAGCTCTTGAAGTTCTTTATTGAAAACTTCCCTGATTCGTTTTCGCCTGCGGCTCCTCCGTCTCCTGGGTCCCAGTACAAGAGGGACAAGGCTTCTGTTTCTTCTTGGACTTTACCAAACTTGTCCTGTCCGTCTCGGCGAAGAAAGGCCTTAAGAAGATGGATGCTTGGCTGGCCGAGAAGAGGGAAATTGGAAAGAACGTCTTCTGTCTTCCCCTCCTCCTCAGTTGGTTCCTTCCGTAATCGAGTTGGTATGAGACTGGGGAAATGTTTTCCCTGGGTGTGGCTGCCTCCGCACAGGGGACTTCTCCAGTCTCATGGATGCCAGTAGGAGGACCGCACTTAATTCTGCGAAGGTCTTCTTTACGTCCTCCGAACTGGATCAAGTTTTCAAGAGCGTGATTTTCGGACTCTTGAAATAGTGAGCTTCCTGGACTGGGCGATTGCGGCCTTAGCCAGGAAGATTAAGGATTTTAATCTTCCTTCCGAGCTCTTGGATGATGTGGTAGGAGTAGTGGATTGCATGGATAGGGGCATCTGCGACGGTGCAGTAGAACTGGCCTCTTTATTTACGACAGGGGTTCTCAAAAAGAGGCAACTTTGGTGCTCCTTCCTAGCAAAAGGTGTTTCTTCAAACCAGAAGTCGGCTCTCTTGTTTTCTCCTTTAAACAAGGCTCATCTGTTTCCGCAAGAGTTGGTTGCTGCAATTTCCCAGGCGTTAGCCCAGAAGTCAACCCAGGATCTTTTGTCGCAGTCTGCCAAGAAAGCGAAGAGACCTGTGCTTTCTACCGCTTCTGTGCGCGGTGTTTCGTCCCCCGCTTTCTCGTATGGACAGTATAAAGGAAGACCCTCTAGACGTGTTTTTGGCAGGGCCAGAGGAAAAGGCAAAGCCACGCCTAGAACCTCGACGGCCCCAGAGAAGAAATGAACCTTTTGTCCTCCATTCAGCTGTAGGAGCCAGACTGCAAAGGTTCTGGCAAGAGTGGCAACAGATCTCGGCAGACCCTTGGACGATCCAAGTTTTAAAAGAAGGATATGCCATCCCCTTCCTTTCCAAACCTCCTTTAGTGGAGGCTCCAGTTTCTTTACAGGCGTACTCACACAACTCCGTGAAACTAGACGCCCTTCGCTCAGAAGTCCGAGCCATGCTGGAGAAGGGCGATAGAACTGCTTCATGCCCTCTATCTCCAGGTTTCTACAATCGTCTGTTCCTGGTTACGAAAGCATCAGGGGGATGGAGACCCGTCCTGGACGTGAGTGCGTTGAATGTCTTCGTTCAGAAGACAAAATTCTCCATGGAGACAACTCAGTCGGTCTTGGCGTCTTTACATCAGGGGGATTGGATGGTCTCGATAGACCTCCAAGACGCTTATTTTCACGCCCGATACACCCAGCTTCAAGGAAGTTCCTGAGGTTCGTCTTCGAGGACAGGTTTATCAGTTCCGTTCCCTCTGCTTCGGTCTGTCGACAGCCCCGCAAGTTTTCACAAGGATCCTGTTGTCAGTAGCCAGACATCTTCACCTGGAAGGAATTGAGTTTCCATGTACCTCGACGATTGGCTGCTCAAAGCTGCTTCGAGGAGAGCTGTTTGGAGGACCTATCAAAGACTCTTCAATTAACGAAGTCTCTAGGCCTCATTATCAACGAGAAGAAGTCTTGCCTTACTCCCAGTCAGCAGATTGTCTATTTGGGAGTGAGTCTGGACTCTCAGACTTTTCAGGCTTTTCTGTCCAACCAACGGATAGCCTCATGCCTGCAGAAGATCGACGACTTTCTGCAGAGGAAGATTTGTTCATGAACGAATGGATGAGCCTCGTGGGAACCTTAACTTCAGTGGAGAAGTTTGTAAAACTGGGGCGCTTGAACCTGAGACCACTGCAGTTTTACCTGCAAGAGAAGTGGCCCAGGAAACAGTTCCCGGACTCCTTCACATTCGCCATTTCGGAAAAGATAAAGGAGTGCCTCCGTTGGTGGAGGTCAGAAGGAAGGCTGTCACAAGGACTTCCTCTTCAGCTTCCGAACCCAGACCTAACTCTTTTTCCGACGCCTCGGACAAGGGCTGGGGAGCGACTATGGGGACAAAAGAAGTTTTGGGCCAGTGGCAAAGAGAAGAGAGAAACTGGCATATCAATCGAAAAGGAACTAAAAGCGGTTCACTTAGCCCTGTTAGCCTTTCAAAAAGAAGTGGAAGGCAAATGCGTCTTGGTCCAGGCGGACAACACGACCGCTCTGGCATACATTCGAAACAGGGGGCACTCACTGCGTGGTCCCTCACGAGACCTCGAGGAGCTACTAGTTTGGACGGAGGAGATCGGGACCAGACTAGTAACGAGATTCATTCAAGGGGAGAAAAATGTAGCAGCGGACCTTCTCAGCAGAAAGAACCAGGTCCTATCCAACGAGTGGACTTTACATCCCCTAGTTTGCGAGGAGCTTTGGAAGATATGGGGGCGTCCGCTCATAGATCTCTTTGCAACCGACAAAACGACTCGGCTGCCCCTTTACTGCTCTCCGGTTCCAGACAACAAAGCGGTTTTTCGTGGATGCAATGTTCATGGACTGGTCGGACCTGGACCTGTATGCCTTTCCCCGTTCAAGATCCTGCGGCAAGTCATCTCGAAGTTCTCAAGCCATCGAAACGTAAGGATGACTCTGGTGGCTCCATTCTGGCCGTCCAGGAGTGGTTCCCGGACCTTCTAAACCTTCTGTCAGACTTTCCGAGACTTCTGCCAGAGAGACCAGATTTACTCAGACAGCCGCACTTTCAGAGGTTCCACCAAAACTTGTCCGCTCTTCATCTTGTCGCCTGCAGACTGTCAGGAGACTCATCAGAAAGAGAGGCTTTTCAAGAGAGGCTTTGGAAGCTATCGCGAAGCCAAGAAGAGAATCCTCTGACAATGTTTACCAGGCGAAGTGGACACAGTTTAGGTCCTGGTGTCGAAGAGAAGGCGTGTCTTCTTCTTCGACGTCTATAGCCCAGATGGCCGATTTTCTCTTGTTCCTCCACAGAGAGAAAAAGCTTGCTGTACCTACCATTAAAGGGTATAGAGCCATGTTAGCTTCGGTCTTTCGACATAGGGGTCTTGAAGTGTCTTTGAGTCAAGACCTTTCAGATCTGATTAGATCATTTAATACGTCAAAGAGAGACCAGAAGAGACCAGTGGCGTGGAATCTTGACGTAGTGCTGAGATGGTTACGGTCTCAGTCCTTTGAACCGATGGCGAACATCTCCTTGAAGGATCTCACGAAAAAGACTCTTTTTTTGGTAGCTCTGGCTACGGCCAGGAGAGTAAGTGAGCTACATGCGATTGACAAAAGAGTAGGCTTTGCTAAGGGGAAGGCAGTATGTATGTCTACTCTTGGTTTCTTAGCCAAGAACGAAGACCCGTCTAGACCTTGGCCAAGAGAGTTCGAAATTAGGGACCTTTCCCAATTGGTCGGTCCCGAAGAACCCGAAAGGTACCTCTGCCCTGTGAGAGCTCTCAAGTTCTACGTTCAGAGAACGAAGAAGCTCAGAGGTCCCAATGACCACCTCTGGTGCTCGGTTAGAGATCCTTCTAGGCCTCTCTCTAAGAATGCCCTTTCTTTCTTTTTGAGAAGCCTGATAAAAGAAGCTCATGAGCAGTGTGCTGACTCGGAGATGGGTATTCTTAAGGTAAAAGCGCACGAGATTAGAGCGGTTTCGACTTCTGTAGCCTTTAGCAGAAACTTATCTGTGAAGGACTTGGTTAAGTCCACCTTTTGGAGATGCAAGTCAGTGTTTGCATCGCATTATTTAGTGGACGTGCAAACTGTTTTCGAAGAGTGCAGTACGCTGGGGCCCTTTATTGCGACTGACACGGTGTTGGGGAGGGTGAAAAGGAGTCCGCTCCTTAACTAACATTTTCACCTTGGTGTTGGGGTTGTTGTTTTTGAAGGTTGCCTGGAGATACATGATGTGTTAGTATCTTCCAGTTTTTAATCTTTGGTATTGGTTTTATGGTAATGTTAGGTGATCCCTCGTTTTGTTGTTCGTTGTACTGCGCCTGATCAAGGGCATCAGACTTGTCCGCACGCAGCCATGTTCTCTACGGCAGGTACTGTTTTTATTGTGTCCGACACACGGATCCCTTTATATCCTCTCGGCACAATATAAAGGCCAGCAGACTACAGAGGCAGTAACCACTGAGTCAGCTACCTTTAAAGGTAAGGAACCTATGTCTAACTTGTTGCAAGTAGATAATTCCAAGAATTTTATTAGCTGCCAGTGCCCCACCTCCTCAAGGTGCCAATCAGCTATATGTAACTACCGGGTAAGTTGTATAAGTGAAAATGAAATTTTTATGATAAAATAACGTTTCACTTATACTTACCCGGTAGTTACATAATCATAACCCTCCCTCCTCCCCTCACCTGGGCAGTTGGGCAAAAACTTATGGCGTGTTCTTGGGACGGTTCCCGATACCCGATAGAGGCGGGGGGGTAGAGGGATCACCTTTTGTAACGACGAAGCGCTAGCGCGAAATTTGAATACTGCCGTGACGTCAAAGACGACAGCTATATGTAACTACCGGGTAAGTATAAGTGAAACATTATTTTATCATAAAAATTTCATTTTCGCATTTCCTCCTTCCAAGTTGCAGAGTAAGAGATACCAATTCTACGTTACTGGGGAAGCTCCGTCCCTGGGAGTTTCTGCCTCCTCCCAGGGGGACTTCTCCAGTTTAGTGGACGCCAATAGAAGATCGGCTTTCTCATCGGCTAAAGTGTTCTTCTCCTCCTCGGAAATGGACCATCTCGTCAAGAACCTCTTCAAGGTGTTAGAGATCCTCAGTCTTTTAGACTGGACTGTGGGTGTCTTAGCATCCAAGATTGAGAACTGCCCTGATATCCCAGAGGACGTGACGTCGGAACTTGTGAGTTTCTTGTCTTGTGGAGACAAGTCTGTGAGGGACGCAGCAGACGAGTTAGCCTCCCTTTACACCTTAGGAGTCCTCAAGAAGAGGGAACTCTGGTGCTCGTTCGTTACCAGAGGGGTCACCACCACTCAGAAATCTGCCTTGCTCTTCGCTCCCTTGGTCAAAGAACATCTCTTTCCAGAAGAATTGATCAGGAATATTGCCTCTTCCCTCGAGAAGAAGTCGACCAATGACCTACTCGCCCGGTCCTTCAAGAAGCCATAGCCGACAACGACAGCCCCGACTAAGTCGGCATCTCCTATTCAACCCTTTCGAGGGGGCCAATCTCGTCCTTACCACAGACCCAGGACCAACCTGCGCCCTCCTTACAAGTCCAAGTCCAAATCTTCTTCCAAACCCAACACCAAGTGAGTCCTCTTTCCTTCGCCCAACAGTAGGAGCCAGGCTGCAGCTTTTTTGGAGAGAATGGACTCGTCGCGATGCGGAAGCTTGGGTTGTCCAAGTTCTTCGCTTTGGTTATGCAATTCCCTTCAGAGATCCTCCACCTTTGACTTGCAAGCGTCTTCCATTGTCCGCTTACTCTCCAGGATCAGACAAATTTCTTGCCCTGAGTCTGGGAGTAGAAGCTCTTCACCTCAAATCAGCGATCGAGGAAGTTCAAGATCCGTCGTCGCCAGGGTTCTACAATCGCCTCTTCGTAGTTACCAAGACCTCAGGCGGTTGGAGACTGGTTTTGGATGTCAGCGCCCTCAACCAGTTCGTGTCCAAGACGAAGTTCGCTATGGAGACCCCTCAGTCCGTTCTGTCATCTCTTCAGAAGGGGGACTGGATGGTCTCTCTGGACATGGAGGACGCGTACTTACACATCCCCATCCATCAAGATTCGAGGAAGTTCCTTCGCTTCATGTTCCAAGGAAGAGTCTTCCAATTCAAAGCGATGTGCTTCGGACTCTCAACAGCCCCTCAAGTCTTTACACGAGTCCTCGCCCCACTGGGCAAATGGCTACATCTGTTGGGTGTAAATGTGTCCCTTTATCTGGACGACTGGCTTCTCCGTTCCTCCTCGGAAAGTCAGTGCTTAGAGGACCTAAGGAGGACACTCATTTTGACAAGCAATCTGGGACTCATTATCAACCTGCCAAAGTCGCAACTAATTCCCAGTCAGAGTATTCTTTATTTGGGGATGACTCTGAACTCTCTAGCTTTTCGGGCTTTTCTCTCCCCGAAAAGAGTGCAGAGTTGTCTCCAAACCGTCCGACACTTCAAGAACCGAAGGGAATGCTCGGCCCAAGAGTGGATGAGTCTTCTAGGGACCTTGTCATCGGTGGAGAAGTTCGTGAGACTGGGTCGCCTCCACATGAGACCTTTTCAGTTCTTCCTGGAACAAGTTTGGTCCAGGAACTCTCCTCTTTCCCAGACTTTTATCATCACAGAAGCTATCAAGCAAGATCTTCATTGGTGGCTGTCGGAGGAGAAACTCCAAGAAGGCCTGAATCTTTCTCCTCCCATCCCCACTCTACAGTTCTTCTCCGATGCTTCGGACGTCGGTTGGGGAGCCCTGCTGGAAGGTTCCAAGGTATCGGGACTTTGGTCGGAATCCCAGAAGGCTCTTCACATCAATCACAAAGAGCTTCTGGCTATTCACCTAGGTCTCCTGGCTTTTTCGGACAGAATCAAGGGCCAGACGGTGGCCATTCATGCGGACAACACCATGGCACTAGCTTACATCCGCAAGCAAGGCAGCACCCATTCATTCTCCCTGTACCAACTTACCAGGGAACTCCTCCTTTGGACGGACTCACTACCAGTTTGCATTGTTCCAAGATTTGTCCAAGGGAAATGCAATGTCTTAGCAGACGAGCTCAGCAGGAGAAATCAGGTCCTTCCTTCAGAGTGGACCCTGAACCAGCTGGTATGCAACGCTCTGTGGAAGTTATGGGGAACTCCGATGGTCGATCTTTTTGCCACCTCAAGGAACCATCGTCTCCCCCTGTTTTGTTCGCCGGTTCCGGATCCACAGGCTTGGTCAGTGGATGCGATGCTGCTCGATTGGTCGGACCTAGACCTTTATGCATTTCCCCCCTTCGGGATGATAAGGCAAGTCATCAACAAGCTGATGAACCACCAGAACGTCTCCATGACTCTGATTGCCCCGTTCTGGCCAAGGAAGGAGTGGTTTCCGGACCTAGTCAGCCTCCTTCAGGACTACCCAAGGTCTCTTCCTTTAAAGAAGCATCTTCTCAGACAGCCCCACTTTCGCAAGTTTCATCAGGGGTTGTCTACGCTAGACCTGACAGGCTTCAGACTGTCAGGAAACTCATAGGAAGAAGGGTTTTTCAAGACGAGCTGCGGAAGCAATTGCAAAGTGCAGAAGGATATCTTCTAACAGGCTGTACCAGTCCAAGTGGACAGTCTTCAGAAGATGGTGTAAGAAGAATAAGATCTCTTCTTCTTCGACCTCTGTTGCACAGATAGCGGACTTCCTTCTGTTCCTCAGGGATGAACGTCAGCTAGCTGTCTCCACTGTTAGAGGATACAGAGCCATGCTATCCTCAGTTTTTAAACATCATGGTCTTGATCTCACTAATAACGAGGATTTGACCGATCTGGTTAGGTCATTCGAAACCTCCAAGACTTCCTCTCCTCCCCTCTCTTGGAATCTGGACGTCGTCCTAAAATGGCTCTCATCTCCCTCGTTCGAGCCTCTCCGTTCTGCTTCTCTGAAGAACCTTACGAAGAAGACTCTCTTTCTGTTCGCCTTAGCATCTGCAAAGAGAGTCAGCGAGCTACATGCAATAGAGAAGAAGGTAGGCTTTGCTCAAGATGATGCCCTTTACTCCCTCATTCCAGAGTTTTTGGCTAAGAACAAGAACCCTTCGGTCCCCTGGCCTAAATTCTTCAGGCTCAAGAGCCTCGCTGCCCTAGTAGGCCCAGAAGAAGACGAGAGAGAACTGTGTCCCGTCAGAGCTCTTAGATACTACTTGCATAGGACGGAGAAAGTTAGGGGTCCTTCTCCCAGACTTTGGTGCTCCGTTCGGAACCCTCTTAAACCTCTCTCAAAGAATGCAATCTCATTCTTCCTCAGGGACCTCATTATGGAAGCACACACGCAAATACGTGAAGAGGACATCCGTCTGCTCAAAATTAAAGCGCATGAAGTCAGGGCAGTGGCAACTTCCACAGCATTTAAACACAATCTGTCACTTAATGCTATTATTCAAAATACTTTCTGGAGGTCCAGATCAGTATTTGCTGTACATTACTTGAAGGATTTGGAGACGGTCTTTGGTGATTCCTTCTCCCTCGGACCCTTGTCCGTGGCTGGCATGGTAGTAGGTGAAACATTGTAGGAATTGGCCTATTTTATTCCTCTTCATATTGTTTCTTTTTATCTTGTATTTTGTTTGTCGGTTATGGGAAGCTGGGGGGGTAGTGCCACCCTCAGGTGCCCTCCAATCATTTATTGTATTTAGGTGGAAGGGTTTTTTGGTTTATTTAGGTTTAGGTGTCGCATTGTATGTCTGGTCTTTAGCCCAGGGCAAGGGCAAACTTGTTTATTTCTCTGCAAGTCTCCGGAGCAATCCATGACTTCAGTTATTCCATCCCAATAGAAGCTCTCTGTGGACTACCTTCCACGCTTTCTACTAGTAAGAGGAGTACTGACCAGAGGCAGTACCTTCCTGCAGTAGCTCCCTTACAGGGTAAGGATCACAAGCAGTATTTTATACTGTTATATGGACTGAATTATTTGGATTGGTTCTTTCTAATCCACGCCCTCCTCCTTCAATAGCGAGTCAGCTATCATAATTGTTAGGTAATCGTTGTGGTAAAAATGAGATTTTTATAATAAAATTAAGTTTTACCATACTTACCTAACAATTATGTATCATAGCCCACCCTTCCTCCCCTCAGGTGGATAGTGTGGCAGGCACAGAAATTGACTTACCAGTACATGATCCTTGGGACTACCGAGCGGGATGGCGGTAGATGGTGACACCAGTTACCGGCAATTGTAGTACAGTTGCGCGCAATTTAAAAGCGCTGCCGTTAGGAACTGATCAGCTATCATAATTGTTAGGTAAGTATGGTAAAACTTAATTTTATTATAAAAATCTCATTTTTCTCCAAGTCTTCTGTTCCTGCTTCAGATCCGAAACCTTCTGTCCTTAAGAAGGGTTTTCGGAAGTAGGAGACATTCCCTTCGTCTGCACTGGTTGGAGGTTGCCTGGTTCCGTTCTGGAACATCTGGAAGGAGTGGGGCACGGGGAGTTGGTTCATCTTCCCAGTTATTTCCCTTCCTCCATCAGGGGAATAGCTTTGGCAGCAGAAGTTGAGCCTGGCAGCAGAAGTCTGAGCCCTTTTAGAGAAGGGAGCATTAGAACATGCTCCCCCTTCCCCAGGGTTTTACAGTCAGATTTTCGTGGCACCAAAGTTGGGAGGATCTTGGAGACCCATCATCGATCTCTCGAATCTCAACCGGTTCGTCATCTCCCCAAAGTTTCATGTGGAAACTTCGCCCCAAAGTTTCATGTGGAAACTTCGCAGTCGGTGCTGCGGTCAGTTCGGCGAGACGATTGGATGATTTCAGTGGACCTCAAGGACGCATATCTCCAGGTTCCGATTCATCAGGAATCTCGGAAGTTCCTTCGTTTCTCGGGTCCAACTGGAACATTCCAGTTCAAAGTCCTCTGCTTCAGTCTGACCACAACACCTCAGGTATTTACGAGGGTGATGTCTCCTGTATCAGACATAATGCATCGTCAGGGTTTCCAAATGAGGAGATACCTCGACGATTGGTTAGTTCAGGCTTCGTCAGTAGACGAAGTTTTGCAGGCGAGGGACTTCTTACTGAACTTATGTCAGAAGTTAGGAATTCGAATCAACTTGGAAAAGAGCTCACTAATTCCAGTACAGACAAAGACATATTTGGGAATAACAATTCAGACGCATCTTTTGAGGGCTTTCCTGACAGAGGAGTGGGTCTTGGCGATTCTGAGTCAGTTGGAAACATTACTATCGAACAGAGCTCAACCTGTGAGCCTGTGGAAAAGCTTGCTGGGCCAAATGGCCTCTCTCTCACTTCTAATTCCAGGGTCTCGTCTCTGGATGCGTTCTCTTCAGGCATGTCTTAGGAATCGCTGGGACTTTCAGGAGGAGAACGCGTTTATAATCTGCGACAATTCTTGCCCGAAGGATCTTCGGTGGTGGTCAGAAGAGTATCATCTGACCATCGGCGTAAGATTGGACTCCCCCCTTCCAGGCGTTCATCTGTACACAGATGCCTCAGATTGGGGTTGGGGAGCAACCCTGGAGGAATGTCAGGCCCAAGGCCTTTGGAGAGATCTGGATCAGAAGGAGTCCATCAACTACAGGGAGCTAAGAGCGGTAGAGGAGGCTCTAGGTTGCTTCGCAGATCAAATAAGCAACAAGACAGTAGCGCTCTTTTGCGACAATGCAACAGCAGTGTCCTATCTCAAGGAGGGAGGGGGAACAAAATCGCAAGAATTAAACGAAATAGCACAGAGAATTCTCCGTTGGTGCGAGATCCACAGAGTTACTCTCATTCCCCAGTTTTTGTCGGGAAAACTCAATGTTTCGGCGGAAGCTCTAAGCCGGTCGCAAGAAGTTCTGGGGGGAGAATGGACACTAGTGCAGGAGGAAGTACGACTTCTATTGAAGAAATGGCCAGCAACAATAGACCTATTCACTACAAGGCTAAATTTTTCCCTTCCAGTATACTTCTCCCCAGTAGCAGATCCCATGTCTTGCAGGACGGACGCCATGCTACACTCTTGGAACGACATGCAAGTGTATGCATTCCCTCCATTCAGAATGATTCAGGAAGTGCTGATGAAGCTCAGGAACTCCAACACCCAAATGATGTTGATTTGCCCTTTCTGGCCCCAAAAACCTTGGTTTCCGGACCTTTTGGACTTGCTGACAGATGTCCCGGTATTCCTCCCAGGGAGGAAGGATCTTCTCAGACAGCCGCATTTCCATCACTTCCACCGGAACCTCCGCGTGCTGAAGCTAGCTGTGTGGACTGTCCAGCGAGCAGCATGCCATGCAGGACTCTCTAAGGCAGTGGCTCGCCAACTGTCTTTCTGTCTGAGAAGATCAACCAGGAGACTGTATCAGGCCAAGTGAGCGGTGTACCACAGTTGGTGCCGGAAACAAGGTCATCATATTTCACTTCCATCAGTAGCGAAAGTAGCAGACTTCCTCCTATTTCTTAGAAGGGAAAAGAAACTATCCTACTCTACGATCACAGGTTACGGGTCAATGCTTAGTAGCACATTCTGTTTCCATCTTCCGGAATTGGCGACCAGCAAAATTCTTCACGATCTTCTAAGGTCTTTTAAAATAAAACGCCCGGTTCTTCCGCTTCGGGTCCCTTCGTGGGATTTAACGGCAGTGTTAGGTCTCCTTAGATCATCAGCATACGAACCTTTAGAATCACTGTCACTAAGGCAATTGACGAAAAAGGTATTGTTTTTAGTTGTGCTGGCCACAGCTAAAAAAAGTAGGAGAAATTTGAGCTGTTTCAAGAACTGTATCCTTCTCAGGGAAAGATATTTTTCTTTCCTACTTGCCGGAATTCGTGGCAAAATCAGAATCAGAATCGAATCCTCTACCCAGAGCGTTTAAGGTCGTGTCTTTGGAAGATTTCGTAGGAGGTGATGCTTCAAAAATGCTGTAATGTCCGGTTAGGGTGCTGAAGGCTTATTTGTCGCGTACAGAAAAGCTTTTGCCTTGCCCGAGAACGCTATTCGTTTCCCCCAGATGTCCTTTTCTCGTTCAATCTCGAAGAGTGCTATAAGTTTCTATCTAAGAGAAGTGATTCAACAAGCGTCGGAGGATTCTTCATCTCTTGTGGAACCATCGAACTCCTCTGGGCGTCCAAGAGCTCATAGTATTAGAGGGGTGGCGACATCGTTGGCATTCCTCAGGAATTTTTCAGTGTCGACAATCCTAGAAGCAGCAACTTGGAAGTCAGTATCTGTTTTCACGTCTTTCTACCGTAGGGACATTCAATTTTTGTCAGAGAAGAGTTACTCACTATCAGTGAATCGGGATCCATTTAGGGAGTACAAAGTTGACATTAGTACAATGGAGTTAGGTAAATCCAGGTTTTCAAATTCGATTTATTCACCCATTCTGCACAAACATCGACGACAACAGACATCGATGAATCAGAAGAGACTGCACTCTCAACTTCTCCTCCATACATGAGAGGTTACAGTAGCCACGTAGGAGGTTCGTCGTACTCCTCCATACATGAGAGGCTATGAATAACCACATGGGAGGTTCACCATGCTCCACTTCATGCGAGGCTTTGATTAGCCACATGGAAGTTGGTCTTCTCTTCATCCATGGGAGGGTTTCTTTGAATACCACTTGGGAAGTAGCTCGACTCAGACAGTACCGTGACATGAGACTGATGTCGAGGGTACTCTCTCCTTACAGCCATCCCTACCTGCCGGGTGGATAACCAGGTGAGGATTCGTTTATGTATAATAGTAGGTGAATAATGAGTTACCTGCTTTACTTGTTGGTAGGTCGGTCTGACTTAGATTGATCCCACCTCCACTAAATTTTGTTAATCGGGCTAATTCAGATGTTCAGGGAGTGTACTGCAATATGAAGTTTTCATAATATAAAACTAATATTGTAATACTTACCTGAACACCCAAATGATTCCCACCCTCCTCCCCACTTCAATCTGATTAATGAATAACGCAATTGGGGATCTCGGCCACACTCGGCCGGGACTTGCAGCAGCGTTGCCAATGGTACGCTAGGTAACTCTTATGACAAGATTTTCCTGTAAGTGTTGGTAACGCTGACAGTTAATTACCCACTTAGCGGGTAATGAGTTATGGGGATGTAGTTCGGGCTGGTAGGTGACCAGGGCTAATTCAGGTGTTCAGGTAAGTATTACAATATTAGTTTTATTATGAAAACTTCATATCCCAGAGCCCAAGATTGTACATAATATACCGAGTAAACAAAAAAAAAAAATTTAAAAATCGTGAAAATAAAATTTGAGGATCAAGATCTGCCCCCCAAAATAAAAGTTTTAGGTCAAAACAGAGAAATAAGGCCGTATGTCCCAAAGCCACTGCAGTGTCAAAAATGTAGTAAATATGGGCATGCAAAAAAATATTGTCGAAACTAACCTGTATGTGCGTACTGTATTGTGGATCGGAAGAACATGCCACACAATGGAATTGCAGTGAACCAAAATATATAAACTGTGGGCAGAATCATCATGCAAGATCCAAAGAATTCATGTATTACATGTACAACACGGGATTGAAAATGCTACAAGAAATAACAGGAATGTCTATTAGAGAGGCTAAATTAGAATTGAAAATGAGAGGAATTCAAGATCCTGCTAAGAAACTTACATATGCCTTTACAACAAGAACTAATAATGAATCAAAAATACATACAGATAGAAGTAAGAAACCACAGGAAAATAAATCTCAAGAAGAAAATAATGCTTTACAGAAAAATAATAAAATGGTAAAGAATCAAGAAACAGGCACAAAGGATATGGGTGACATTTTATCCAACTCTTTTGAAATGTTAATGCAAATAGCACAAGATGATGATACTACTACAGAAGAGACAGAGGAAAGTCGTAATGGAGTGGAAATTAAAGATAAAAGAAAGGCCTTTGGAGAGAACACCACCCAAAACGAAAAACCAACTATAATTAGAGCAACATCAGTTAAACCAAAGACAAAGGATATAAAGAAAGAACAAAAACAAACTAAGAATATACGTTTATCTCCTAAAATAATAGTAAAACCTATGGATACAGATATCCAAAACACTGAAGTTAAAGATGGTAATGATTATTATGTCAAGGGAGAAGAGATTACTGTCACCAATAATTGGTACGAGCAAATGAAACAAGGAATGTACATGAAAACACGTGTGGATGTAATGATTGTTTTATAGAATTGTGCAATAATAACAAAAACTTAACAAAAGATGGTTTAACAAACATAAGAAATTTTATGAAATATAGAAAAAGAGAAACCAAAGATTTGAGTACCCATGAAAAAGATTGCATTTGCGTTGAGCACTTACTATATTATAAAGATAAACAATGAATGTTGTGAGTAAATTATTAGAAAATAGCCCTTTGTTGGCTGACTCGGTTGAGCTTCAGACTGTCACTCGATGGGCCGGAGTTCAATTCCCGCGGCCGGCTGATGAAGAGTTAGAGGAATTTATTTCTGGTGATAGAAATTAATTTCTCGCTATAATGTGGTTCAGATTCCACAATAAACTGTAGGTCCCGTTGCTAAGTAACCAATTGGTTCTTAGCCACGTAAAATAAGTCTAATCCTTCGGGCCAGCCCTAGGAGAGCTGTTAATCAGCTCAGTGGTCTGGTAAAACTAAGGTATACTTAACTTAATTAGAAAAAATGCAAGTTGATAACACAAAAAAAGAGAGTAAAACTCAACCGCTATAACAAAATATTTTCAGTAGCTATATTATACAGTGGAACGTAAATGGTCTGCAGACCAGATTACACCTGGGAGAAATACAACGATTACTAAAAGAATATGAACCAATGATATTATGTTTACATGTCAACAAAACAATATCAACAGTAGGTAAATATACCTTAATCTACATCTAGAGAGGAAGAAGGAAATTTAAGTACTGCTATACTGTATATGTACATAACAAGGTATGTTATGACAAAGTACCTGTAAACTTGACTGATCTGCAAATATCAAGTATTAGAATATGAATAAAAAACGATAATTACATAATTTATAATTTATATACAACCAACCTAATAAAAATTATGACTTTGACAAACTTAAAGAATTACTTAATAATGCCAAGGAACCTACATTAATAGTAGGCAGTTTTAATGCTAACAACCCAATGTGGGACTGTAATTGTACAGGCTCAAATAGAACAGGAAGTAAAATAGAAGAATTCATTGGTTCATGTGACATGTGCTGTATAAATGATAATGAAATCAGCACATATTTTTCTAAAACACATGGAACATTTTCCTCAATTGACTTGACTCTATGTACAACAAACATAGTTGACAGCTTGGAATGGAATACAGTTGATGAATTGCATACAAGACAAGTGATCTTTTCCCAATATTAGTTTCATTTATTACAAAATAATCCCACCAAGCATGTCTCCCAATATAACATTTATAAAGCAGATTGGGATCAATATGAATTCCACACTAGGAATATCCCACCATTTGAATATTTAAAAGACCACAATGAAACTAATAAATTTCTTGTTGATTTCATTAAAAATGCTGCTGATAAAGCAATACCAAAATCAAAATCTCATTCAACAGAACACAAAGTCCCATGGTGGTCTGAAAACTAACAGAATTAATAAAAATAAAACACAGATTGGAAGAAGATTAGATCATTTGAATAGAAAGTTCAGTAAAATAAACAAAACATTACTGATATTAGAAGGAACTTTACAAAAAATTACTATATTATTACTAGAAATTGATACATTAAAACCTCTATTGCAATACACTCCCTGAACACCTGAATTAGCCCTTAATCCCACTAGCCCGAACAACTCTCAACTACCCATCCCACTATAGTGGGAATTTTAACAGCCAGCGTTACCAACGCTGCAGGTAAAATCTGTCACTTGAGCTACCATAACAAACAGTTGGCAACACTGACACAGGTGTGCGCCGACACGCCCCATTTTCGTCAGTTGTTTTTTGTTCGCGCTGCTGGAAGGTTGCTTCCTTCTGCAGTGCGAGGTTTTAATCCTATTGCCCGACTTCTCTGTATTTTTGACTTGTGGTGAAGACCTGGATTGTATTCAACAGGTTTCTGGATTTTCTGGATATCTTCGACGTGGAACGTCTTTTGGATTTTGACTTGCTGGTTCCCGGTCTCAATTGTGCGTCACCGACTTTTCACCTTCTATTACCGTGCCATCGGCTTCGACGTCGGCCTCGACTGCCTACGACGGTGGACGCTGGCGCTCATTGCTTCTTCCTGCAAAGACGGATGAGTACCTTGAGACACAATAGACATTCCGTCAGGTATGTAGGAAGGTTAAATGTGGTGTCCAGACTCATTGCGATGAATGTTCCCATTGGAGGGCACAAGAGAGGGATGATTACATTCGTCACCGCAAGTCTTTGGCTAGTAACGGTGGCAGACGTCGGTCAGATTCTCGTTGCCTCAAGTATCTCAGACTTCTGCTACAGATCAGTGGATGGATTTAGCGAGTTCAATGGTAGTCAAACAGATAGAGGATAGGATTGCAATTAGTAAGGAAAATTCAATAGCTAGTCTTCTTCAACATTTCTCAGATAGGGATAGTAGTAGTATTAGGATGTCTAATTCTTCTTCCTTTTCAGCTCCCCTGCCTGTTCCAGAACCAGCCCTAACGGGCGCTGAGGGTAATGGCAGAACCACAAGCCTGCGAGTGGGTAGGGTCTGCCGGCCCCCTCGGTGCGGGCAGGCAGTGAAGGATTCCCCCCACAACCCCCTTG
This sequence comes from Macrobrachium rosenbergii, assembly GCF_040412425.1. Taxonomy (NCBI): domain Eukaryota; kingdom Metazoa; phylum Arthropoda; class Malacostraca; order Decapoda; family Palaemonidae; genus Macrobrachium; species Macrobrachium rosenbergii. The sequence continues at coordinate 57,492,178 of NC_089782.1, read as the reverse complement.
TAGTATTGATAAATTTAATATTGATAATGTTAGGATCAAGATCTAGGTGTGAAAAAGGAGGATAGGTTTGGGTTTGGTAGTGAGGAGAAGGTATAAACGGGTTCCGGTTTCAGGTTCGAGTGGTTTTTGTGCTCTGACAAGAGTTCCTCCATCTCTTCTTTCGATCTGGCTCAGTCTCAAGTCAATGTTTCAGTTACGGTGGGGCAGAATCCTTCTACTTTCGCTTCTAACTCACTTCCTACTGTTTTCCAAATCTCTTACTGTAGTTTCCCCCTTCCCTGTATTTTCTACTCCTCCATCTAGTAAGGTGGATCATGGTGTGTCCTCTCAGCTTCTAAAGTAATTTGCGGGACCTGCAGTTGGATGTGGCGGGTTATAAGACGGTTGGCAGAGTTTTTTCGACGGGTATAGACCTATGGCGAGAGGTTATATTTTTTCTCGAATGTTTTCTCTAACATTAGAGAGTATGTGACACAGTAGTGTCCAGAATTCATGTCGGATATGTTTTCAGGATTGTTGAGGGGGGACAGATTCGGTGTACCTTCTGTCCTTTTTGTTTCAAATTTTCTTCTTTGTTATCTGTCGCTTCATCTCCTGCTCCCACATTCTCTGTTACTCCCTTTTCAGTCTCCTCTTTGGCCTTTTCTTCTTCTGCTCTGGTCTTTCCTGCGGCTTCCGCATCTTCCGTTTTCCCTCCTTCGATTTAGGTTTTCCTCCTCTCAGGTAACATCTTTTTATGCGTCTGCTATTCCTATGCCTCCTGCCTTTTCCTTCCTTAGTACAGTCTTCTCCGGTAGGAGGAGCTTCCAGACAGGCAAAAACCCAGTTTCGGCAGATTTTGGCTGCAGGGGTCTCTTGTTCCATCCCTTCGGGTATGCGCAACCCCTTGCTTCCGCTTTATGCAGCTATTCCGATAGTATCAGGTATTTCACAGGGTTTTCCCATTGATTCCAGTTCGGGTTTGCACTCCGCAGTTTTGGCAGGGCGTGCGGTACCTTCTTCGAGCGGTCCGCGGCTTTCATTGGCAGCATTTTCCGAGACGGTAACTCAGGCTAGCTTCTACCTTTTTCATTCTCCCTCCTTCATCTTCTTCCGTCCCTCTGCAGCGGTTTGGTTTGCGCATCCTCCCCCAAGATTTAACAATGTGGATTTGGCTACTCTCACTCGTCTTCCCCTTGGTAATAATGGGGAATCAACTCCAGGTTTTTATCGATTCAGCCTTCTCTTCCCGGGAGGTCCAACAATGTGGATTCAGCTCCGGGTACCCGATTAGGTGCGGGTGCGCAGCATTCTGGTTAGGTTGGTCTGATTGCGGACTCTTCATCGTTGTTCGGGGCTTCGTCCAGTGGCTCCTCCTTTGTCGGTCTTAGACTGTTCGGACATTGCGGAACAGGATTCTTATCTGTAGGTGCAGGAGATTCTGGCGGACTTAGAATGTCCTCTTGCCAGCAGTAACGATTACGGACACAGGCTTGAGTATGTTACTTCTTCGTGCCCTCAAGCAAGAGCTCCGTACCTCCCGATTTTGAGTTTTTTTTATGACACTAAGCCAGCTCCTGCCTCTTTTTCGTGTTGGCTGGTTTGGTTCGATCGGGTTAGCCAGGCTTTGGAGGAGGCGGACGTTTGCTTAGCATCTGTAGTTGCTTCTAATAGACAGCACTCTTCTCTTCTCTCTCTGAGTAGGACAATTTATGCATTTCAAGGTAATCCTTCAGCAGGTGTCAGTTTGCCCCTCAACGAATCGGTTGAGGCAATCCTGTTTAAGTCTCCGGCATCTTTTTGGCTCGTAGGGACTTCTCTTAGGGAAGAAGGTGCTTGGAGTATGTGTTGCGCAATCAGACTGAGGCTCTTGCACATTCTTTCTGGATGCGGTCAAGTTATTGTATTGCGGGTTCTAAAGAGTGACGGCTATGTCCCTTCGGATCCATGGCTGTTGGCAGCCTAATAAATTTATCTCGAGGGGTCTGGCTCACCAGGCGAAAGCTTTGGCTTCGTCTACAACGTTTGGAGCAGGAAAGTCGAAATTTCTATCTTGGTCATCTTCCCCCTCATTATCCGGACATTCATAAGATAGATTGCTTAGAACACCATTAGCCTTAGCTAATTCTTGTTCAAGGATGATGACGTAGCCAGTATGACGAACATGGTTTCTTCTAACTCATTTCTCCGGTGTCGGCAATTATGCATCGTCGAGGATACAGTGTTGGAGTATCTAGACGACTGTTTGACTGGCCTCCTCTCTAGAGGAGCTAGTAAGAGCGTGGGAATTCTATGGAATTCTTAACATATTCAGGTAAGCAGATTCTCTCTCTTCCTCTGAGGGTTTTCACAACCCTAGAGAGAGTCCAGTCGGTCCTACACAGATAGAAGGGTTCCCGTCCAGCAGGGAATGGCCAGTACCAGCTCGGAGAAGCCTCTTAGGGAGAATCTCTCTCTCTCTCTCTCTCTCTCTCTCTCTCTCTCTCTCTCTCTCTCTCTCTCTCTCTCTCTCTCTCTCTCTCTCTTAATTCCAGGGTCTTGTGTCTGGATGCACTTTCTCTTCAGGTATGTCTCAGGAATCGCTGGGACTTCCACAATGAGAACACAGTTATAGTCGGGAGTGATTCTTGCCTGCTGAATCGTTTGTGGTAGTCAGAAATTCATCTGACAGGGAAAAGGTCTATCGACTCCCCTCTTCCCTGACGTTCATCTGTACACAGATACCTCAGATCAAGGTTGGGAAACAACCTTGGAGGAATCCATACCTCGGAAATGAGAGTAGTCAATAAATCTTCAGGAAAATCAATGCTCTCAGTCTTAGTGTGCCACAGATTAGTGGCTATGTTTAGCGACAGCGTAATTGCCGTTTCGTATCTGAAGAACTCGGAGGGGAACAGGCTCAACAGAACTCAATACTATACCATAGCACATAGTCCTGAGAGGGTGCGAAGAACGAACGTGTCTCTTCTTACCCAATTTATATTGGGAGTCTCAAAGTATGGGCAGATTCGCTAGGTCGCTCCCGTTCAGGTATTAGGGGGGAGAGTGGACTTTGACTCTGGAAGTAATATGTCAGGTTCTCCGGAAGTGGCCAGCAACTGTCGACTTATTCGTGACATGATTAAACCATCGTCTTCCGGATTATTTCTCTCTAACGGTGTCCCCATGTCAATAGTTGGAATCACATGCAAGTGTACGCCTTTCCTCCATCCGGTCTCATTAATCAGGTAATAGGGAAATTGCGGGAGAGTGTCAAGACGACCTTGACTCTAATAGCTCCCTGCTCGCCATAACACACTTGGTTTCCGGAACTCCTAGAGCTCCCTACGGAAGTTCCGATGTCCCTACCAATGCGAAACTTCTTCTCAGACGACCGCATTCTTACTATTATTATCCAAACCCTCGCGTGCTGGACCTAGTTGCAGGGCAACTGTAGAGATAGCTGCTAAACAGTCCGGACTCCCTAAAACTGTGCCTAAATAGTTTTCTTTTAGATTGTGTAAGTCAACCCGTAAGCCTTACCAGATTCAGCTAGAAATGGTATAGAAGTTAGTGTCGTAAGGAAGGTCATTCTATCTCTAGACCTTCCATAGCCAAAATAGCAGATTTTCTTTTATTCTGGGAGAAAGTCAAGAGTCAAAGTCAAGAGTCTTTCGTATTCGGCTATTGCTGACTACCGCTCAACGATTAGTGGTATATTTAGTTTCCACATTCCTGAAGTTTCAAGTAGTAAGATAATCGATGATTAAGTTCTTTTAAGATTGAACGTCCTGTTTTGCCAACTTGGGCCCCCTTCATGGGACTTATTGGAAGTATTTAATATTTATCTTGCTTTCCCCTGCCTTTGAACCTATTGAAGCTATAACGTTAAGACACTTAAGAAGTTGCCTTTTCTTACGGGTTTAGCTTCAGCTAAAGGGTTGGGTGAGCTTCAGGCAGTTTCTAGGTTGGGTTCCTGTGTGATAATGATACATATTTGTCTGTCTTCTGGAATTTGCGGCGAAGACAGAGTCGGAGGTTAAAACTCTGCCTCGTTCGTTTAAAGTTCTTTATCTGCAGGTGTTCATTACTGGTGATCCAGCGGAGATATCTTTATGTCCGGTGGGAGCATTAAAGTCTATTTATCAAAAGTTGCGAAACTCCTTCCGCTTCCGCACACACTTGTCTCTCCGTGAATCCTTCCCGTCCGCTGTCAGAGAATGTGATTAGTTACTTTCGGAGGGACGAGATTTCCCAGGCTTCTCAGGGTTGTTCTTCGTCGTCTTCAGCTCTGTATTTTCCCGACCGCACAGTATTCGGAGTATGTCCAATTCATCTTCCTTTCCCAGGAATTATTTACTGCCATCTATTCTGGAAGCAGCTACTTGGAAGTCCGTCTCAGTGTTCACTCATTTCACTTAGAGATGTTCGATTCGCCTCACAGCATTTAGTGGTGAAGTCTATTACGTAGAGTGTGTTCATTTAGCTGAGAGGGTATTAATGCAGAGGTTCAGAGGGTTATTCTCTTAGTCCACGTGTAGCAGCAAAGTCTATTATCCAGGGTGTGTTCATATAGCTGAGGTGGTATTCGCTTAGTGCAGAGGGTTATTCTCTTAGTCCACGTTAGCGGTGAAGTCTATTATCTAGGGGCGGTTATTTAGCTGATGCGGTATTCGCATAGTGAGGAGATTCTTAGGTTAACCAGATAGAGGAATTCCTTTTAGTCTTTGGAATTCTTAGGCAACAGTGATAATATAATCACATGAACTTAGGTTTAGTACATTTTAAGTATCTAAGTCTTTGATAGTTTCCCTACGAGAGTCCAAGGGGGTACTCTAGTAGGCTAGGCTATTTCGTTGACACCGAGATACTTCTTTGCTCGTCGATCATCGGACCATATCCGGAGGATCAGTGGCTCGGCACACTGCTTTATTTCCCTCCATATATGAGAGGCTATGAATAGCCACATGGGAGGTCACCGTACTCCTCCATACATGAGAGGATCTGAAGAACCACATGGGAGTTCGACAGACTGAGACAGTACGGACCTGGCGGGCGATCAAAGTACTCTCTATCATGTCTCATCACCAAAAGCAACGATTGGTAAGGTGAGTGTTTAACTAGATAAGTATCCTAGCCGAGAGTACTGACCTGACTCGATCAAAGTACTCTCCAACATGTCTCTTCACTGAAACCATTGATTGATATGGTGAGTGTTTGGCTAAATGGATACCTTATGCAGAGCAGATTGGTGAGCTACCATCTCTGCGGTTGTCAAAGGGGCGTGCAATAGAATTGATCCCTCCTCCTCTAAATGTTGTTAATCGGGCTAATTCAGGTGTTCAGGGAATGTATTGCAATATGAAGTTTTCATAATAAAACTAATATTGCAATACTTACCTGAACACCTGAATGATTCCCACCTTCCTTTCCCCACATCAATTGTGACCTTGAATAAAGCAATTGACGAAAATAGGGTGTGTCGACGCACACCTGTGTCAGCGTTGCCAACCGTTTGTAATGGTAGCTTAAGTGACAAGATTTTACCTGCAGCATTGGTAACACTGGCTGTTAACCCTTAAACGCCGAGCCTCTATTTACAAAAGCATCTGCCGTATGCCGGCGCGGTTTGAGAGTTAGTACCGAAGTGGAAAGAAAGTTTTTTTCAAAAATCACAACACGCTTAGTATTTAAGATTAAGAGTTCATTTTTGGCTCATTTTTTTGTCATTGCCTGAAGTTTAGTATGCAACTATCAGAAATGAAAAAAAAATATCATTATCATATATAAATAATGGAATATATGACAGCGCAAAAAAAGAATTTCATATATAATTGTATACAAATCGCGTTGTGAGCTAAACGGTTAAAGCTAATGAGTTATTTTATTTTTCTTTGTATTGTAAACTAAATTGCGATAATTTTGGTATATAACAAATTGTAAAACGATCAAAGCAACATAGAGAAAATATTACTGTATTACAAAATGATGCATGAATTCGTAATGCGTGGACATAAAAATTTTTTTTTTCAAAAATTCACAATAAATCAAAATATTGAGCTAGAGACTTCCTGTTTGTTGCAAAATTAAGATAAATGATTGAATATTACTAGAGTGTAAGAGATTTAGCTTACAATTGCATTTTTTTACCATTTCGGTCAAGTCAAAGTTGACCAAAGGTTGAAATTTCGGCACTTATCATGATTTATATGAAAATATTTCAAAACTGAGGAAAGCTACAACCATGAGTTGTTTTGTGTTGTATTCTACATGAAATTGCGCACATTTTCATGTATAACATTTTATGTAACGCCTAATAGAAAACTGTGCAATAATTATGACAAGGTGACTAAAGAAATTCTGAGATTTTCAGCAGAGCTTGCATGCGCGGAAGTAAGGAAAAAGTTTTTTTCAAAAATTCTCCATAAATCGAAATGTTGTGCTAGAGACTTCCTGTTTGTTGCAAAATGAAGGTAAATGATTGAATGTTACTAGAATGTAAGAGTTTTAGCTTACAATTGCATTTTTCGACCATTTTGGTCGAGTCAAAGTTGACCGAAGGTTGAAATTTTGTCACTTATCGTGATTTATATGAAAATATTTCAAAACTGATAAAAGCTACAACCATGAGTTATTTTTTGTTGTATTCTACATGAAATTGCACACTTTTTCATGTATAACACTGTATGTAACGCCTAATAGAAAACGGTGCAAAAATTACGACAAGGTGACTAAAGAAATTCTGAGATTTTCAGCAGAGTTAGCGCACGCGGAGGGAAGGAAAAAGTTTTTTCAAAAATTCACCATAAATCGAAATATTGTGCTAGAGACTTCTCGTTTGTTGCAAAATGAAGGTAAATGATTGAATGTTACTAGAATGTAAGAGTTTTAACTTTCAATTGCATTTTTCATCCATTTCGGTCGAGTCAAAGTTGACTGAAGGTTGAAATTCTGTCACTTATCGTGATTTATATGAAAATATTTCAAAACTGATAAAAGCTACAACCATGAGTTATTTTTTGTTGTATTCCACATGAAATTGCACACATTTTCATGTATAACACTTTATGTAACGCCTAATAGAAAACGGAGCAAAAATTACAACAAGTTGACTAAAGAAATTCTGAGATTTTCAGCAGAGTTAGCGTGTGCGGAGGTAAGGAAAAAGTTTTTCAAAAATTCACCATAAATCAAAATATTGTGCTAGAGACTTCCTGTTTGTTGCAAAATGAAGGTAAATGATTGAATATCACTAGAATGTTAGATTTTTTGCTTACCAAAAAATACCCATTATATATCTATATATATATATATATATATATATATATATATATATATATATATATATATATATATATATATATATATATATATATATATATATATATATATATATATATATATATATATATATATATATATATTATATGTATATATATATAGGATATATATATATATATGTATAAATATATTTATATATACATATTCATACATACACATATATATATATAATATATATTTTTTATATATTATTTTTTTCATTTTGGTACGAATACATAACTAACAAAAAAGGAATGCAGATGAAAAACTTTTTTTTAGCATAAAACGAAATAATATACAAAACCAATAAATACAGATATATAAAAACTTGTAATAAATATAAAATTAAATATAAAATCAATGCAGAATACTCACTCGTAATCCTGACTCTTCGTTCTATTCTTGTTTTCTCCCTCCTCCATCGAAGAGTCTTGCATTTTTTTCCTCTCGACATGACGAGGTACAGGTGGAGGAGGGAGACGAGCGCCCTTACTGCAGATGGGCCGCCCTTCGGCGGTCTGCTGCGCCCTCCAGTGTCCCTCGGGTAGGCGCACTCCAATATATGACCGCAGTGTGGTATTTGCGGTCACGCTCCCCGATCCTGCAAAGTGCTACCTTGCAGGTGCGACAGACGAACCGGGTGTCTCTTCTTCTGCCATTCATATGGCACACCCGGCACCGTTTCTGCTTACGCCCTTCTAGGGACTCCAGTGTGTGATCCCCTGCCTGCAGCCGACACACAGGGTCCACTACCCAACGGGACATTGGAATGTGAGGGAGGGCGGCTGCAGGGACAGGGACAGCAGGGGTGGTGGCAGCAGGGGCGGGAGCAGCAGGGGTGGCATCAGCAGGGGCGGCATCATCAAGGGCGGCGGCAGCAGGGGCGGCGTCGGCAGGAGCAGGACGTCCGAGGTTGGCCCTCCTAGCGACATCTGCCCTATCCTCTCGGGGCAGATCTGGAGCTTGGGGCAGGGGGGCAGTGTTGGAAGGCCACTCCTCAGGATTAAAGTTTATGAGGGCATTCCCAGCCACCTCGAGAAACTGGATGTGGGACAACCTCCGGGTGTCTGAATTGTACCCACAGTAGAGGATGTAGGCATTCTGGAGGGCCAACTGAAGGAGGTATTTGAGGAGCTTCTGTGTCCACCTCCTGGTTTTCCTGGCGAAGGGATAATACTGGATGAGTTGATCAAAGAGATCAACTCTTCCCATGTGCCTATTGTAGTGCCCAATGACAGTAGGCCGTTGGACACGAAACTCCTCATACGCAACTCGGCCTTGCCGACGTGTCTTCATCCGCTGAATGACCTCTTCTTGAATGGGCTCATGACCGGTCGTAATCATGGGCACAAGTCAGACTCCCTTCCAACAGATGACGAAGACGTCTCCCTTCCGCCGCCACTCTGTCTCTCCTCTTGCCAGATGTTGCGGCTGGCTAGCGAACCTCTTGAGGACATTCGGGGCCCCACGTTCCTGAGCCAGGGATACCGAGTTATAATAATTATCCATAAACAGGTGGTATCCCTGGTTACGGAAACGATCCACAAGACCGAAGACAGTGTCATGCAGCATGGAGAAGACCCCGGAATACACAGAGAAGTCAGCAACGTGTCCAGTGTTGGATTCCGTAATAAAAAATAACTTCACACCATATTTCTTTGGCTTCTTGGGTTTGTACACTTTTATGCTTAAACGCCCTTTGTATGGCATCATCCCCTCATCCAAAGAAAGGTTCTTGGAAGGAACCACGAGAAACTGGCACCGTTCACGAATGTACTCCAACACTGGGCCGACTAAGATGAGGTAATCTGGGTTATTCCGGGGTATGGTCCTTCGGTTGAAGGCGTTGAAATACCTGTCCAGTGCCAGGAAACTATCACGACGGGTCATAATGCCGGGCACATTGGGCGTACTTAAAAAAAAATTCCGCCTCCAGTATTGCCTGACGTCGGCAGCAGGCATAATTCCAAAGAAAATGTGGAGCCCCAAAAAATGTGCCATGTCCGTGAGGTTGCAGCCCCGCCAGGGATACGACAACGTTGTCTGCAGTTCCTCACGGCAGTACCGAGCGTAATCCGCCGTCTCTGCAACGAGATATTCCAGCAATTCCCTCGTAAGGAAGAGCTGAATGAACCCTAGTGCATTGAGAGGCACAGGGACGGTCAGTCCAGGTGCTGCTGTGAATGGGTGCATGTTAGGTGGGGTGGGGTCCTCCAACCACCCCTCATCACTTTCGGACGAACGGCCTTCACCTAAGCTGCCGCGACGTTGCGACCTTCTACGGGCCCGTGCGTGGACATGACTTCGCACTCCCCCCCTCCCCACTGGCCCATCTCTCTCACTTTCACTGTCACTTTCTGTCTCGTCCCCACCAGCCACAATCGGTGCCTCCTCCTCCTCCTCAGACTCTCCCTCATAAGCACTGAAACCACTGAACTCGAGTTCACTTTCATGCTGTGGCTCTCGTACGTTCATTGGGGGCAAATACTCGTTATCACTGACATCGGGCGTGATGTCCTCGTCACTAGATGACCAACTGCCATCAAAATGAGGACTTTCCACCTGCTCTCGATCAAACTCCAACAAGTACTCATCCATGTCCTTTTGTTGGAGGCCTCCCAAATGCTTACGAATGCCCCTCAGGACACCCCGATGTTTCCTAGGAGTCGTAAAAGGCACAGGGTGCGGTCCTTGGTCCCTTTCGGCCACGTGGCCGTACAACACGGCGTTGAAAAGCTGGGTCACCTTGGGTGCTTGGTCCCTCTCCAGCATCCAAATCTAAAACTCGCCTCACACGCTCACTACCGACAGGCAATACGCGCCTTTCACGGTCCTGACGACGTTGGGACATCTCTGCAAACGTCCTATTGCGTCACAAATACACTAACTCTTGCACAAGTTCTGCAAAACACGAACGCGTCGAGAAATCGCTCTCCGACAATGCGTCGCTGATGCTTTGTAGTGCGATAAGAAAGAAATCGGCGCATGCGCAGCTGGGTGACGCTTGTAAACAAAACAACAGCATGATCCATGAACTCCCAGCATCCCTCAAGGCACGTGATTTAAAATCTTTCGCAAACTAGGCCTATAACTATTTTTCCGCGAATATTTAAAAAAAACTTTTTGTAGTCGACGTATTTTACGTCCACTTGGCACCCGACAGACAATTTTTGTCGACGTAAAATACGTCCAGTCGGTGTTAAAGGGTTAAAATTCCCACTATAGTGGGATGGGTAGTTGAGAGTTGTTCGGGCTAGTGGGATTAAGGGCTAATTCAGGTGTTCAGGTAAGTATTACAATATTAGTTTTATTATGAAAACTTCATATATAAAAAAATATCTGCAAAATTTAAAAGAGAAGTAATTCAAGGAAGAATCATTTCATGGAAGAAATATGTATCAGATCTCCCATACAAAAAAATATGGGAAAAATTCGGGAAAATAAATGGTACCCATGTTTAACCACCTAGACATGCCACAGTAGAAGATGGGAAAAGAATACTTGATTCTAAAGAAATAAGTCATGCAATAGGAGAAAATTAAGCAAAAGTAAGTAGTGACAAAAATTAAGATGAGCATTTCCACACAAAGAAAAATAGTATAGAATTAATAATAATAAATTTTGAAACAATGGAAGATACATATAATAGAAAATTTAATTTGGAAGAGTTGGAATTTGCTCTCTCGAACAGCAATAAATGTGCTCCTGGAGGTGACAGTATTTGTTTTGAGATGATCTGCCACTTACCACCTTTGGCAAAGTCATACTTATTAGAGTTTTATAATCATTTATGGCTTTGAAATTTATTTCCAGATGAATGGCGTGAAGCTATAATAATTCCCATCCCCAAACGTGGAAAGGATCCCAGTAATGTAAATAATTACAGACCAATTTTACATAAGTAACTTACCCAGTAATTACATAGCTATTAGTTTGTTTTAACCGGCAGCTCAAAATTTTGAAATTGCGGGTCCGCTAGTTTGTTATGGTTATGGCGACATGTCCCGCCCACTTTCGGGTGTAAGAGAAGGCACAACATAGCAAAGAGCTTCAAATTGTTTCTGCCGGCTGTGGTTGAAGAACTGTAGTTGGCAGCAGCTCGAATTTTGGAAGTTATACTTTGGTGATTGTTTGACTTATCTTCAAGTGGTGAAGTATTTAATTTCATAGCCTTTTGGCATAATTAAGATAGTGTTAGGCGAATTTTGATTATTGATTAGCGACTCTTTGCCCGTTTTTTGGACTTGTATTAGACTTTCTAGGATGTCTGACACTAGTAGTGCTAACATTAGGTGTTGCAGCAAAGCTGCAATACTAAGACTAACTGAGAATCTTATGATCGCACACTGTTTGTGTTCCATGTAGGGGACAAACATGTTCAGTAGATTTACGTTGTGAGGAGTGTAATGACTGGGATATTAAGAAGTGGAAGACTTTAGATGCACATCTCAGAAACTAGCTAGAGATAGGAAGATGAAAGCTATTGCTAAGGAATCTAGTAAAGCTTTTATCTAGTCAGGATTCATCCACTAAGTCGGATGCAATCACACCTGTAATTTCTTCCAATCCCATTCCATCTCCTCCATTTGTGCAACCATCTCCTTTACCTGGCTCTCACGTTTCCGACCCCCAACACCATCGCCAGTCTGGAGTTGAAAATCGACACTTGCTTTGAATTGATTGTGCAATCGATCGCTAAATTAGCGTCATCGGGGAAAATGCTTATGGATAAAAGCGAGTCAGAGCGCCCTGTGGTGCCCAGTGCAAGTGCAGTGGTAGTGGAGGAGGTGGCTGTTTGGCCCGCCGATTCTCATAGGCCAAGGTCCCTGTCATACTCCCCAGCACCTGGGAGGAGTCATACTGGCAGCCTAAGGGAGGTCGGTGGGGTCTGCCCCCAAGTAGTCCCCTCCCTCGGTTCAGCCTGTTAACGAATCCCAGACTGCAACCAAAGGCCATTGGAAAGGCCTTCAAGTAAGTGCTCACTGTATGTCCTCCAGCTCCGAAGATTTTAGTCCCAGGCGCGCATGGTGCTATGCGAACAAGCCACGCCTGCTAAAGCAACGTGTAGTGGAGTTTGAAATTTCTTCCCCTGCTCCTTGTAAGAAGGGCAAGGATTCAGCGCGCCCATCGTGTAGTCACTGGGATGCCCTGGAACAATTCTCTTCTGCTTCTTCTGACGATGGTCATAAATTGGCGCCTAAGTGCCTTGCAGCGCAAAGACGTTCATCGTCGAATAAAAGGAGCTACTGCATCAGGAGTTGCGCACCCAGCACCTTCATCTCTACAATCAGCTACACCAGCCAACAGTGTCGAAGCGCACAAACTCCCGTTTGCGATTGAGCACCCACTGGCGCCCATTCATCAACAAGTTTCGCTACTTGCTCCCGTCTCCACAGCGCCCCTCGAGCGCCCATTGGTGCCCGTTCTTCGACAAGTTTCGCTACTAGCTCCCGTCTCCACAGCACCCCCCGAGCGCCCATTGGTGCCCGTTCTTCGACAAGTTTCGCTACTGGCTCCCGTCTCCACAGTGGCCCCCGAGTGCCCGTTGGCGCCCGCTCCTCCACTGCCTCTTAGTAGTGCCATCTCGGACATTGTTCCTCCTCCAGTTGACCCGATTCAGAGCAAACTGGATAATATTCTCAGTTTGCTTCAGAAGGCTCCTCCTACAGCTCAGACGACAGAGGACTTATCACTTTCTCTTGTCTCTTCTGAGGAAGAGGTTGTTCCCGATCAAGATGTGCCTTCATCGGCATACTTGGTGCTGTTGAGGTTCCTGCTAGCAACTTATCCAAGCTGCTTCTCGCCAGCTATACCCTCTTCAACTGGGCGCTCTGGCGCGCAAACTTAGAAATTGCTTTTTGTTACCTCAAGAGATCTCGTTGAATCTCTTGGGAGTACTTTCCTGTATTGACAGAAGCGTTCGTGATAGTACACAGGAGTTAGCCAGTCTGTATGCCATGGGTATTCTTAAGAAGATGGAGCTTTGGTGCTCTTTTACTTCAAAAGGCGTCACTCCGTCTCAGAGATCGGCCCTCCTATTCTCCCCTTATACAAGACGTATTTTTTTCCACAGGCTACAGTACTGAACATCTCCTCTGACCTGCAGAAAAAGAACACTCAGGACCTGCTCACTCAATCTATGAGACACCTAAAGGATTCTTTGGCTCTTCCTCCCAGATCTTCATCTCCGCTGCAACCTACTCCCTTTTGGAGCTCCCGTTCTAGATCCTAGATTTGGACAGGAACTTTTATCCGTTTCCCAAGGCATTCCACCAAGAAGTCCTCCTCAAAGTCTTACTCCAAGAAATGAAAACATAGTCCTCCACATTCAGATAGGAGTGTGGCTCCTTCACTTTTGGGAACGGTGGGAACAAAAGGGAGTGGAATCTTGGATAGTGTCTGTCCTGAAGGAGTGCTACACTATCTCCTCTTTGAACATTCCTCCTCTAATCTGCAAGCCTGTCAAATTGACAGGTTACTCTCCAGGCTGAGAGAGATTTGCTGCTCTCTTGCTAGAAGTGAAGTCCCTTGTTCAGAAAGAGGCTATAGAGCTAGTAGAGGACATTCATTCTCCGGGATTCTACAACCAGGCCTCTCAACAGCTCTGCAAGTGTTCATCAGGGTATTGGCTCCACTAGCAAAATGGCTTCATTTGATGGGGATAAAGATCTCTCTATATCTAGATGACCGGCTACTGCGTTCCCGCTCGAAAGCGCAATGTATGGAGGACATTCACACAACTCTTCTCTTGGCTCAGGAATTGGGCCTTCTCATCAGTCGAAACAAGTCCTTCCTGACGTGTTTTTCCAGTCCTGAAGAGAATAGAAAGGTGTCTCCAGACAGTGGAAGGATTTCCAAATCTAAACTGTTGCTCGGCCAATCAGTGGATGAGTCTTCTAGGTACCCTTTCATCTATGGAACATTCCGTTACTCTGGAAAGACTTCACCTGAGACTTCTCCAGTTCTTCCTCAGAGCCAGCTGGAACAGGGAAAAAGTCTCCGGACTCATTCGTGTTCCTGATAACAATGGAAATCAAGGAGGATCTTCGTTGGTGGAATTCCAGGAAGAAACTATCAGAAAGGAAATCTCTTCATCATCTGATCCTCAGCCTAGAGTTCTTTTCAGACACAGCAAACCTAGGTTGGGGAGCTCTTTTGGGATTAAAAGAAGTGTCATAAACCTGGTCCCAGGAACAGCAAAACTGGCACATCAGAGTAAAGGAATTACAGGCGATATTTCTGGGCCTTACAGTGCTTCGCTTCAGAAATACGGGGGAGGACAGTAGCAGTGCACTCAGACAACACGACGGCACTGATGCACATCAAGAAACAAGGAGGAACCCTATCTTTCTCCCTGTACGAAGCGGCAAGGGACATTTTTCTTCGGTTGTACCAGAATGAAACTCAAGTGACAACGTGTTTTATTCTGGGAAGACTCAGTGTTCTCGCGGACGAATTGAGTCGTCAAAGACAGATCCTTTCCACAGAATGGACATTAGACCCATTGGTTTGTCTGGATCTGTGGAAGCTCTAGGGGAAACCAATGAAAGATTTGTTCGCGTCCTCTAGAAATCACCCACTTCCTCTCTTCTGCTCACCAGTTCCAGATCCCTTGGTATGGGTGACCGATGCAATGTTGCAGGATTGGTCCATCAAAGACCTGTATGCCTTCCCCCCATTTGGTTTAGTGAGGCAAGTCATCAACAAATTCCGGTCTCATCAAAGCCCATCCATGATCTTGATAGCTCACTTCTAGCCAACAAAAGAGTGGTTCCTGGACCTACTAGAACTTGCAGACTTCCCGAGAATGCTGCCACAGCAGCAACAACTTCTCAGGCAACCTCACTTCCGTCGGTTCCACCAAAAGCCTGTCTTCTGTGGCCTTAACAGGGTTCAGACTGTTAGGTGACTGCTCCGAAAGAAGGACTTTTAAAGAATGGCTGCAGACGCAGTTGAGAAGTGTAGAAGACAGTCTTCAGATAATGTCTACCAGGCAAAATGGTCCATCTTTAGGTCCTGGTGCAGACAAAATAACGTGTCCTCTTGTAAGAACCTCTGTAGCAGAAATAGCGGACTTTCTCCTGTTCTTACGCTCCGCTAAAGGACTTTCTACCTCTACCATTAAAGGATACAGAGCTATGCTTAGCTCAGTTTTCCGCCATAAAGGAATGGACTTATCATTGACCCAGGATTTGTCCGACCTGATTAAGTCCTTTGACACCGCAAAGCCTAAAGAAAAAACCTTTGCTGTCCTAGAACTTAGATGTGGTCCTTAAGTGGCTTTCCAGTCATGTTTTGAGCCCATGCAATCTATCTCTTTAAGGGATCTAACTAGGAAGACTTTCTGGTCGCCTTGGCCACCACTAAGAGGTCCAGTGAAATCCATGCTTTAGACAGAAACATAGAAGAATTTTCTCAGGGGAGGGCAGTTTGCTCCTTTTCTCTAGCCTTTCTGGCTAAGAATAAATCGCCATCGAATCCATGGCCTCGTTCTTTTATGATCAAGAACTTGTCCAAGACAGTGGGTCCGTTTGAAGAAGAAAGAACTCTCTGTCCAGTAAGGGCCCTTAAGTTTTATCTTCACAGAACGAAGGACATTTGTGGTACTTCAATAAACCTTTGGTGTTCTGTGAAATATCTCTCTAGACCCCTGTCCAAGAATGCCCTGGCATTTTTCTGAGGAATCTGATTTCCAGAGCACATTCCATGGTGAATGAAGACTCACTCTCGTCTTTAAAGATGAAACCCACGAGATAAGAGCAGTCACTAAGTCTTTGGCGTTTAAGTGCAATCTATCTCTTACGTCAGTTGTACAAGTGACGTTTTGGAAGTGCAAGTCGGTGTTTGCATCGCATTATTTAAGGAATATCGATACGATTTACGATTAATGCAGTACCTTGGGTCCATTTTCCGCAGCTGGATTGGTGTTGGGGAAGGAAACGTAGAAAGCAATGTCCTTTCTTCAGTCTCTTCACCTTGCCTAGGGTGTTGAGTGTTGGGGAGCCTGGGAGTACTATGTACTTGGAGTACCCTCCATTCTTTTGGTTTTATGGTTGGGTATTGGTGTTTTTAATTTGATTTTTGGTGGTTATGGTGACTATTTACTCTGGTTATTTCGTGTGGTACTGCGCCCTGGGCAGGGGCCATCTTGTTGTACTTTGCTAGCCATTGGAAATTAGTCCATCACTACAAAGCACCCACTGTAGTAGTAGGCCCTCAAGGCTTTACCGCCACGCCTCTACTGGATAAGATGAGCACCAACCAGAGGCAGTATCTTACAGTAGCAGCTCTCTTATCAGGAAAGGTTCAACAACATTGATTCAGTGTTTGCAAATTTCTGTTCTTAAACTCTTTACTATTAATAATGTTTTGGGGTAGATATGTCCACCATTCCCACCTCCATTCAATGTGGGAATCAGCTATGTAATTACTGGGTAAGTTACTTATATAAAAATGACATTTTTATATAATAAAATAAAGTTTTATATATACTTACCCAGTAATCACATAATCAGAGCCCTCCCGCCTCCCCTCACTTGGACATAAGGGCATAAACAGATTGAAGCTCTTTGCTATGTTGTACCTTCTCTTACACCCGAAAGTGGGCGGGGCATGTCGCCATAACCATAACAAACTAGCAGACCCGCAATTTCAAAATTTTGAGCTGCCGGTTAAAAGAAACTAATAGCTATGTAATTACTGGGTAAGTATATATAAAACTTTATTTTATTGTAAAAATGTCATTTTCTTTAACAAGCTGCTTATGCAAATTGCTAGAGAAAATGGTAAATGCTCGACTAACATGGCACACTCGAGAAAATAAAATTTTAACTCCCACTCAGTTTGGGTCACAGTGCAACAGATCTACATTAGATTCTCTCTCTAACTTAGAAGACCATGTACGCAGAGGTTTTGAACAAAAACAAATTACTGTAGCTGTCTTTTTTTTGACACTGAAAAAGCATATGATACTACATGGAGGTATGCTATATTAAAAACTATACAAAACAACAACATCCATGGACATACACCTAGGTTTGTACAAAATTTTTTGACAAATTGCAGTTTTCAGGTGAGAATTGATGATGTTCTGTCTAGAACATTTCCACTTAAAAATGTGAAAATGGTGTTCCGCAGGGAAGCGTCCTTAGTTGCACACTGTTTACTGTAGCAATTAATGGTATCAGTAATAATCTACCTATTGGCATTAAAAGTATCCTGTATATGGATGATTTTGCCATATATTATTCAGCATCTCAAATAAAACATGCAGAACGAATCATTAATAAAAGCATAGTAAAAATAGATGAATAGGCCTCACCTGTAGGCTTTAAATTTTCCATAAATAATACTCAAGCAATCATGTTTTATAAAAATAAAAAGTGGAAAAAAGGTGAAGAAATAGATTTAAAAATCAGAAACCATAGTATACCAATTGGCCAAACAGCAAGATTTTTACGATTAGTATTTGATACTCACATGAACTGGAAAGCCCATATAGCATACGTAAAATCTAAATGTAAAAGAGTATTAAATCTAATTAGAAAACTATCAAACACTAATTGAGGAGCCTATAGACATACCCTTACTGTACTGTATAAAGCAACAGTTCTGTCCATCACTGATTATGGAAGCGAAGTATATGGATCAGCATCAGACGCAGCGCTGAAAATGTTAGACCCTGTTCACAATGAAGGCCTTAGAATATGCTCAGGAGCCTTGAGATCATCACCAAAATCATCTTTACAAGTTGAATGTGGTGAACTGCCTGTCTCTCCATAGAGAGCTAGTAACAATGAAAAGTGCTCTAAGAATTCAGACAAGTGATTCCCCAACAAAAAAATTGTTTGAATGAAAAGATGTATTTATAAATAACCATCCACCACCTTTCCCAATTAGAGCTAGAAGATTGTTTGAGTTGCTGAATATAAATATACAGGTGCCTTTGATAGTAAAATCACCTTCTCCCTGGACAATGAATAAAACGAGAATTTGTACACACCAAGTATTTATCAAAAAGTTACTCATATACACCAGAACACCATAGACAACATACAATAGAGCATATAAGCCGAAAAGGTCCACATTATGCAATATACACAGATGTTCCAGGACAGAGTCTTCCAGTTTCGGGCACTCTGCTTCGGACTATCCACGGCCCCTCAAGTTTTTACCCGGGTACTCGCTCCCCTAGCGAAATGGCTACATCTTTTGGGGATAAACATTTCTCTGTACCTGGACGATTGGCTCCTACGCTCCCCCTTGAATTCTCAGTGCACGGAGGACCTGCAGAAAACTCTTCGTCTCGCCCAAGAATTAGGACTTTTAATAAACTTCAAGAAGCCACAGTTAGTCCCAACTCAGTCTATTCTATATTTGGGGATAGTGATAGACTCAGAGTTTTCGGGCTTTTCCATCCCAACAAAAGATACTTTCTTGCCGCAAGAAAGTCCAGGACTTCGTAACTCGCAACTCCTGCCCAGCCAATGCATGGATGAGTCTTCTTGGAACTCTCTCTTCCATCGAGAAGTTCATTCCATTAGGCAGGCTACATACAAGAGCACTGCAATTTTACCTCAAGGCCAGTTGGAAAAGGAAGTCATTCCCAGACTCATTCATTTTCAGCATCACTCCCCAAATAAAAGAAGACCTCAGGTGGTGGCTAGCAGAAGACAGATTCTCGACAGGAAGATCTCTGGCTCCAACAAACCCCGACCTGACGTTATACTGAGACGCTTCGGATCTGGGTTGGGGAGCCCTTCTCAACAACATGGAGGTGTCAGGAACATGGTCCCCTTCCGAAAGAAACCTCCACATCAACGTAAAGGAACTAAAGCGATTCATCTGGCACTTCAACACTTTGCAATGCTAACCTGCCACAAAACAGTAGCGGTTCATTCGGACAGCATGACCGCCCTAGCATATATCAAGAATCAAGGAAGGGACCCATTCTTTGACGCTCTACAAAGCGACAAAGGATTTTCTTCTTTGGGCAAAGAGCAACAAGACCCAAGTAGTGACTCGCTTCATTCAGGGCAAGATGAACGACCTTGCGGACGAGTTGAGTCGTGGAAAACAGGTCCTACTGACAGAATGGAC
The DNA here is from genome assembly GCF_040412425.1 of Macrobrachium rosenbergii. Taxonomy (NCBI): domain Eukaryota; kingdom Metazoa; phylum Arthropoda; class Malacostraca; order Decapoda; family Palaemonidae; genus Macrobrachium; species Macrobrachium rosenbergii. Next base: position 57,472,801 of record NC_089782.1, on the reverse strand, counting down.
ACCCAGTCCACAGGTGTGTATCGACCTGTGGAAGGTGTGGGGAAAGCCGTTGATAGACCTGTTCACGACGTCAAGGAACAATCGTCTTCCTTTGTATTGCTCCCCAGCTCTGGACCCACAAGCATGGGCAACAGATGCCATGTTGCAGGACTGGTCGAACCTCGACCTTTATGCCTTCCCTCCCTTCAGCATAGTGAGGGAAGTGTTGAGGAAGTTCAATTCACATGACAGCGTGTCAATGACACTAGTCGCTCCTTTTGGCCACACAAAGAGTGGTTCCCTGATCTGTTGAGCCTTTTGACAGACTTCCCAAGGCTGCTTCCTCAGAGGAGAAATCTTCTCAGACGGCTGCATTTCCTCCGACACCATCAAGGGTTATCCACTCTCGCTCTGACAGGCTACCGACTGTCAGGAGCTTGTCAGAGCGAAAGGATTTTCAAGAAAGGCCGCAGAGGCTATTGCTAAGTGCAGGCGACAATCTTCCTCTGCAGTTTACCAATCCAAGTGGGCAGTTTTTAGGAAGTGTTGCTGAGAGCGAAAGATTTCCTCTTCTCAAACGTCTGTAACCCAAATCGCAGATTTTCTTCTATATCTCAGAACATCGAAAGGACTCTCAGCATCTACCATCAAGGGTTACAGAGCGATGTTGAGTTCAGTATTCAAACATAGAGGATTAGACCTGTCTTCAAACCAAGACATCAGTGACTTAAACATTTGAATACTAGTAAGCAAGCTAAACCCTCAGGAGTCGCTTGGAACTTGGATGTGGTCTTCAACTGGCTTTCAGGACCATTGTTTAAACCTTTGGAGTCGTCATCACTTCGGAATCTTACGAAGAAGACATTATTCTTGGTGGCACTGGCTACAGCCAAGAGAGCCAGCAAGCTTCATGCCATTGATAAAAGGATAGGCTTCTCACAAGGCAATGCAGTATACTCGTTAATTTTGGATTTTTTGGCCAAAAATGAGGACCCGGCTAACCCTTGGCCTCGCTCCTTTTCTATCAAGGGCCTCTCAGAAGTACTAGGCCCAGCCGATCAAGAAAAAGTCATCTGCCCAGTAAGAGCTCTAAGAGTATACCTCGAGAGAACCAAAAACCTTAGAGGATCGGCCCCTAATCTTTGGTGTTCCGTTAAAAACCCCAGCCGTCCTTTGTCCAAGAATGCACTATCGTTCTTTTTAAGATCCATGATTTCGGAAGCACATTCAGGAGTTCAAGACGAATTACTACCCTTATGCAAAGTAAAGGCTCATGAAATAAGAGCTGTGGCAACATCTTTGGCTTTTAAATGTAACCTGTCTCTCTCTTCAATTTTGCAAACAACATTTTGGAGGTGCAAGTCCGTGTTTGCCATATTTTACTTACGGGACGTTGAAACTGTGTACGAAAAATGCAGTACTTTAGGTCCGTTCTTCGCAGGTGGCATGGTATTGGGGGATGAAGGATAGGAGGAACACCTTCCCTTTTCCTCTATCCACTCTCCTTGAATAAGGACAGTCGTACTTCTTGGGAAGTTTGGTGGACACTGAGTCTTGAGTGTCATCAATTTGTATCTTATAGTTTGGGCTAAATGTCGTGTGGTGTAGGTTAGTTTTATCTGGTCTTTGTTGTTCTATTGTACTGCACCCAGGGCAAGGGCAGATCCACATATTTATGTGACCATTGGAATTGTTAGTTTTGGCAACCTGCGATTGACCTCCCCCTCGTTGCAAAGCACCCACTCAGTAGAGATGACTCTTGGCTCTACTGTGCCACATGACTTTACAGGTCGAGAGGAGCCACGACCAGAGGCAGTACCCGTCTGCTGTTGCTCCCTCACCAGATAAGGTTATAACAAGCATTCCAAGATGCTAGCTAATTTGCTATCCCAAATTATCCCCCATATCAAGTAGTTTTTTGGGTAGTATATGTCCATTCATCCCACCTCCACTCAATGTGGGATTCAGCTATGTAATTATTTGATAAGTTACTTATATAAAAATGACATTTTTATAATGAAATAAAGTTTTATATATACTTACCAAATAATTACATGATCGGAGCCCGCCCTCCTCCCCTCTCATGGACATAGAGCATAAACGAATTGAGCTCCTTTGCTAAGTTGTACCTATTCTTCCCCGATAGTGGGCGGGGCAGCATACCTACATGCAAAACAAAAGAGCGCTACCACGAATTTCAAATTTTGAGCTGCCGCATAAAGTAGAAACTATAGCTATGTAATTATTTGGTAAGTATAAATAAAACTTTATTTTATTATAAAAAAGGGATTTTGACAAAGGAAAAATCTATTTCTGAGGAAGGTCCCGTGTCACCCGGTGAAATTCCATTACAGCACGAATTTCTAGGTATAATAATGCTAGATATACCAAAGAAAAAGAGCTTTCAGGAAAGCTGGGGTTACTACCCCAGTCGAGCGTCTTCTAGGAAGACGTGGGGTATAAAGAAGGGTGAGTGAAATACCACTACCACGGAAACATACTCGAAAGATCTCTCCTTATCAAAACCCCCGGAACAGAGCGGTGAGCCGTTACAGCCCCTACACTCAACACCCGCCAGGACGGCGACACCAGCGCCACCTACCTCATTCCATGCTAGCACTAACCCCAGACTTGGCATGTGCAAGTAGGGGGGGAGTACTAGGTGATCCAGGGAGGGTCACCGGGTGACACGGGACCTTCCTCAGAAATAGATTTTTCCTTTGTCAAAATCCCTTTTCTGAGTTCAGTCCCGTGTCAGCCGGTGAAATAGTGATAGAGAATCATGCCAAGGCTGCAACTACAAGAAAAAAAAGGGGTAATCTGAAGAAAAAGGCAAAATTTTACGAAAATAATTTTAATCAAGTAATCTCTTTCATGTAGCAAGAATACTAAATCTAAGGCACATCAAAAACTTAATACTATGAAACGTGGGGAAGTCCCCGCACGACGGAGAAGAGGCTCAAAAATCTTAAAATTACTTAAAGCAAATTGAAACATGAAATGTGCATAAGATAATTGCAAATACAACCTTAAAACTATACACGTAAACTTAGGCTAAACACGTAAGAGACAAGATCAATGAAAATTAACATATACAGAACATATACATATATCTGGGGTACATGGAGCAAAATAAAAACCGTCCAGTACCCCACAAGAAAAAACAATCATAACATGTCAGATTACACTTTTCCATCAACAGATACAAGATACATCAATATGAGAGCCAGGCAGTGAGGTATAATCAACCAGGAGGATAAGCAGAGAAGTAAATGAGGCAGGCGGGGGGGGAAAGGATAGGATAAGGATATGATTAGTTAAGGTGGGAGATGACACTTCCCACAGCTATGGTAGAAAATTTCAGGGCTTGAGCGATTTTTAAATAGTGGTGTTTAAACACTAGAGGTGATTTCCAACCCGTAAATTTGGATAATTCTGAGAAGTCCATATTATGAAAGTAATTAATGGAAGTAGCAACTGCTCGAAGATCATGAACCTTAGGAACTGAATCTGGGTTGGCCTGTTTAATGAAATACAGAATTTGTTGTCTTATAGCATTCAGTGAAAGAGTACCACCTTTCTCCCTGATAAAAAGAGGACCCGACTTACTCTGTGGAGTTCTTAAAGGTAAGATTTAAGTGTATAAACTGGACATAAAGACTGGTCTTGAGGAAGGGCACCACCTTCCAAGGAGACCATCTGTCCTGTGGGTCTTCGTTCTTAGCTAAAAATCTAGGGTCAGGGAAAGGAGGACCTCTCCAGACGGGAGGAAGTTCACAAAATTATCACCTCTAGTGAGAGCCGACAGCTCTGAGATTCTAGCACCTGAAGCCAAGCTAATCAAAAATAAAGTCTTCCTTAACAGATCCTGATAAGAGCAATGAAAGTTATCCAACTCTGATGCTAACTTAAGGACGTCATTGAGAAACCACGTAACAGAATGTGGGCGTGATACTGGTCTCAGACGAGCGCATGCTCTGGGGATAGATGAAAAATAGGAATCTGTAAGGTCGATTTTAAAGCCGTAAAGAAATACTTTCTTCAATGCTGACTTGACTGTGGTAATAGTGGCGGAGCAAGGCCTTTTTCAAACAGTGATCTAAAGAAAGAAACTCCTAAATTAGTCGTCATGATTTTGGCTTCAGATGCTTTCAGGAAGGAGGCTAATTTTTTGACTGCTGAGTCATACTGTCTAAAGTAGAATCTCTTTTATCTGATTCTAAAAACAGAGTGTTGACAGGGTCAATGTTCGCTCCTTTTTGGGCTGCGAATTTTATAAAGTCCATAAAACTAGGACATTCTGAATTCTTGAGGAAGCTGACACAGTCTTGGTTTGTACTGTCTGGGTCAGAATGGGCTTGGGAATCCAAGACTCCATAATCCCAGTTCCTGAAGAAGAGGGAACCAATTGCTCTTCGGCCAATAGGGGCTACTAGGGCTGGTTGACCTTTGAATGTCCTGAGTTTGTGTAATACTTTCAGCAGTAAATTTATTGGAGGGAACAGATAAATTTTCTCCCAATTGTTCCAATCTACTGTCATTGCGTCTGTGGCGTATGCCTGAGGGTCCAGGTTGGGGCCACGTAACAGGGGAGCTTGAAGTTGCTCTCCGTCGCGAACAGATCCACTTGGAGGCCCGGAACCCGGCAAATCCATTTGAAAGATTCCCGTCCAGGGACCACTCCGTCTCCAACGGAGTAGTCCTGGACAGGGAATCCGCCACCACGTTCGTACCCCGCTAGGTGGGTGGCTGACAGGTGCCAGCCGTGCTTGTTTGCCAGGGAGAAGATAGCAATCATTACTTGGTTTACTCGACCTGATTTGGAGCCGCCCCTGTTGATGCAATGAACTACCACTGCGCTGTCAACACCAGCCTGATATGAATCCGGTTGGGGGGCGGATTTTCTTCAGAGTTAGAAAGACCGCCATAGCTTCCAGGGTATTTATATGGAACTGCTAAAACATTGTGGACCACGTTCCTTGTACTTTCTGTTTTGGTGAATATCCTCCCCAGCCGCTTAGGGAAGCGTCTGTGTGAACAACTAGTGCTGGAGGGGGAAATTGAAGCGGAACTGTTTTGGACAGGCCTCTGACTGTGGTCCAAGGCGCAGTCTTGTCTTTAAGATTCGAGGAATAGAGGAGACCTTGTCTCTGAGCTTGACATTGGCTCGACTCCGCCACACTCTGTTTATGTCTTTTAATTTCGCTTTTAAGAGCAGGTCCGTCACTGAGGCAAATTGAAGAGACCCAAGGACTCTTTCTTGGGATCGGCGGGATGCCGATTGATTTTTGAGAAATTTCCTGGTGAAAGATGCTATCTCTTTCCTCTTGGGAGGCGGGAGAGATAACGTGTGAGAGGACAGATCCCACTGGAGACCCAGCCACTGAAACCGGGACTCCGGAGTCAAGCGGGACTTCTCTCTGTTCAGTTGAAAACCCTAAGCGACTCCAGGAAATTGATGACTATGGACGTAGCCTTCTGACACTCCGGAACTGTTGGTGCCCAAATTATCCAATCGTCAAATACGCTGCTAGGGATATCCCTCGAGACCGGAGTTGTTGTACTACCGTGTCCGCCAGCTTGGTGAATACCGTGGGCGCAATGTTTAGACCGAAGGGCATGACCCTGAAGGAGTAGGCTTGATTCCCGAGTCTGAAACCGAGGAACTGAGAGAAGTTCCGGCGCAATCGGGACGTGATAATAAGCGTCTGAAAGATCGATAGAGGTGGTGACGGCTCCACGCGAAGTAGAGTCCGTACCTGAGCTACCGTAAGCATGCGAAATTTGTCGCATTTTATGTAGAGATTTAGACGCGACAGATCCAGGATCACTCTTTGCTGATCGGAGTCTTTTTGGGAACAGTGAATAACCTGCCTTGAAACTTTAGGTGCCTTACTTTCTTTATTGCTTGTTTGTTGAGCAATTCTGTCACGTAATCCTGTAGGATTGATGTGGGTGGCTGGTAAAATCTGGTTAGAGGAGGAGGGTTCTTGATCCAGCTCCATCCTAGTCCTTTGGACACAATGCTGTGTGCCCAAGGGCTGAAGGTCCATTGGTCCCTGAACCAATACAGGCGACCACCTACCTGGGTTCTCTCAGTGGGAGGGAGCGGGTTTATTCCCCCTACCACGTCCAGGCCTTCCCCTTGGGGTGGTGTTGGGCTTTCCTCTATGAGGGACTCTGCCTCTTCCCCCTTGCGACCCTATTAAGGCCGTGAAAGTATCCACGGCCCTCATATGTGGGGTTGTACGCTGGTGAAGCCACATGGTGGAAAGGTGCAGCTGGTTGGACCAGCACATACTGTTGGGGTGAGCCTTGGAGGTGGAAGGCTGAGCTACTGCCGAGACCGGGACGGCTTGAACTACCGCCTGATGGTGGGGCCTCTTATGCCTCCTGAAACGTTTGCCTCTCGTCTGGGGGCCGGCAGATTCTGGGGTCTTGCGCTTATAGGCAGAAATGCCCCAGCGAGAGCGCAGACTCTGGTTGGCCCTTGTAGCCTCGGCCATAACATTTGTGACCTCCTCTTCTGGGAAGAGGTTAGGTCCCCAGATCGAGCTCTTAACGAGCTTGTTAGGCTCGTGGCGGATAGTAGCATCGGCGAAGATGAATTTCCTGCATTCCAGTCTGGCCATGATAAATTCAAACAGGTCAGACTGAAAGCCAGCCAGCAGGGACTTAGCCAAAACCTGAAAGAATGGCTCGTCCGAGCGGGAGACGGCAGTAGCTTCCGTAAGGCAGACGGAGTTCAAGGACCTGGCTAACTTAGTCCGGGCATCAAACTCCGCCTTCAACAAAGATTCCGGCAGCTTGGGGAGCTGCTCACTGAATTGCGAGGAAGCACAGAAAGGGTCCAGCTTCCCGACAGTGAAAGTGGACGGGGCGTCCACCCAGAACTCATCACTTCCTGGGAATACCAGGAAGTGGGGTCTGTTTCCCTCAGCTGTGGTAATGGATTACCTTCAAAGCACGCTCGGGCGTAGCCAGAGCGACTTTGTCCAAGCAAGGGGTGGGCAGGTTGTCTCCCAGGGCGAACATTGTAAAGTTGCCCTTGAAAGGAGTCAACCGTTGTATTTTCTGCCTGCCACTCCGTCAGAGTGCACAGGAGAGCCGACTGAGCTTGGTCCCTAGGGACGATGACAGTCTCCCTAGGAACCTTATCTGACCGAATCCATGCTTCCTCCGTAAGCCTCACGAAACCTGGGTAAGGGGGCAAGAGATCGGGGGGGAAGAACTCCAATTCCTCCAACCGTCTCGTGCCAAGACCTTCAACCGTGAGCTTGCCATCATGTTGGATGGCCCGGAGTGCGAAACGCCAAGGGTTACCGACATCGAACAGCGGGAGGTCCGCTGTGTCGGGGATAACATACTGTGGTTCGGCTGGGGGTGGGCGAGCCATTCCCGCCAGTATGTTATCATGACTGGCCAACTTCTCAGAGATTTTACTAAATCTCGTATCTAGGTCCTCTGTGAACTTCCTAAAAAGTTGATTTGCAAAGGCCTCTGCGTCGAAAGCAGGTTGGCGAGGAGGGCTTGGTTTTGCAGCCCTCTTACTCGCGCCTTTGCCGGAGGAACCAGACTTGCTCCCGGAGGCTACAGGTCCTGAAACCTTAGCCTTCGACGGGGGGAAGGGCGATGCCTTCTTGGAAGACGAGGACTTATAGCCCTTCGCCTTCCATGAAGTCTTCAACTTCAACTTGGGGATAGCAGACGGAGCTCTATCACCCAAGGAGGAAGACTTCACAAAACCTGCGAAGGAAGAAACAGATGAAACAGGGGAGTCAAAAAGAGGGGGGCCCGCCCCAACAACCTCACTTACCTCACCACTTACCACCTGGTCCTGCTCGGTGTTCATCGGTTCCAGGTTTAAGTCCAAGGCGGCTACATCCTCCGAGACCTCAGCGTAGAGGATATCCACTTGGGGTGGCTGGGTCGCATCCCGGATTTGCTGGATGATAGGGGTGGCAAGATCTTCAGGCACTGCGGCCGCCACCCGTGCGCCGGGGTAGAGCAGGTCCCTCAACTTAGCGTCGAGGACGTAGGGCTTCCCCGACGGAACATTCCTGCCAAACCCAGCCACCCAGGCCCGGAGGGATTCCAAGGCAGACTTCTTGGAAGATTCGTCCGCCTGTAAGAAAACCAACAATTAGCTAAGAACGAAAAAACAGTCCGGGAACCCCGTAAACAATATACAATATGAGGAGCGTAAAACGGAAGAAGACTGTCACTTACCGACTCATCCTGGACGGTTGCACAGAGAGCGAAGCAAACCTCACAACCATCGGGTGCCAAACAACCAGGTCATCAAGTCGGACCGCACAACCAGCGTGGGTCCGCACAACACGTGACCGTAGGGTTGTTGGGAGGAGGCGGTACACCCGGCTCCTCACAGCGAACAGTCTGTAAGTAGAAAAGTACATGAACCTACCACCCTAAGCAATCTAAAGCCGGCAAGGCCGGGAAACTCAACTACAACCGGAATACTCCGGCGGAGAAGAACTCCCTTATCATAAACTGGGCCAATAAGCTCTAAATTACACAGAGTGGAAGGTAAAAGCTTTCAGACCCCGGAATACTCCGGGGAATGAAGGAATGAGAAACCAGGAACTAACCATAAGGGCTGCCAGTAAAAATAACGGCGGAGCCCCCGGGTGTAGGACCGGACTCACGTATATATAATATAAAGGAGAGTACTCCTGTAGATAAACAGACTTATCTAAATATGAGTAAAAAATAATAACAATAACAAGTGACGGTAAATACTCCGGAGACCGGAAGGATCCGCTCCCTTATATAATGTAAATCCTTCGCACTTACTTCCCGCCGGAGAAACAAGACGGGCAAAATGCTCGTATGTTCATAACATAAGTTGAGCAATTATATTTTTACCCTATCAACGTAACCCGACGGGGAGACGAAGAGGTGTGGGATAGTGTCTCGAACACGTTCGAGCAAAACGAACCACCAACCCCAACACAGCGATGCTAGGGGGACTGTATGGGAGGAGCGAATCCCTCTACCAAAGGAGAGTCCCTGAACTCGGAGAAAACGCCATCTAGCGTCACCCGCGCGAGTAGAGCAAGGCTGGAGGGGTGGAGTAGGGGGAGAGGGTAGGCTACCAGGAAGGGAACAGGAGACAGGGAGAAACATATCACCCGCTCAACTGCACCCATACCTCCAAGAATAATGAAACTTGGGAGGGTAGCCTACTGACTGGAAGCTAACGCAGCCCGAAGCCCGACTCCTTCCTAGGCGAAGCCTAATAGGGACCTAACCTAGTATAGGCTAGGAAAAAGGGAGGAGGTGGATGGGAGGGGGAAGCAACAGGGAGAGAAATTTTGTGCCGAGAACCAACCGGGATTGAGAAGGGGGGGCAAGAAGGCGACTAGCCTAGAGGAAACACATCCAAAGAACTCTATTCCCCCAAATGAAGGAAGAGAACTAAGGGGCTCACTCTGCCCACCCAAAAAACGACCCGGAGGAAACAGCAACCAAAACTCCCTCAACCTGATGATCTCCACACCCAGGGCAAGGGGATGGAAGCAAACAAGCCTACTCCACAAAATAGCCATCACTCATAAAAAATGGAACCAAAATGTGCTCAATAGGGTGCGTAGCCTACCTCGGGAAGCGGTTAGATCTGAGGCTGCCGCCAGCACACGAGGAGGTAAACAACAAAATAAATAAATAAAATAAATAAAATAAAAGAGAGCACCATCTCCAAGAATAAAATAATTAGCCTACTTGAGACCAAAAATAATAAGGAACCCAACCTGGGGGGGGTACCTGGACGGGGGCATCACCTAACAAAGGCCGATAGGCCAATGAAACGTAATTCGTAAAACAAAAAGGGGGGGAGCCACCGCAAGGAACCACCAGGAAGGGAACCGAGGGGTAAAAATCTATCTATAACGACGAGGAGACAACTCCAACCGAAAAGAACTGAAGGAGTCGCCTCGCGGTCGACATGGCTGGCGGGGGACGCCGTGGCGTCATAAAAAGATCTCAATATTTATGAAAATACGAGACCATAACAGCCAAAAAATAGAACAAAACCCCACAAGAAGATGGTACTTAACTTGGAGATGGTAAAGCTGCTCGATGCCATCGTAGATGAAGGAAAATCCAAATTAAAGGAAGACGAGCACACAAAAGAAATGGATGTAGTCACGTGCTAGAAAATGGAATGAGGTAGGTGGCGCTGGTGTCGCCGTCCTGGCGGGTGTTGAGTGTAGGGGCTGTAACGGCTCACCGCTCTGTTCCGGGGGTTTTGATAAGGAGAGATCTTTCGAGTATGTTTCCGTGGTAGTGGTATTTCACTCACCCTTCTTTATACCGACGTCTTCCTAGAAGACGCTCGACTGGGGGTAGTAACCCCAGCTTTCCTGAAAGCTCTTTTTCTCTGGTATATCTAGCATTATTATACCTAGAAATTCGTGCTGTAATGGAATTTCACCGGCTGACACGGGACTGAACTCAGAAATGTCATTTTTCCTAACATTCAAACCTGGCGTTCTTTACATTTATTGCCAACCTCAGCCACCCCTCTCATCTGGCACCTTGGCTGGAAGGCAAAGTTGAATGCAGACCAACAGGTGGACGGGGTTTGCCCCTACTTGTCAATAGTTAACTACCTTGTCAGTAAGTTTGAATAGCTATTTCCAGCTTAGGCCTGAAGCTGAATTCTAATTAAAGAATTTTAGGTTTGTATGTTAGGAAAAATACAAGTTAATTTTAAAATGTGATACGTTTGTGTAAGAACAAATATCAAATTTTAAAAGTGATTTTGATTTTTCCTAACATACAGACTTGAAGTTCTATACATATAGGGCCCACCCACCTCAGCCACCCCTCTTGAATCTTGGGCTGGAAAGTGAAGCGTAAGCCAAGAGGTGGGTGGCTTTCCCTACCTTTTTGTGGTTAACGACCAGGTTTATGCCTGAATAACTGTTTCCAGCTTGCACTTGAAGCAGTCTGCTATGTAAAGAACTTCAGGTTCATAAGTTAGGAAAGATACAAATTACTTTTATAAATAAAGACAAAATCCACGAAGGAAAGAGGAAACAATGAAGTGCTGCAAGGCCTTTTGACTTATAGTCCTTTACTTAGCAGACTATATATAGTAAAGGACTATAAGTCAAAAGGTCCTGCAGCTATAGTAAAGGACTATAAGTCAAAAGGTCTTGCAGCTATAGTAAAGGACTATAAGTCAAAAGGTCTTGCAGCACTCCATTGTTTCTCTTTCCTTTGTGGATTTTGTCTTTACAGTATTTATATATTCATCACATTCCATACTTTCGTGATTCGGTTATACATTACTGTACTTTATAAATTTAAATATTTTAATAATTCTGTATGCAAATCGACTGTTTTATATATAGTATATTATTACCTTTCCAGGATGTCTGTTGATGCTCAGCTTGAAGGGGGGCAGTCTGTTCTGTCTGATGCTCAGCAAGGTCTTAATTCATTTTGGCCAAAGGTTACTGAGGAAATCCGACAACTCACTCAGGTTACTTTTGTTATTTTTACTATACTTGAGAAAATTAGTACATCTTTGAATTTAACAGCACAAACATTAGTAAAATTCTCTCAAACAAGAAATACTGGCTTTCTGTATAAAGTATAATTGATGTAATTTATATACTGTCCTAATACTATATACAGTTTTTTGTTCCTACAAGAATACAAACCTTCATCTTTTACAGTATTTGGCAAAATTTGGTGCAGTTGTTGAAGCTTGGTGACAAGGTAGTTAACTTCTGGCACCTATCCTTTGGCCACCTTGCTGTCCAGATGTTTTGGAAGGCTTGCATCCTGGCCATTGTTTACTGTAAGCTTTTCACTTGAGTATTTTTTTGGTTCGAGTTGTTGTGACCTTGGCTTGTTTCTTGTCTTTGTATTTTTTTGGTTTGAGTTGTTGTGACCTTGGCTTGTTTCTTGTCTTTGTATATTTTTGGTTTGAGTTGTTGTGACCTTGGCTTGTTTCTTGTCTTTGTATTTTTTTGGTTTGAGTTGTTGTGACCTTGGCTTGTTTCTTGTCTTTGTATATTTTTGGTTTGAGTTTTTGAGTTGTTTCTTGTCTCTGTATTTTTTTGGTTTGAGTTGTTGTGACCTTGGCTTGTTTCTTGTCTTTGTTTTGACTGTAGTAAAAATGTGGTGCTTGAAATTTTGCAGGGAAGGATGATCAGCATAGATATCATGGACATGGTTGAGTGTGTGTGCTTGAATCATACTGCTTGTGCCTGCATTCATTTTTTACTCCTTGAAGAGGTCATGAGTGTACACTGATCTTTAACTATATGGAGTGTGTTTCTTGGGTTTCTTCCTAGTGAAGAAGTATGTGTCAAGGAGGAAGTGATTGAAGAAGTTTCCATTGAGATGTTCTTCCCTTCTCTTCATTTTGTACCTGCTTTGACCCCTGCTGATTCCTGATTCAACTAGTATGTACCATATCCACCCATTCTTTTGTTGGTGAGTAGGGTGAGGTGATTGGATGACACTTTCCAAGGCCTGTGTCTTAGCAGGGTGATGTTGGTCCCTGCTAGCCCCACTGCTTCAGCCCCTACTTCTCCTGCTTCTGTTGTATTGACTTCCAGGAGATGAAGGAGCTGCTGAAGACATTCTGGCTTTCTTTTGGCTTTCCATGGGGCCTTCGCTTATGGTTTTCCTGGAACATTTGGCCTCAAATAAACATTTTCAACCTGTGCCAGTCTCAATGGACCCCATTGCTTTGGCACTGGTTTCTCCACCTATGCAAAGTGCTCTTCACTTGTGGGTGTTCCTGCTGTTCCTGCTGTAGCTGTTCTAGTAGCTCCTGCCCCTGTCCCTTTGGGGTTTTCACCATGACTTTGCATTCGGCAGTTTTGGGAGAGGTTGAAGAAATACCACCGTACTTCACCATCCTCCTCTTCTCATTATCATCCTCCTTCTTCTTCTCCTAATCTTCCTCTTTGTCTTCCCCATCCTCAGATCTGTGGAAGCATATGAAGGAGGCTTGTAAGGCTGCCCTCCAGAAGAAGGCGTAAGTCGTCTCGTCAAAGACGTTGCTCTTTTGTTAGGAGTGACAACGACCCAGAAATTCATGAGGCAAGTGTCCAAGTTGTATTGGTTCTCTCTTGACCAGTATCCTTTACATGGGTTTGCTCATGTTAAGTCTGTATTCACTCTGGGTCACCTGCACATCTTTCTTGTAAGAGGAATACCAACCTTTTTATATGTCCATAGAAATGCTAGGCAATTCTAATTCTCTGTAGCTTTCTCTGTATGTCCTGGTATGTGCTCATGAAAGATCTCCTGACCACTGTAGACTCTTGCTTGCCTCAGTTGGGTAGCAGGTGCCAGCCTGGCAGTGTGGCTTCCATTTTAGGGTGTGAGGATGTTAAGGGTGTGTTCAGTTACTTTTAGTGCCTTTTGACACTTATCACAATCCTCAGAGCAGGGACATGGTCGGTCTACGGTGTTTCCCACAACTTCAGTATAGGATCCATCTTTTGCTGTCCTGGATTCTGTTGGATGTGGTGGTTCCTTGCTAGTGGAACACAAGGAGTCCAGTTAGAGATCATTTTTGCTAGGTTATTGAGCTTGTTCATGAAAGCAGTGGTCTTGGTGAGGTGAACAGGGCATCTCCTGGTCACCAGGTGTCTTCCATGAAATCCACCTTGGGTTTCACCTCAGTAAACACTGTTCTTTTGGTTGCCCTGGTCCCCACCTGTGTGGGGTGTTCTGGGGGAAGCATTTTCTCTGATGTCTTGGTATTCATCTATCAGTTGCTCTGCCAGGCTTCCTTCCTTGCCTCAGACTCAACTACAGAAATACTCTATTCAAGAAATTACAGAAACCTGTCCCTAAAGGTAGTTCCTCGTTGGACGAGTCGGTAGAGTTCTTTGCTAGCACTCTGCTAGGCCCAAGTTCGAGTCTCCAGCCGGCCAATGATGAATTAGAGGAATTTATTTCTGGTGATAGAAATTCATTTCTCGCTATAATGTGGTTCGGATTCACAATAAGCTGTAGGTAACCATTTGGTTCTTAACCACGTAAAATAAGTCTAATCCTTCGGGCCAGCCCTAGGAGAGCTGTTAATCAGCTTAGTGGTCTGGTTAAACTAAGATATACTTACCTTTTGTCCCTAAAGGTGGACTGCCCAGTGACCTTGGTTGGGAATGGCTTCATTCCTCTTTTCAAGCAGGAGCCATAAAGTCTATCATGGCTGTTTCAGGCTACATTTTGGTTGGGCTTGTGGCTCAGCATGATTGCAGACTACTTTGGGGCCTTCTGGAAGAGGAGAAGGCTAAGTTCCAAAGGTTTGGTGTTGGGAAGAAACAATGTGGCCCTCCTCTTCCACCAGTCTGCAAAGCAGTGGGCTAAACTAGGTCTTGAAAAGCAACAATGTTGTTTCCAAGACAGGTTATGACCAGGGTCGAAGGCTATTAAAATCAGGGCCATCACTCTGTCTTTGGAATTCAAGAAATTTCCACGTACACAGGTATGAGGAGATTCTGATGATACTGTAGTTGTCATCAAAAGATATTTTTAAATAACCAATACACCTTAAATCATGGAAAAAGCATCATAACAAAATTTGAATGTGGCATGTTTGGATACTTGTTGTTGTTGTGATGGAAACTGGTGTATAATCTGATATATAACAATTATAAAAGAGACATGAACCATTATTACTCTTAGTGAACTTACTCCACTCAAGTTTATTTACAAATTTTTTAATGCACTTTGTGGTATCATACATGGTTAAAATGGTAATGAATTTCATGTCATTGGAAAGGCAGTTTATCATACTTTTACAAATGTAAACAGAAATTGGATATATCGTTTTTCCAAGTTATCATGAATTTTTAAAAGAAAAAAGTTAATTTTTTTCACTTGGCTGACTTTTATTGTGATATTGGTTTTTCATAATTGGTATTGTTAAACATAACATGATAAAGTTTAATTTATTACCAAGTTCATTAACATAGCATAAAGTATAATGTTTCACAAAACAATCAAAGAAAATTATTGCGAAGCATTTTTGCTCACTCCATGAAGGCTGAGTGTTCTATGCACAGACACGTTTTAACCCCACCCCCAATCCTTGAACGGTTAGGCGTGTGTTTGGCACTGTCAGAACACCTTTATCTCCTTTTACTGCAGGTGTCACTGTCAGAACACCTTTATCTCCTTTTACTGCAGGTGGCACTGTCAGAACACCTTTATCTCCTTTTACTGCAGGTGGCACTGTCAGAACACCTTTATCTGCTTTTACTGCAGGTGGCACTGTCAGAACACCTTTATCTCCTTTTACTGCAGGTGGCACTGTCAGATCAGAACACCTTTATCTGCTTTTACTGCAGGTGGCACTGTCAGAACACTTTTATCTCCTTTTACTGCAGGTGGCACTGGCAGAACACCTTTATCTCCTTTTACTGCAGGTGGCACTGGCAGAACACCTTTATCTCCTTTTACTGCAGGTGGCACTGTCAGAACACTTTTATCTCCTTTTACTGCAGGTGGCACTGTCAGAACACTTTTATCTCCTTTTACTGCAGGTGGCACTGGCAGAACACCTTTATCTCCTTTTACTGCAGGTGGCACTGGCAGAACACCTTTATCTCCTTTTACTGCAGGTGGCACTGTCAGAACACCTTTATCTGCTTTTACTGCAGGTGGCACTGTCAGAACACCTTTATCTGCTTTTACTGCAGGTGGCACTGTCAGAACACCTTTATCTCCTTTACTGCAGGTGGCACTGTCAGAACACCTTTATCTCCTTTTACTGCAGGTGGCTTTACTGTCAGATCAGAACACCTTTATCTGCTTTTACTGCAGGTGGCACTGTCAGAACACCTTTATCTCCTTTTACTGCAGGTGGCACTGGCAGAACACCTTTATCTCCTTTTACTGCAGGTGGCACTGGCAGAACACCTTTATCTCCTTTTACTGCAGGTGGCACTGGCAGAACACCAATTATCTCCTTTTACTGCAGGTGGCACTGTCAGAACACCTTTATCTCCTTTTACTGCAGGTGGCACTGTCAGATCAGAACACCTTTATCTGCTTTTACTGCAGGTGGCACTGTCAGATCAGAACACCTTTATCTGCTTTTACTGCAGGTGGCACTGTGATCAGAACACTTTTATCTCCTTTTTACTGCAGGTGGCACTGTCAGAACACTTTTATCTCCTTTACTGCAGGTGGCACTGGCAGAACACCTTTATCTCCTTTTACTGCAGGTGGCACTGGCAGAACACCTTTATCTCCTTTTACTGCAGGTGGCACTGTCAGAACACCTTTATCTGCTTTTACTGCAGGTGGCACTGTCAGAACACTTTTATCTCCTTTTACTGCAGGTGGCACTGTCAGAACACTTTTATCTCCTTTTACTGCAGGTGGCACTGTCAGATCAGAACACCTTTATCTGCTTTTACTGCAGGTGGCACTGTCAGATCAGAACACCTTTATCTGCTTTTACTGCAGGTGGCACTGTCAGAACACTTTTATCTCCTTTTACTGCAGGTGGACAGATCAGAACACCTTTATCTCCTTTTACTGCAGGTGGCACTGTCAGAAACACCTTTATCTCCTTTTTACTGCAGGTGGCACTGTCAGAACACCTTTATCTCTTTTACTGCAGGTGGCACTGGCAGAACACCTTTATCTCCTTTTAATGCAGGTGGCACTGGCAGAACACCTTTATCTCCCTTTTAATGCAGGTGGCACTGTCAGAACACCTTTATCTCCTTTACTGCAGGTGGCATTGTCAGAACACTTTTATCTCCTTTTTACTGCAGGTGGCACTGTCAGAACGCTTTTATCTGCTTTTTTACTGCAGGTGGCACTGGCAGAACACCTTTATCTCCTTTACTGCAGGTGGCACTGGCAGAACACCTTTATCTCCTTTTACTGCAGGTGGCACTGTCAGAACACCTTTATCTCTTTTACTGCAGGTGGCACTGGCAGAACACCTTTATCTGCTTTTACTGCAGGTGGCTTTGTCAGAACACTTTATCTGCTTTTACTGCAGGTGGCACTGTCAGAACACCTTTATCTCCTTTACTGCAGGTGGCACTGTCAGATCAGAACACCTTTATCTGCTTTTTACTGCAGGTGGCACTGTCAGAACACTTTTATCTCCTTTTTACTGCAGGTGGCACTGGCAGAACACCTTTATCTCCTTTTACTACAGGTGGCACTGGCAGAACACCTTTATCTCTTTTTACTGCAGGTGGCACTGTCAGAACACCTTTATCTGCTTTTACTGCAGGTGGCACTGTCAGAACACCTTTATCTCCTTTTACTGCAGGTGGCACTGTCAGAACACCTTTATCTGCTTTTACTGCAGGTGGCACTGTCAGAACACCTTTATCTGCTTTTACTGCAGGTGGCACTGTCAGAACACCTTTATCTCCTTTTACTGCAGGTGACACTGTCAGATCAGAACACCTTTATCTCCTTTTACTGCAGGTGGCATTGGCAGAACACCTTTATCTCCTTTTACTGCAGGGCTGTTTCCCACAAGTCCCTGGATACTGTATCCGTAGGACTTGAGGCGGCTACTAAGTAACTAACTGAGCTCTTGTAGGACAGACCAGCATCATGCCCAAGGTGCAGGTGGGTAACATGACAGAGAATCCTATTGCAATACACTCCCTGAACACCTGAATTAGCCCTGGTCACTGACCAGCCCGAATGATATCCCCATAATTTTACCCACAAAGTGGATAATTAACTGTCAGCGTTACCAATGCTACGGGAAGAATCTTATCAAATGAGTTACCTGAGGTACCGTTGACAACGCTGCTGCAAATATCGGCCGACAGAGGCCGACATCCCCAATTGTTATTTGTTCGCCTTGCTGTGTGGGTGTGTCCCACATCAGGCGAACTTATGGTCATTTAGCCCGACCTCCATTTAAAGAATTTGGACATCAGGTTACGATTTTGGACTGTTTTTAACGCCTTTTCTCCTGGATTTATACTTTATTGACTGGATTTGGAACTTTTCTCCCAGTTTTAACTTTGGATCAGTACTTTGGACTCGATTGGACAAGCCAGACAAGAAGACGTCGTCTGCTAGTGCTGCTGCTTCCACTTCATCTGCATCTGACGCTACCTGCTGGAGATGATGCTGCTGCATTTGGTCCTGCACATGGTGCAAGTGTATGATGGGATCAGAAGACTCAAACACGTTCGACATTCTTTTGTATTTTATGTAGGAAGGTTCAGTGTACATCAGTCAAGGTGGCAGTATAGAGTCTTGGTCAGTGTCAAATGGAGGATTATTTGAAAACTGACAGAAAACTTTTTGCCTTGAAGAGGTAAGCATAGGTCAGGATCAGCTGTGGGGTTACTCTTTTAGATAACATTAGATTCAGAGTTATTTCCTGGTTTATCATCCAGTAGTCCCTGGATTCTAGCCTGATGAGTAAGTTAACAAAGAATAGAGATAGTGATAGTAGCGGACAGTTGATTCTAATTGTTCTTTTCAGCCCACCTGCCTGTTCCAGAACCAGCCCTAAGGAAGGTGCGGGGGTTGGAGAACCGCAGCCTCGAAGGTGAGTTCTGCCTCAGGGTGGAGCAGGCAGTGTTCTCCAGATTCCCTTCCCACTCAGGTGTGGAGTTTTCTGAGGTTGATTTGGTAGGTTTCCCTTGTCCCAGGAAAATGCAGGTTGGGTTGAAGTGTTTTAGGAAGAGAAGAGGAAGTGCAGTCTTCTTCTGTTTGGGTTCGGTTGGGGTTTCTAGTGTGGACTTCATCTTGGATCCATCTTCAGTTTTATTTCCTGAGTTCTTTACAACAGAAGGTTTTCTAAGCCCTGGTTCTACGTTTGGATGTGGTTTCGGTTTTGTGGGGTTCTATAGTGTTAGAGATTCTCCTTCATCATCGAAAGTTCCTTTTCCTTCAGTGGATGAGTTTGCTATGGAGGTGGTAATTCTGGTGATAGAGTTTTCAATTTGGCTCAGTATAATGCAGAATTGTTGGGTTGTCACAGGTTTATAGATTACTAGGTAGGCAATGTTGTCAATTTTGGGTTTCCAATATTCACGATCATGTCTTGAAGAATTTCCTGAATTTGCTAGTGATGTCTGTCAAGATTATCTTAGGGGGAACAGAGTCTAGGGTCTAGTTTTCTTTCTCAAAAAAACAAAAAAACAAACTATGCTTCTGAGTTTTGTTTTTTTTCCCCCCCGATTTCTTCTAAGCCTTCCTTCCACTGTCTTTACACAATCTTCTTTATCGGGTCTCTCTTTGGAGGCGCTCATCTTGTTTTCTTTGCCAGGGTCAGCAGAGCAAAAGCGTTTTTTCATTGGTGCAATCCTGTAATGTTGGAGTTTTCAGTGGCTCCCTCTCTCTCTTCTTGGGTTGAGGTAAGGTGTACAGCCAGCAGATTTACTGCAGATCTAAACTGGATATGACGGTCTTTGATGTGGGAGTGAGACAATGGCAGGCCTCTGGAGGGAGCTGCTAGATGTTGTCACATATATTTTTGAACGACACTTCACTAACACAGGAATTTTTCACTTCCTCTGCCGTAACTGTTTTTGCATAGCTAACTTTTCAAACTCTAACACATGGTCATTTCCTGGGAATTCCTAAATATCGATGGCATCCAGCTGTACTGTTCTTCACAAGAATTTGGCACAGTTGCTAAATTGGACGATTTTGGAGGATGTTTTAACATGGGCCTTTTCTCTGGTCTGGATGCTTTAGTTCGGACCTTTGACAACTCGATTTACTTTTCTTCCCAGTTTACTTGGTTTAGAACGTAATGTGGTCCACACGGTTCTTCGGATTCCAGCATTTGCCGTTTGTCTGCGTCATCAAGTGTATCAGTACCGATGGTGTCCTCAGCCTCTCCTTTTCACTAGAGTAGCTGGTAATTTTCCTTCTTAGGTCCCCACTGGTGCAGCTCACTTAGCTCTGGAGAAACACCTTTGAGTACTGGACCAGTTCTGCATCTTCCAGCGCGACAGTGGCGCCCCAGTAGTTATTCGGAGTGTGCTGGAGACTTCTTTCTGCTTTCCTCGGCTATTTAGTTCCTCCTTCTAAGGTGTTGTGGGTTTGGCTTTGGTTCTGGGTCATTAGGGAGTTAATCAGTGTGTGACTTCAGCTCTGGATACCCTTCCTGATGCGGCGTTGGTTCATCGGCGTTGGGTGGATCAGGTGTTGCAGCCTCTCAATTAGGGTGGGCTTTGTCACCAAGGTGGTCAGCCCAGGTGTAAACGTCCCGCTGGGTGGTGCGGGTTTTGCGCAGTTCAGTCGTCTGACTCAAGAGTTTTGTCATCAGCTTTAGTTAGCATAAGGTTTGCGCTGGCCGGGTTCTTGGCTCAGGTATGATGGGGTCAGGTATGTCAGGTGTTGGTCTCACATCCCTTGTGTTCGAGTTCGGGTTATCAGGTGCAGCTCTTTTGGTGGTCAGTCTGTCTCTTTTCCTGTCCTGGTTCGTTTGGACCAGTCTGACAGAGAATGCTCTTTTGAAGAGAGGAGCGGTACCAGATATAGGTTTTTTCTCCAGCGAATGAAAGCTAGCATAAGCGGATGGTGGACTTTATCCATTCTCTCTATTCGCAGTCCAGGCTCCTGAGGAACCTACACAACCAAACCAAGCAGTGTTTGAATCGTTGCATGCAACTAAACCAGTAGTCCCCCAAACATCAAGTAAACCGGTCTGGTTTGGCGGAGTCAGACGGGTGTTGAGGGAGGCGGACTGTAGGTTATTTTCTCCTATCGGGTCAGGTAGACTGGATTCAACCTTGTTTCCTAATCGGAAGGGGTTCTACAGGGTAGCGGGTAACCCTTCTGCCGGTGTCAGAGTTCCTCTCAACAAATCTGTTGAGGCTCTTCTCTCCCGGGTTCCTTTGTCGAATCGTTTGGTAGAGGTTACATCTCATGAGGCTCGTATTTTGGAGGACACTTTTTGCAGCCAGTCTGAGGCCTTGTCCCACTCTTTGTGGGTGTTGTCTGGGTTGATGGGGTTTTCTCAGACAAGTTGGATATACTCCCTCCGATCCTGTACTGTTTGACAACCTCATCACTTAGGTTTCGATGAGGTTGGCATATCAGACTAACATTTTGGCTGGCTGTACAACATTCTTTGGCAAGAAGAGGAGGGACTTCTTTTTAAATCATCTTCCGCCTCACTATCGGGACATACTTAAGAGGGTTCTGTTGAGGGCACCTTTTTGCGCTCTGCTAAAGTCTTTTTAGTGAGGAGGATGTCTCCTCCATGGTCAATTTTGTGTCGTCGTCATCAGCAGTAGCGTCACAGGAGGCTATGATTCGTGTGGCTGCTCAGGGTTCAGGTGATGTGGTCAGTATGACGAACTTTGTTGCTTTTAACTAATGCCTCTAGTGTTGGCAATTATGCATTGTTGAGGGTACAGAATGTTGAAGTATCTAGCCCTTGGCTGATCCTTGCCTCCTCTTTAGAGGATGTAGTAAGGGCAAGGTACTTCTTATTGAATCTATGCAAGATACTAGGAATTCGTCTAATCTTTGCCAAGAGTTGCCTTGTCCCAACACAATATATAACCTTTCAGGGATGAGGATTCTCTCTCTTCCTTTGATGTTTTTTTTTTCCCAACCCTGGAGAGGATCCAGTCGGTCCTTCAGGAAGTAGAGGTGTTCCTGTCCAACAGGGAGCAGCCGGTACCAGTTTGGAGAAGCCTCTTAGGGAGAATGTCTCCTCTCTCTCTTTTAACTCCAGGGTCTCGTCTCCGGACGCGTTTTTCCTCAGGTATGTCTCGGGAATCGCTGGGACTTCCACAACGAGAAAGCAGTTATAGTCTGGAGTGATTCTTGCCTGTTGGATCTTCTGTGGTGTTCAGAAGAAGTGCATCTGACACCTGGAAGGTCTTTTAACTCCCCTCTTCCTGACGTTCATCTGTACTCAGATGCCTCAGATCAAGGTAGGGTAGCAACCTTGGGGGAAACCCAGGCTTCGGGCCTCTGGAGGGATCAGGAACGAGAGGAGTCAATAACCTTTGGGAACTAAGGGCTGTAAAGGAAGCCCTCAGGTGTTTTTCAGTCCTAGTGTGCAACAGAGTAGTGGCTCTGTTTTGCGACAACGTAACTCCGTGTCGTATCTGAAAAACTCTGGGGGATCAAGATCAACAGATCTCAATACTATAACATAGAGTCCTGGGAAGGTGCGAAGAATGGAAGGTGTCTCTTCTTCCCCAACTTGTATCGAGGAGTCTCAAGGTACTGGCCAACTCGTTAAGTCGCTCTCGTCAGGTGTTAGGGGGAGAGTGGACTTTGTCTCAGGCAGTAGTATGTCAGGTTCTCCAGAAGTGGCCAGCATCTGTGGACTTTTTTGCGACGAAATTAAACCATTGTCTTCTGGTTTATTTCTCACCAGTGGTGGACCCCATGTCGATAGGCACCGTTGCAACATTACAAAATTGGAATCACATGCAGGTGTATGCTTTCAGCCATTCGGTCTCATTCATCAGGTAATCAGGAAATTGTGGGAGAGTGTCAAGACGTCTATGACTCTAATAGCTCCTTGTTGGCCCTACGCCCTTGGTTTCCGGAACTCCTAAGCTCCTTACGGAAGTTGCGATGTTCCTTCCCATGCAGAAGTCTCAGACAACCACTTTTTCACCATTATCATCCAAACCCTCATGTGCTGAACCTAGTTGCAAGGCGACTGCCGAGCGAGCAGCTAGACAGATCGGACTCTCTAAAGCTGTCTTTAGACAGCTTTCTTTCAGCTTGAGAAAGTCAACCCGTAAGCTTTACCAGGTCAGTTGGACAGTGCATAGAAGTTGGTGTCGTAAGGAAGGTCATTCCATCTCTAGACCTTCCATAGCTAAAATAGCTGATTTTCTTTTATTCCTCCGGAAAGTCAAGGTTCTTTCATATTCGGCGATTGCTGGCTACCGCTCAACACTTAGCAGTACATATAATTTCCATCTTCCCAAAAATTTCTAGTAAGATCATCCATGATTTATTACGTTCCTTTAAGATTAAACATCTTGTCTTGCCAACTTGGGCTCCTCCGTGGGACTTGGAAGTTCTAACATTAAGACATCTGATTAAGAAGGTGTATTTTCTTACGGCTTTAACTACAGCCAGAAAGGTGGGCGAGCTTCAGGCAGTTTCTAGGCTGGTTTCCTAGGCGGGAAATTATATGTATTGGTTTCTTCTTCCGAATTCGTGGCGAAGTCAGAGTCAGAGGTTAACTCTCTGCCTCGTTCATTTAGGGTTCCTTATTTGCAAGAGTTCATTACCGGCAATCCAGCGGAGATGTCCTTATGTCTGGTGTGACCATTAAAAGTCTATTTATCAAAGGTTGAGAATCTCCATCCGTGTCTGCATACACTTCTCGCCTCTCCACGGAATCCTTCCTGTCCGCTGTCAAAGAATATACAGTGACCCCTCACTACTTTGCTATTCGATTATCGCGAATACACGACTTTGTGGAGTTTTTAATATATATTAATGGAAAATATATCACGGATTTTCTGGAAAATTCTAGAAAAATTGCGATGTATGAACACCCAAAATTTCTCATTAAATCCATTAAAATATTAATAATAAATAGTATTTCCTAGTCTAAGAACAACAAAACAAGTGTAAAATAGCAAAAAAAACCACATATTTGCACTTGTAATTCCTATGACAAAAAAAAAGAACCATCTGGGAAGTGATGCCTATACAGTACCGCGTGTTCCATAGTTGGGAAAACACAAAGCTTACCATCTCGGTGACTAAGTGCATTGTAACACGGGCTGTGATTGGTGCATGGGAGGGAGACGACAAATGCACAGCTTCCCGATTTCTAATCGGGCCTGTGGTTGGTGCTTAGACTGATGCTCAGAACCTGCAGCATCCCCCCTTGTCTCCCTCTTGCGGCCACTTTGCTTCAAGCTTTCCCTGCCGAACAGTTTACTTTACGCTGTGCTGTGTGATTTTTTTTGTGGCTTTTGTTGAACTTTGCTTCAATTTTCACCCCTTGCAATGGCTCCCAAGCGTGCTGCTTCTTCCAAGGCTGGTACTGAGCCTAAACGCCATCAAAGAATGGTGATGACCACTGAAAAGGTGAAGCTTCTCGATATCTTGAAGGAAGGGAGAAAGTTTGCGGCTGTAGCCTGCCATTTTGGCGTGAAGGAATCCACCATTCGCCACATCTACAAGGACGAGGCGAAGATTAGGAAGACAGCTGCCATCACCTTTAACAAGTCAGCGAAGAGAGTGGTTACGGCTCGTAATAAAACGATCGTCCTTATGGAAGCTGCTTTGGCCGTATGGATAGCCGACTGCCGAAAGAAGAACATAACCTTGGATACGAACATTATCCAAACAAAGGCTAGGAGCCAGTACAAGACCTTCGCTGCTAAGGAACCAGAGGGCGACAGTGGCGACCGCAAAGAAGCAGAAGAAGATGAAGAAGACGTAGAAGATCCGCAACCAGGGACGTTCAGTCATTCACCACGTAAGAAACTGCAATTTTCTGCTAGCAAAGGGTGGTTTGCAAAGTTTCAGAAACTTTCCGGCCTAAAAAGCGCTTCCTTGCATGGCAAGGCTGCTTCGGCTGACATGGTCACTGCTGAAACAGACGTCAATGAAACCTTCAAGAAGATTATCTCGGAAGGTGGATATCAGCCCGAACAAGTTTTTAATATGGACGAGGCGGGCTTGTTGTGGAAAAGAATGCCCTTGCGAACTTTCCTGTTCAAAGAGGAAGCAAAAGCCTCTGGCTTTAAAGTTGCGGGATTTTTATTAAAGCCAGGACGTATTTACAAGTTTAAAAACCCAAGGGCTTCAAAAAACAAAAACTAAGAATCTGCTACCTGTACATTGGATGCACAATCCAAAGGCCTGGATAACGAAGATGCTGACCTCCAACTGGTTCCACCAGTGTTTTATCCCACAAGTGAAAGTGTATCTAGCAGAAAAGGGCATGCCATTCAAAGTCCTTCTCATTATGAATAATGCTGGTGGCCATGCTACTGATCTGTCGTATTCGGGGGTTCAGGTTGAGTTCCTACCGCCCAACACGATGTCACGTATTCAGCCAATGGACCAGGGGGTTATCAGGGCATTCAAGGCCCTATACACAAGGTATGCCCTGGCGAACCTGGTTGCTTCCATGGATGCCACCCAAGAAGACAACGATTTCAACTTGAAGGCATACTGGCGGCAGTACACAATTGCTACGTGCCTCCAAAATATCCACAAGGCATTGAAAGAAATGAAGCCTGCCACTATTAGTACACAATTGCTACGTGCCTCCAAAATATCCATAAGGCATTGGAAGAAATGAAGCCTGCCACTATTAGTGCAGCAGATAATTGCATATTTCATAAGAATCGTTCAGATAGTGAAACCTAAATTTCCACAAGTGCTCTTTAAAGTTTGGAAGCAAAAAATTTAAAGCCTTCCAAGACCATCCAGATTTTGGCTAATTTTTCACTAGAATGGCATGTATTTGCTTCTAGCAATATGGTAAAGCTCTTCCATACTATTTCTTGTGAATATTATGTTTCTGTATACAGTTTCTTTAAATATGGGGGCTTATATGGCTGCCAAGAAAAGGGAAACAATAATTATAATGAGAAATAATGAATCGTTTTAAGCATGGATCTTGGTTTCTGTGGTTTTAGATCCTAATGAGGCCATCTCTTTCGAATAACTCATCAATTTTGAAGGAAAATTAATAAATGTAAAAGACACACAACCAGGGCACACTGGTGACATCACTGCTGTGTAACTCAGCATGGGGTTCAGTGCCAGCTAATCCAGCTTTACTAATCCTGTAGTCTTAGACTAGTAGTTGTAGTACCAGTTTAGTTTAGTGTCCCAAATGCTTTCTAACAGCCCCAGACCAGCTATAGTTAGATAGCCGCACCTGAATAGACAGGATGTGCCAGCGGGAGGGCCGAGCCAAGGGTATGGGGCTGTACATGATGGTTCATGTACTTACCGGATGGTGTACAGATCACACGGGACTTAAATGGCACTGGATGAATGATCGGGCTAGGTGTAGGAGACCAAACCTAGTTGAATCCCATACAGGAATGTGTGCTTTGTTTAAGGTGGTAAAAGGATAACCCTCGGCCTTAATCAAAAGTGAAATCATGGCAGAATGTGATGCCAATCCAATATTGAGCAGTAGAAAAACAAACTGGAGTTTGTGTTGTCTTTGTCAGAAGGACAAAGAGGTGAGCACTTGACATCACCTCCAAGTCATCATGTCCTAGACCATGATGGGTACACAATGCTGGCAAGGAACACTCCCATGTTCAGTGAAATTAATGAAATGCCCTGATAATGGATCCAGCAAGGCTGGATGAAGGTGATGGCATAGACTCAGGAAAAATGCAGCAAAATACCATGTGAACTGTCGCTTGTTGTTTAACAACACTAAACTGGACCGTGCAAGAAAGCGACAATCCAATGACCAGACCAGCAACACTGAGACTAGTCCAAAAATGCACCGAACCAGTCATGACAATGAAGTTTGCATTTTGGTGAGAAAGTGGCACCTGCATCTGATCTCAGACAGGCTAGTACTAAGGGCCTTGACTTGAAATTGCGTGAATGTGCAGAGATACTTAGTGATGGCAAGCTCCTTGCTAAGTTGACTGGTGGGGATGTCATTGCACAGGAGTTTAAGTATCACCATGCCTGTCTTTGTGCCTCTACAACAGAAAAAGGTCCTACCTGAGGGCATTGGAAGAAACCCAGGTAGCACTGAGTCAGAATCAGATGTGTATCCACCAGTTCTGTCAGAACTGATGACATACATTGTTGAAAACAACCTTTGTTCAGATGATCCAGTCACATTTCGGCTGGCAGATATTTGCCACCTCTACCAACAACGTCTGGAACAATTAGGTGTAGAGTCACCAAGTGTAAATTGAAGTTTTCAGACTCTTTGGCAAACAATGCAGTCTCCTTCTATGACCGATAAAGAAGAACAGAACTGACTTCTTCAGGTAGAACAGTCAAAGCAGAAACTTCTGAAGGAGGATTGCCAGCTTTTCTCAAAGCTATTTATATCCTGTCAGAGCGTGAATGTGATCTGCAGGAATTCTTCCAGCACGAGAATCAAACATTCCCAGCTTCCCTTAGTGAGGGTGGTAGGCTGTACACATGTCAGAAGTCTCAGCTGCCGGTCCTGAAGAGTCATGTTACACTAGAAGACAAAGAACCAAAGACTGATGTCCTCATTGTAGATGGATCAGCTTTGGTCCATGCCTGCCACCAAAGAAAGGAAAGACCTTTGAGGGCTATGCACTTTGTGACTTCTTGCCTGTGATACAATCCTATAGCAGCAAGTAACATCATCACATCTTGTATTTGATGTATACAATACATCCAGCCTCAAAGCTGAGGCCAGGCTCCAAGGTCTGCAAGGTGACAGACAAGAACACAACCCATCCAACTGGGCGCAATTTCCTAAGACACGATGCCAACAAGACAGAGTTGTTCCAGTTCCTGGCAGACAAAGTTGCAGATGTTGCCACAAATGTTGAAGAAATGAAAGGGTCCTGTCCTCAGCACCATGAGGCTAGTCTTCAGGGACTGGAAAAGTGCTCTCATTTGAGGAAGCTGACACCTGCATCTTTCTCCATGCCAATATGCCACAGAACATGGAGCCAAGACCATAAAGCAAATGACACAGATGTTCTTGTCGTTGCAGTCAGTGCTTTCTCCACTCTCCACAATCTAGGGCTAGAGAAGCTATGGGTGGCATTTGGCCAAGGCCAGAGCCTGCGCTGGATTGCTGTGCATGTGCAACTCTCTGGGCCAGGAGAATATGCTCTTCTTCCATGCTCACAGGCTGTGATACAGTGTCAGCCTTCCGAGCAAGGCAAGAAGACCGCCTGAATGGAACATCTTTCCAGAGGCCTCCACTGTGTTCTCCAAACTGAGTCACTACCCTTCAGAGTGGAAGAGAACCTGAAGGTCCTGGAGAGGTTTGTCATACTTATGTAAAGATCCAGCACTGCTGGCACTTGGATGAGGCTAGAAATGATATGTTTGCCAGAAAACAAAGGGCATATGAGGCCATTCCACCAACCAGGGAGCTCTCCTCCAACACACACAATTGCTACCAGGCTGGTTGTGTGTGGGGGCAGGCCACCCAGTGTCAGCCAAGCCAGAGAACCCTGCTGAGTGGGGATGGCAAAGTCTGGAAGAAATGGCAAGTCCTCTGACAACCAACTAGCCAAGAGTTGCCAACAGCTTACCAAATGTGGATGCAAAGCAGGCTGTCGGGAAAGGTGCAAGTGCCAAGACCAAGCTGGGTCTTCCCTGCACAGCTCTGTTACTTGCAAATGCGAAGTCTAGATAAATATTGCCC
This sequence comes from Macrobrachium rosenbergii, assembly GCF_040412425.1. Classification (NCBI taxonomy): domain Eukaryota; kingdom Metazoa; phylum Arthropoda; class Malacostraca; order Decapoda; family Palaemonidae; genus Macrobrachium; species Macrobrachium rosenbergii. The sequence continues at coordinate 57,444,516 of NC_089782.1, read as the reverse complement.
TCTCTTCAGTAGATAATCTAGCTTGAACATCCAACGTGTCATGCTATGCCTACCTTCTTATCCTCATTTTTCAAAGGTGTATTGAAGAAATAGAAGCCATTTGTCCACTTTTCTTTTTATGGTTACAGTCTTAGACACAATGTTGTATGTGACCATACCATTACTATTTCAGTTGAATATAGCATATTAGTTAAACTGTCTGATCACATGAATATACCATTAAATAAAAACAGTTGCTATGTGCTAGCTCTGTGGATAGAAAAAAACTTTTATGGCAACCATTTTGTACGGCATCTTGGTTACAATTCAGAAATGAAATGTGGTATGGAACATTTTATAACCTAAAAGTCGAGGTTTAAAAAAAAACTGGCATATTCCATCCATAGATGCTCCCAAACCAGTTCTCCACATAGATGGCGGCCATTTTGAAAAATAGCCATCCAAAATATTTCTAAGAGAGCATTGGAATGTTTGTGCCAAAGCTTGTTTCATTCATTACGATTTTTACAGCAATCTGCTGCACTATATTGCTATGTTCCAAAATATCCACAAGGCATTGAAGAAATGAAGCCTGCCACCATTAGTACACAATTGCTACGTGCCTCCAAAATATCCACAAGGCATTGGAAGAAATGAAGCCTGCCACCATTAGTACACAATTGCTACGTGCCTCCAAAATATCCACAAGGCATTGGAAGAAATGAAGCCTGCCACCATTAGTACACAACTGCTACATGCCTCCAAAATATCCACAAGGCATTGGAAGAAATGAAGCCTGCCACTATTAGTACACAACGGCTACGTGCCTCCAAAATATCCGCAAGGCATTGGAAGAAATGAAGCCTGCCACTATTAGTACACAACGGCTACGTGCCTCCAAAATATCCGCAAGGCATTGGAAGAAATGAAGCCTGCCACCATTAGTACACAATGGCTACGTGCCTCCAAAATATCCACAAGGCATTGGAAGAAATGAAGCCTGCCACCATTAGTACACAACTGCTATGTGCCTCAAAATATCCACAAGGCATTGGAAGAAATGAAGCCTGCCACCATTAGTACAACTGCTACTTGCCTCCAAAATATCCACAAGGCATTGGAAGAAATGAAGCCTGCCACCATTAGTACACAAACGTGCCTCCAAAATATCCACAAGGCATTGGAAGAAATGAAGCCTGCCACCATTAGTACACAACTGCTACGTGCCTCCAAAATATCCACAAGGCATTGGAAGAAATGAAGCCTGCCACCATTAGTACACAACTGCTACGTGCCTCCAAAATATCCACAAGGCATTGGAAGAAATGAAGCCTGCCACCATTAGTACACAACTGCTACGTGCCTCCAAATATCCACAAGGCATTGAAAGAAATGACGCCTGCCACTATTAGTACACAATTGCTACGTGCCTCCAAAATATCCACAAGGCATTGGAAGAAATGACGCCTGCCACTATTAGTACACAACTGCTACGTGCCTCCAAAATATCCACAAGGCATTGGAAGAAATGAAGCCTGCCACCATTAGTACACAACTGCTACGTGCCTCCAAAATATCCACAAGGCATTGGAAAAATGAAGCCTGCCACCATTAGTACACAACACTGCACGTGCCTCCAAAATATCCACAAGGCATTGGAAGAAATGAAGCCTGCCACCATTAGTACACAACTGCTATGTGCCTCCAAAATATCCACAAGGCATTGGAAGAAATGAAGCCTGCCACTATTAGTACACAACTGCTATGTGCCTCCAAAATATCCACAAGGCATTGGAAGAAATGAAGCCTGCCACCATTAGTACACAACTGCTATGTGCCTCCAAAATATCCACAAGGCATTGGAAGAAATGAAGCCTGCCACCATTAGTACACAATTGCTACGTGCCTCCAAAATATCCACAAGGCATTGGAAGAAATGAAGCCTGCCACTATTAGTACACAACTGCTATGTGCCTCCAAAATATCCACAAGGCATTGGAAGAAATGAAGCCTGCCACCACCATTAGTACACAACTGCCATTAGTGTGCCTCCAAAATATCCACAAGGCATTGGAAGAAATGAAGCCTGCCACTATTAGTACACAATTGCTACGTGCCTCCAAAATATCCACAAGGCATTGGAAGAAATGAAGCCTGCCACCATTAGTACACAACTGCTATGTGCCTCCAAAATATCCACAAGGCATTGGAAGAAATGAAGCCTGCCACCATTAGTACACAACTGCTATGTGCCTCCAAAATATCCACAAGGCATTGGAAGAAATGAAGCTTGCCACTATTAGTACACAATTGCTACGTGCCTCCAAAATATCCACAAGGCATTGGAAGAAATGAAGCCTGCCACCATTAGTACACAACTGCTATGTGCCTCCAAAATATCCACAAGGCATTGGAAAGAAATGAAGCCTGCAAAATATCCACCATTAGAAGAAATGAAGCCTGCCACATTAGTACACAATTGCTATGTGCCTCCAAAATATCCACAAGGCATTCCAAAATATCCATAAGGCATTGCCTCCAAAATAAGAAATTGGAAGAAATGAAGCCTGCCACCATTAGTACCAAAATATCCACAAGGCATTGTGCCTCCAAAATATCCATAAGGCATTGGAAGAAATGAAGCCTGCCACCATTAGTACACAATTGCTATGTGCCTCCAAAATATCCATAAGGCATTGGAAGAAAAATGCCACCATTAGTACACAACCTATGTGTGCCACCATTAGGCATTGGAAGAAATGAAGCCTGCCACATTAGTACACTACGTGCCTCCAAAATATCCACAAGGCATTGGAAGAAATGAAGCCTGCCACCATTAGTACACAACTGCTATGTGCCTCCAAAATATCCACAAGGCATTGGAAGAAATGAAGCTTGCCACTATTAGTACACAACTGCTATGTGCCTCCAACATATCCACAAGGCATTGGAAGAAATGAAGCCTGCCACCATTAGTACACAACACGTGCCTCCAAAATATCCACAAGGCATTGGAAGAAATGAAGCCTCAAATTAGTCCACAAGGCATTGCCTCCAAAATATCCACAAGGCATTGGAAGAAATGAAGCCTGCCACCATTAGTACACAATGTGCCTCCAAAATATCCACAAGGCATTGGAAGAAATGTGCCTCCATGTGCTCCAAAATATCCACAAGGCATTGGAAGAAATGAAGCCTGCCACCATTAGTACACAACTGCAAAATATCCACAAGGCATTGGAAGAAATGAAGCCTGCCATTAGTACCAAAATATCCACAAGGCATTGGAAGAAATGAAGCCTGCCACATTATTAGTACAAAACTGCATTGGAATGTGCCTGCCAAAATATCCATCCAAGGCATTGGAAGAAATGAAGCCTGCCACTATTAGTACACAACTGCTATGTGCCTCCAAAATATCCACAAGGCATTGGAAGAAATGAAGCCACTGCCTCCAAAATATCCACAAGGCATTGGAAGAAATGAAGCCTGCCACCATTAGTACACAACTGCTATGTGCCACCATTAGTACCAAAATATCCACAAGGCATTGGAAGAAATGAAGCCTGCCACCATTAGTACACAACTGCTATGTGCCTCCAAAATATCCACAAGGCATTGGAAGAAATGACTTGCCTGCCACTATTAGTACACAACTGAAGCCTGCCACCTCCACAAGGCATTGGAAGAAATGAAGCCTGCCACCGTGCCTCCAAAATATCCACAAGGCATTGGAAGAAATGCCTGCCACCAAAATATCCACAAGGCATTGAAGAAAGAAATGAAGCCTGCCACTATTAGTACAGAAATGATTTGCCACTATTGTACACAACTCCAAAATATCCACAAGGCATTGGAAGAAATGAAGCCTGCCACTATTAGTACACAACTGCTACGTGCCTCCAAAATATCCGCGGCATTGGAAGAAATGAAGCCTGCCACCATTAACGCCAGCTGAAAGAAGTTGTGGCCCGAGGCTGTTTACGACAACAAAGGATTTACACCTGCTGAAATCCAACACTTGGCAGTACAGAAAGCTGTGCAGTTGGCTGCAATCCTTGGAGGTGAGGGCTTTGCAGACATGACCACGGGCGACGTCGACAAACTTCTAGACTGCCACTCCCAGCCGCTAACTGACGAAGACCTCGAAGAGCTGACGAAGTCGGCGAGCGAAGAAGAAGAAGAAGCAGAGCAGCAAGAAACAGAAGTCTCCCAAGGCTTGACTTTGGAACGGCTCGCCGGGCTCTGCAACCTGGCTAAGGAACTGCAAGAGTGGTTGCAGGAATGGGACGACGATATGGTTTGATTGGTTCAATTCTGCAACTTGGTCTATGACGTCATGGCCCCCTATAAGATGCTCTTCAGCTGGAAAAGCAGCGGCAGCAACTGCCAATCACAGTGTTTTTGCAGCCTCGCGAAAAAGAGCCAGTTCCTGCTGCTGCTACTACGGTTACACCTTCGGAAACCGTGGAAGAGGTGCCCCAGGAAATGGCACCGCCATCTGAAGAGACGTAAAATACAATCATTGACTGCACAGTAAAAGCCAGCATCACCTCCATTGTCATCATTTTTACTGCGCAGCAAATTCATCACCATCTTCATTCAAGTTTTACTTCAACTTCTTTCGTGGTGAGTACAGTAACAATCTTTATATTTTTTTTAATCTTAAGTGTTACTATACTGTATTAATACTGTATTGTATTACTGTATATCTACTGTATTTTTTAAAATTTAAAGGTTGGCGATCACATCATATACTATAGCTACTTTACCACAGTAATTTAGCGCCTTACAGTTATATGGTACTGTAAATTTACCTATCGAATTCATATTGCTTAACAGTTGTCCCTGTTAGTAATAGAATAATGGGTGGGTTGTCAAGAGTACAGGAGGGTTTTAAAAAGTCCAAATACACTTTAAAAAATTAAAGAAATATGCTGTCCGTACTTCGCGGAATTTCAGTTATCGCGGTCAGTCTTTGAACCTGTCTCCCGCGATAAACAAGGGGTCACTGTAATTAGTTACTTTCTGAGGGAGATGATTTCCCAGGCTTCTCAGGGTTCTTCTTCGTCGTCTTCTAGCTCTGTATTACCCCAAGTGCACAGTATTCAGAGTATGGCCACTTCATCTTCCTTTCTAAGGAATTGTTCAGTGTCTTCCATTTTGGAGGCGGCTACTTGGAAGTCCGTCTCAATGTTTACTTCCTTTTACTTGAGAGACATTCAATTCGCCTTGTTGGAGTGTTATTCTCTTAGTCCGTGCGAAGCGGCTAACTCTATTATCTAGGGTGCATTCATTTAGCTGAGGTGGCATTCTCTTAGTGCAGAAGTTCTTAGGTTAACCAGATAGAGGAATTCCTTTTAGTCTTTAGAATCTTAGGCAGCAGTTATAGTATAATTACAAGAACTTAGGTTTAGTGCATTTTTAAGTATCTTAATCTTTGATAATTTCCCTATGAGAGTCCAAGGAGATTCTCTAGTAGGCTAGGCTCTTCGTTGGTGCTGAGATACTTCTTCGCTCGTCGATCGTCGGGCCTTATCCGGAGGATCAGCGGCTCAGCACACTGCTTAATTCCCCTCCATACATGAGAGGCTCTGAATAGCCATGTGGGAGGTTCATTGTACTCCTCCATACATGAGAGGTTCTGAAGAGCCACGTGGGAGGTTGACAGACCGAGACAGTACTGATCTGACTGATGATCAAAGTACTCTCCAGCATGTCTCTTCACCAAGAGCATTGATTGATATGGTGAGTGTATGACTAAACAGATATCCTATTCAGAGCAGATCAGTGAGCTGTCATCTCTGTGGTTGTATAAAAGGGGGTGTGCCGCTAGATGGGTCTCTCTCCAGCTTGTCTCTTCACCAAAAGCATTGATTGATATGGTGACATACATTTACACATAGTAGGTTGATAATGAGTTACCTGCTTATTCTCCATTGACAGACATTTACATATAGTAGGTTGATAATGAGTTACCTGCTTATTCTCCATTGACAGGTCAGGCTGAATTAGATTGATCCCACTGCCATTAAAACTTTGTTAATCGGGATAATTCAGGTGTTCAAGGAGTGTACAGGCAGTCCCCGGTTATCGGCAGGGTTCCGTTCCCGACAGTGTGACGACAACCGAAAATTGGCAATAATAGCACTGGTCCCTGGTTAGCGGCGCCGATAACCGGTGATCAGCGACGAAAATCTGGTTATCATCGTCGCTAGACAAATGCTGTAAAACCGGATCGCTGGTAACCAAGGCTGCTGATAACCGGTGACTGCCTGTATTGCAATATGAAGTTTTCATAAAACTAATATTGTAACACTTACCTGAACACCTGAATGATTCCCACCTCCTCCCCACTTCAATTTTTAATAGTGAATGACTCAATTGGGGATGTCGGCCTCTGTCAGCCGGTATTTGCAGCAGCGTTGTCAACGGTACTTCAGGTAACTCATTTGACAAGATTTTTCCTGTAGCGTTGGTAATGCTGACAGTTAACCCTTAAATGCCGAGCCTCTATTTACAAAAGTGTCTGCCGTATGCTGGCGGGGATTGAGAGTTAGCGCCGAAGCGGAAAGAAAGTTTTTTCAAAAAATCACAGCACGCTTAATTTTTTAAGATTAAGAGTTCATTTTTGGCTCCTTTTTTTCTCATTGCCTGAAGTTTAGTATGCAACCATCAGAAATGGAAAAAAATATCATTATCATATATAAATATTGGAATATATGACAGCGCGAAAAAAAATTTCATATTTTTGTATACAAATCGCTCTGTGAGCAAAACGGTTATTTTTTTCGTTATATTGTACACTAAATTGCGATGATTTTGGTATATAACAAATTGTAAAATGATCAAAGCAACACAGAGAAAATATTATCACAAAATGATGCATGAATTCGTAACACATGGACGTAAAAAAAGTTTTTTTTAAAAATTCCCGTTTGTTGCAAAATGAAGGTAAATGATTGAATATTACTAGAATGTAAGAGTTTTAGCTTACAATTGCAGTTTTCGACCATTTCGGTCGAGTTAAAGTTGACCGAAGGTCGAATTTTTTCTATTTATCGTGATTTATATGAAAATACTTCAAAACTGATAAAAGCTACAACCATGAGCTATTTTTTGTTGTATTCTACATAAAATTGCGCACATTTTCATGTATAAAACTTTATGTAACAGCTAATAGAAAACGGTGCAAAAATTACGACAAAATGGCTAAAGAAATTCTGAGATTTTCAGCCGAGTTAGCGCGCGGACGTAAGGAAAAAGTTTTTTTCAATAATTCACCATAAATCTAAATATTGTGCTAGAGACTTCTCGTTTGTTGCAAAATTAAGGTAAATGATTGAATATTACTAGAATGTATGAGTATTAGCTTACAATTGCATTTTTCGACCATTTCAGTCAAGTCAAAGTTGACCGAAGGCTGAAATTGTGGCACTTATTGTGATTTATATGAAAATATTGCAAAACTGATAAAAGCTGCAACCATGAGTTATTTTTTGTTGTATTCTACATGAAATTGTGCACATTTTCATATATAAAATATATGTAATGGCTAATAGAAAACGGTGCAAAAATTATGACAAAGTGACTAAAGAAATTCTGAGATTTTCAGCAGTTAGCACAGAGGTAAGGAAAAAGTTTTTTTTCAAAAATTCACCATAAATCGAAATATTGTGCTAGAGACTTCTCACGTTTGTTGCAAAATGAAGGTAAATGATTGAATATTACTAGAATGTAAGAGTTTTAGCTTACAATTGCATTTTTCAACCATCTCGGTCGAGTCAAAGTTGACCGAAGGTTGAAATTGTGGCACTTATCGTGATTTATATGAAAATATTTCAAAATTGATAAAAGCTACAATCATGAGTTATTTTTTTTGTATTCTACATGAAATTGTGCACATTTTCATATATAAAACTTTATGTAACGGCTAATATAAAACTGTGCAAAAATTACGACAAAGTGACTAAAGAATTTCTGAGATTGTAAGAGCCTGACGCCGTCTCTTCCAAACACGTATGTGTTCGTGTGTTCGTCGTCCGTCGGAGTGGCGAGACGTTTGGCGTCTTCACAAACAGAAACATACACACAGTTTGATACAGAAAATTCGTTGGAACATTATGAGTACATGATTAGAGTGCTTGCATGGCAATGCAAGTAGTGGTGATTGTACATACATCAAGACAACAATGGTTACGGAGAAACAGACGGAAATATTGTATGGTTGAAATCGTGTTCCTTTAGAGAAAGAAAACGAGATGCTCTTGTTGTCTTGTCCACTCTGATGGATGACGAACACACACGTGTTTGGAAGAGACGGAGTCAGGCTCTTACAAGATTTTCAGCAGAGTTAGTGCGGATGTAGGGAAAAAGTTTTTTTTTCAAAAATTCACTATAAATCGAAATATTGTGCTAGAGACTTCGCGTTCGTTGCAAAATGAAGGCAAATGATTGAATATTACTAGAATGTAAGAGTTTTAGCTTACAATTGCATTTTTCTACCATTTCGGTCGAGTCAAAGTTGACCGAAGGTTGAAATTTTGGCACTTATCGTGATTTATATGAAAATATTTCAAAATTGATAAAAGCTACAACCATGAATTATTTTTTGTTGTATTCTACATGATATTGCACACATTTTCATATATAAAACATTATGTAATGGCTAATAGAAAATGGTGCAAAAATTACGACAAAGTGACTAAAGAATTTCTGAGATTTTCAGCAGAGTTAGTGCGGACGTAAGGAAAAAGTTTTTTTCAAAAATTCACCATAAATCGAAATATTGTGCTAGAGACTTCTCGTTTGTTGCAAAATGAAGGCAAATGATTGGAGGCAAGTGATTGGATATTACTAGAATGTAAGAGTTTTAGCATACAATTGCATTTTTTGACCATTTCGGTCAAGTCAAAGTTAACCGAAGGTTGAAATTGTGGCACTTATCGTGATTTATATGAAAATATGTCAAAATTGATAAAAGCTACAACCATGAATTATTTTTTGTTGTATTCTACATGAAATTGTGCACATTTTCATATATAAAACTTTATGTAATGGCTAATAGAAAACGGTGCAAAAATTACAACAAAGTGACTAAGAATTTCTGAGAATTTCAGCAGAGTTAGCTGATGCTTTCTTTTGGGATAGGAAAGAAATTCGCGCATGCGCAGCTGGGTCACGCTTGTAAACAAAACAACAGCGTGATCTGTGAACTCCCAGCATCCCTCAAGGAGCGTGATTTAAAATTTTTCGCAAACGAGTCCTATAAGCGTTTTTCTGCTAATATTTAAAAAAAAATTTTGTAGTCGACGTATTTTACGTCCACTTGGCACCCGACAGACAACTTTTGTCGACGTAAAATACGTCCAGTCGGCGTTAAAGGGTTAATTACCCACTTTGTGGGTAAAATTATGGGGGTATAGTTCGGGCTGGTCAGTGAACAGGGCTAATTCAGGTGTCTAGGTAAGTATTACAACATTAGTTTTATTATGAAAACTTCGTATCTCTGACTTTTTTAGTACTGTAGTCGGAGGATGTGAATCTGTCTCCTTATAAACAGGGTTGGGGAACCAGTAAAGTACTATTATTGTAACGTCTACATAGTATAGTATTGTTACCCATCAAACTGGGCTTCCTGTTACATATGGAAAACCCAGATGCTTCTGCAATTTCCTAGTGCAAGTATAGGCAGTCCTCTGGTTATGACGGGCTCAGCTTATTACGTTCCGAGTTTACGATGCTCTTCAAATATATTCATCAAAAATTATTTCCAGGGTTACAGCACTTGTTCTGGTTTACAACATTTACGATGCCTATCCGATGGAAGAATTATGGCTCCAAAACAGCAGAATGGTCAAAATTTAGAGGTTTTTGATGTAAACTTCAATAAAAATGCAGGTTACGTCATTTTTAAGACACCCAAAGGATTAAAAGTAAGGTTTTCTTACGATTTTTGACGATATTTTGGGTTATGACAATTTTCGGCTTACAATGCAATGTTGGAACAGAACCCGTTATAACCCGGGGACTGCCTATACTACAAAGCCAAACTCTGGCACAGGGCCCTGTCAGTCACATTACATCATGTACATAACCAGGGAAACATTACTAGGTCGAACAATGCTGTTCATATTCTCCAGACAATATCTCCCACCTAAGGTGTGAGTCTCTGTAGAAGATCAAGGATTGTATCCTTATAGGAACAAATAGAAAATCCAGTATAATTTGCTTTGCTCCTACAGAAATACAAACTATCACCTTTTACATAAGCTATTTCCTCGGTGCAAGCTAGAGCAGTTATTAACTGGTAGTTATGTATGGTGAGTGGGGGAATGCTCCTCACTTGCCTTATGTCACCAGTCACAATTTTCCTAGCTGCCAAAAGAGTAGATGTGCTGCACTTGCTCTCTTCCCTGTTATTGTTGTTGAATGCTTGGGTGAGTACAAGATTTTTTCTTTACTTTGTGAATTGTTTCTTTTGCCTTGCTATTTGTTTTTATCCAACTGGAGGAAAAAATATTGTTAGACCTTCAAAGGTGCTGTTCCTTTTTAAGGAGGAAGATGCATACCCATGCTTCCCTCTGCAAGAATTATGGCTGGGCCTCTCTTAAGTGGTAGAAGTTTGGTAAGAGGAGCAGGAAGGATGAGAAGAATTTACCAGCTTTGCATTTGGGGAGGGATACACCTCTGATGATGCCACTGAACCATTCTGGTATCGTTCTCCTTCTTCCATTCCAGTCCCTCTGCCTACTAGTAGTACTACCTCTCCTCTGGATGGTCATACTCAAGCTGTGCTGAAATCTGGCCATGCCCTGTCTTTGGAGGATGAGATAGTTGTTGGTGGTGGTGCACCATCAACAGTTGTCTCACCTGCGAACACATCTGTCCTGGCAGCCTGTCTTTCACAGCTTTCCTGGACAAACTGCCAAAAGAGGAGAAGGAGCTGTTTCTAGCACCTCCCTTTCCTTTTCTGACTGCAGCTGCTTCTGCTTCCTTGGACACTGCATTGGTGGGGGGGCTTGCTTTGGTGTTGAAGACTGGCAAGACTTGGAAAAGAAAAGGAAAGAAGCGCTCTTGGCATTCTTCCTCATTAATTTTGCCTCCTCCTTGTTTCCCAGACTCTTCCCCACATAGGCACAAGGAGGAGAAGAGGACATCTAAGGCCTCATTTAGGTACAGACACCACCTTACTCATGAACAAGTTATGTTCCGGATGGCCGTTTGTATGTTGAATTGTTTGTAAGTTGGTTACTGTACTCTTCATGCCTATTCAAGTACAGTGTGATATAAAGTCAAGACAGTACCATACATTTTTTCATCCTGAAACACAGTACACTACATACAGTATTGTATGAACAGAGTAGGTGCACAAAACAAAATCTGAACTTATGGGTGGCAAATGGGAGTGCTCTGAACACAATTTTAATATGTGATCCCATTTGTTTGTATCTCTGAATGTTTGTAAATTGAACTATCATAAAGTAGGGTGGTGTCTGTAGTCTTGGCAGACTTCATATGAGTGTTTTCCTTCCTTGAAGGAAGAGCAGAGGCTCTCAGTCACTGGTGTGGGATTTTGTGTCTCTGGTAGGCAGGCGGTCCTGCACCTACTCGCTGAATACAAGGAGTGCTCTCTTCTTGTAAACATCAGCTCTTGGCCTCTGGTGGATGAGCCTGCACATCCTGCTCACAATGCACATTTTTGGTCTCATGATTGGGTAAATGTACTTGCTTGGGACAACTTTCCTCATACCCCCAAGGAGATAGACACAGAGAGATACTCGCAACCTGTATGTTTAGCACAAGCAAGGTCTCTGGACCTTGTGTGCTATGACAGTTGGGTAGACTCTTCCCCTCTGCCTCCTCAGGGGCACACAGGGGGGTTGGCACCCCCTTCCTTCATGGTTTGTGAGCATTCTGTGGACCACGCATGCTGAAGAGGGTGTAGCTCATTCCTCAGGATCTGATGATCCCCCTCCTATGGAACCCTTGCAGGCCAAGCTGGAGCAGCATTTTTGTGAGGGATTGTGATCATCTGTGAGTTTAACCCTTAAACGCCGAGCCTCTATTTACAAAAACGTCTCCCGTATGCCAGTGGCGTTCGGGAGTTAGCGCCGAAGCGGAAAAAAAGTTTTTTTCAAAAAATCACAGCACGCTTAGTTTTTAAGATTGAGTTAATTTTTGGCTCCTTTTTTTGTCATTGCCTGAAGTTTAGTATGCAACCATCAGAAATGAAAAAAAATATCATTATCATATATAAATATTGAAATATATGACAGCGCAAAAAAAATTTTCATATATAATTTTATACAAATCGCGCTGTGAGCAAAACGGTTAAAGCTAACTGGTTATTTTTTTTTCTTTGTATTGTACACTAAATTGCAATGATTTTGGTATATAACAAATTGTAAAACGATCAAAGCAACACAGAGAAAATATTATCACAAAATGATGCATGAATTCGCAACGCACGGACGTAAAAAAATGTTTTTTTCAAAAATTCACCATAAATCGAAATATTGTGCTAGAGACTTCCCGTTTGTTGAAAAATTAAGCTAATTGATTGAATATTACTAGACTGTAAGTGTTTTAGCTTACAATTGCAGTTTTCGACCATTTCGGTCGAGTTAAAGTTGACCGAAAGTCGAATTTTTTCTATTTATCGTGATTTATATGATAATATTTTAAAACTGATAAAAGCTACAACCATGAGTTATTTTCTGTTGTATTGTACATGAAATTTCGCACATTTTCATATATAAAACTTTATGTAACGACTAATATAAAACGATGCAAACATTACGACAACGTGACGAAAGAATTTCTGAGATGTTCGGCCGAGTTACTGCGCAGACGTAAGGAAAATGTTTTTTCAAAAATTCACCATAAATCGAAATATTGTGCTAAAGACTTCCAATTTATTGCAAAATGAAGGTAAATGATTGAATATTACTAGAATGTAAGAGTTTTAGCTTACAATTGCGTTTTTCGACCATTTCGGTCGAGTTAAAGTTGACCGAAGGTTGAAATTTTGGCAGTTATCGTGATTTATGTGAAAATATTTCAAAACTGATAAAAGCTACAACCATGAGCTATTTTCTGTTGTATTCTACATGAAATTGCGCACATTTTCATATATAAAAGTTTATGTAACGACTAATGTAAAACGATGCAAACATTACGACAACGTGACGAAAGAATTTCTGAGATGTTTGGCCGAGTTACCGCGCGCAGACGTAAGGAAAAAGTTTTTTTCAGAAATTCACCATAAATCGAAATATTGTGCTAGAGACTTCCAGTTTGTTGCAAAATGAAGGTACATGATTGCATATTACTAGAATGTAAGAGTTTTAGCTTATAATTGCGTTTTTTTACCATTTCGGTCGAGTTAAATTTGACAGAAGGTTGAAATTTTGGCAGTTATCGTGATTTATATGAAAATATTTCAAAACTGATAAAAGCTACAACCATGAGTTATTTTCTGTTGTATTCTACATGAAATTGCGCACATTTCCATATATAAAACTTTTTGTAACGACTAATATAAAACGATGCAAACATTACGACAACGTGACGAAAGAATTTCTGGCGCGGACGTAAGGAAAAAGTTTTTTTCAAAAATTCACCATAAATCGAAATATTGTGCTAGAGACTTCCAATTTGTTGCAAAATGAAGGCAAATGATTGAATATTACTAGAATGTAAGAGTTTTAGCTTACAACTGCGTTTTTTTACCATTTCGGTCGAGTCAAAGTTGACCGAAGGTTGAAATTTTGGCAGTTATCGTGGTTTATATGAAAATATTTCCAAACTGATAAAAGCTACAACCATGGGTTGTATGTTGCTGTATTTTACATGAAATTGCGCACATTTTCATATATAAAACTTTATGTAACGGCTAATATAAAACAGTGCAAAACTTACGACAAAATGACGAAAGAATTTCTGAAATTTTCGGCCGAGTTACCGCGCGGGCGTAAGGAAAAAGTTTTTTCAAAAATTCACCATAAATCGAAATATTGTGCTAGAGACTTCCAATTTGTTGCAAAATGAAGGTAAATGATTGAATATTACTAGAATGTAAGAGTTTTAGCTTACAATTGCGTTTTTCGACCATTTCGGTCGAGTCAAAGTTGACCGAAGGTTGAAATTTTTTGTAGTCGACGTACGGTACGTCCACTCGGCACCCAACAGACAATTTTAGTCGACGTATGATACGTCCAGTCGGCGTTTAAGGGTTAATAATCTTGCCTACCTGTTGTCCCTTCATCTGTAGCTATCCCTACTCAGGCTAGGCATTTTTATTTCTCTGATTAGTTGTGTAATAACCAGGTACTGTACTTGGAACACTTTGTGACAATAAATATATATATATAAATATATATTTACATATATACAGGCAGTCCCCGGGTTACGACAGGTCCAGCTTACAACATTCCGAGGTTACGACACTTTTCAAATATATTTATCAAAAATTATTTCCTGGTATACGACACTTATGATGCCGATCTGATGGAAGAAATATGGCTACAAAATGGCAGAATAATCAAAATTTTGAGGTTTTTTTATGAAAAACTCAATAAAAATGCAGTTTACATCATTGTTAATACACCCAATGCATTAAAAGTAAGGTTTTCTTAGGATTTTTGACGATTTTTCGGTTTATGAAGCGTCATTGGAACGGAACCCCCATCGTAAATCGGGGACTGCCTCAGCCAGTCCCCGGTTTAAGGTGGGCGTTCCTTCCCCGGCAGCACACCGTGACCCAAAAAATCGTTCTCTACAGGCGCTGCACTTCTCGTTACAGGGCTGTAATGTGGATTGCAGCATCGTAACGAATTATGATGCTGTAACCGAAATCATATTATACTGTACAGTACATACTATATAGGATTTAATATACAGTATAGTACCGTGCAGCACTGTATACAGTACAATACTATACAATACAGTACCTGCACAGGCAGTGTAAATAGTACTGTCAAGTGATGAAAGCCTTATCCTTTTAATCCTTTGGGTGTCTCATTCAGTACCGTACATACCTAAATTCCATGTTGTGTTACTGTAATCCAACTGTTCTCTATGTGCAGTACAGTACTGTACTTACTGTAGTTGCTGATGAATGTTTTATAAATTGTAAATAAATTTCATAATACTGTTAAATACTGTAATTTACCCTGTAGTATTTACTGTACTGTACAGTATTTACTGTTGCATAACCCAATCATTTTTATCACTGCAGAAGTGATGCCCCATTCAGATGAACCTGAAACTGTACCCTCTCCAGGATTAGTGTCATCCTTGATGACCCAGATCCCCCTAGATGAATCCTTCGAAGGTTTCCAACCTTCATCATCTAAATCTGGTCCATATTCAGGTAAAGAATTCTTCACTTTTTTCTGTTTAAATTGTCTTATAAATGTTATAAGTTTTAGAAAAAAAGTGTACTGCATAAATGTTATAAGTTTTAGAAAAAAAGTGTACTGCAGTACAGAACTGTAATTTACTGTATACTGCATAGTACATACAAAATACTACATAATGTACATAATACCTACAGTACTGTACAGATGGTATCATTATCATTCTAGATCCAGAAGTTATCCCCTTCTCCCAGCCCAACTCACCTGTACTGTCTTCAGCTTCATCACAGACTGTCATTTGATGGGCCGGAGTTCAATTCCCGCGGCCGGCTGATGAAGAGTTAGAGGAATTTATTTCTGGTGATAGAAATTCATTTCTCGCTATAATGTGGTTCGGATCCCACAATAAGCTGTAGGTCCCGTTGCTAAGTAACCAAATGGTTCTTAGCCACGTAAAATAAGTCTAATCCTTCGGGCCAGCCCTAGGAGAGCTGTTAATCAGCTCAGTGGTCTGGTAAAACTAAGGTATACTTACTTTTTTCAGCTTCATCAGACTCAGTGGTTTCTTCCTCAAATCCCCACTCACCAGCCTTTGTACCCCTCTCAATGTCTGTCAGGTAAGGAATTTTTTAAATTGTGTTATAAAAGACTTACTGTACTGTATTTATTACAGTACTGTATGTACAGGTACAGTACTGTACATTACTGTACTTTTTGTAACATTTTTGTCATTATCATTCCAGACTCCCAGATGCCACCTCTCCTTAGCCATCCATCCACATACACTACTGTAATGCCCATCCTAGTAAGCAAGCCAACCACTAGAATTAAGTAAGGAATTCTTCACTTTTTTATTTTATAAATTGTAATACTGTACATTTTATAAAACACAGTAGTACAGTAATATTTATAGTACATTAATGTACTGTACAGTATACTACTGTACTGTACTTTATTCTAATTTCTATCATTACAATACTGTTCTGTACTGTACTGTATAGTACAGTAAACCCCCGGTATTCAGGGGGGATGCGTACCACACCCCGCACGAATAGCTAAAATCCGCGAATACTTAAAACCCCTCTAAAAGCACTTAGAACTGCCTACAGTATTTTGATAGTTCAAACACAAAAAAAAAAAACTCTAAAAATGCTTTTACCTGAGTACTCTCATAGTTTTATCACAAAAAGTGCATTTAGTCGTGAAAATATGAAAAAATAGTAATTAGTGAATATTTCTCAGCGAAAAATACCGCGAATGGGGGAATTTTCCACAAAATAATGTGTATATATGTTCCATAGAGAAATCCACAGATAGGCGAGTTCTGGAATCGTAAGAACCCAAATACGGGGCCCCCGTATTTGGAGTTCTTACAGTACAGTACAGTACTGTAATGATAGAAATTAGAATAAAGTACAGTACAGTAGTATACTGTACAGTACATTACTGTACTGTAAATATTACTGTACTACTGTGTTTTATAAAATGTACAGTATTACAATTTATAAAATAAAAAAGTGAAGAATTCCTTACTTAATTCTAGTGGTTGGCTTGCTTACTAGGATGGGCATTACAGTAGTGTATGTGGATGGATGGCTAAGGAGAGGTGGCATCTGGGAGTCTGGAATGATAATTATAAAAATGTTACAAAAAGTACAGTAATGTACAGTACTGTACCTGTACATACAGTACTGTAATAAATACAGTACAGTAAGTCTTTTATAACACAATTTAAAAAATTCCTTACCTGACAGACATTGAGAGGGTACAAAGGCTGGTGAGTGGGGATTTGAGGAAGAAACCACTGAGTCTGATGAAGCTGAAGACAGTACAGGTGAGTTGGGCTGGGAGGAGGGGATAACTTCTGGATCTAGAATGATAATGATACCATCTGTACAGTACTGTAGGTATTATGTACATTATGTAGTATTTTGTATGTACTATGAAGTATACAGTAAATTACAGTTCTGTACTGCAGTACACTTTTTTTATAAAATTTATAACATTTATAAGACAATTTAAACAGAAAAAAGTGAAGAATTCTTTACCTGAATATGGACCGGATTTAGATGATGAAGGTTGGAAACCTTCGAAGGACTCATCTAGGGGGATCTGGGTCATCAAGGATGACACTAATCCTGGAGAGGGTACAGTTTCAGGTTCATCTGAATGGGGCATCACTTCTGCAGTGATAAAAATGATTGGGTTATGCAATAGTAAATACTGTACAGTACAGTAAATACTACAAGGTAAATTACAGTATTTAACAGTTTTATGAAATTTTTATTTACAATTTATAATAAAACATTGTATATGTACAGTAACAAAAAATGGAAAGTGAAGAATTCCTTACCTGATTGAGCTGGAGAGGGTACAGGTTCAGGTTCAGGTTCATCTGGATTGGGCATCACTTCTGCAATGATAAAAATGGTTGGGTTTTGCAACAGTACTGTATAGTACAGTAAATACTGTACGTAGTATAAATTACAGTACAGCTATACTGTACTGTACCTTTATGTAAGAGTTTTATAAAATTTATTTCAATTCATAAAACATTTCATACTGTATACAGTAGTAAACAAAGACAAAACAAAAAAAAAGTGAACAATTCCTTACCTAGGTTAGGAGTGGCTGGTGGTGTTGGAGACTGTCTCGAAGCCGTAAATCTCTAGCCGAGATTGAATGCTGCTTCTCTCTGGCGGTCTCCCTGTAAAAGGTTAGCGCATCCTGAATCACTCTCTGAACCTTCGTGAACCTTTCCCCATTAGGACCCTCACCCTCAGTCATCATCAGTGCTTGCTCAACAAGTGCCAAAGCTTGTGACAAGTTTGTAGCACTTAATGCCCTTGGCTTTTGGGCTGGTGCCTCATCTTCCTCCTCAGTCAGCTGCTCATGGAACTCAAGGAGGTCCTCTGCTGACAACTCCTCTCCAAGAGATTGCAGCAGCTTGGTGACATCCTCAGCTTCCACCTCCAAATTGAGCCTCTCACTGTATGTTACAATTTTTCTTGTCACAGCTTCAACACCCTCTCCATCCTCAGAGCCCGTAGACTCTCTCACAAACTGTGGACACAATTTCTTCCAGCCCCCATTCACATTTTTTTCCTGAACTCGTTCCATGCACTGTCAATGTTCTTGACAGCATCCAAAATACTGTAGCCCTTCCAAACTTGCTTCAGATTCAACGTCTTGTCATCTTCAACAGCCAAGGACATTGCAAAATGTCCTCCTGGTGTAGTACACATTAAAGTTAACTATGGCTCCCTGGTCCATTGGTAAAACCAGTGTAGTATTTGGTGGAAGATACACATACCTTCACATTTGGATGAGTCTCACCCAAATTAGTAGGGTGACCAGGGGCATTGTCTAACACCAGCAAGTTCCTAAATGGTAGACCCTTCCCCTTTAAATACTTCTTCACAGCTGGCACAAAGTGGTTATTAAAGCATTCCTCAAAATTAGCCAGAGTGACCCAGACTTTCTTGTTAGCCTTCCAAATGACAGGGAGTTGAGGCTTAAAAATTCCCCTTAAGTGCCCTTGGATTTCCTGCCAAACATACTAACAAGGGCTATAGCGTGAAGTCACCACTGGCATTACTCCCCAGAAGTAAAGTCAGTCTCTCCTTACTGACTTCATGGCCTGGAGCTCTCTTCTCCTCCTTGGAGATGTATGTATGACCAGGCATTCTCTTCCAAAACAAGCCTGTCTCATCCATATTAAAAACCTGGTCTGCAATATAGCCTCCATCCCTAATAATCTCAGCCAGACAACTAGGAAATCCTTCTGCTGCTTCAAGGTCTGCACTAGCAGTCTCACCCTGCAACTTAAGGTTGTGCAAATTTGCACGAGCCTTAAAACGGTTAAACCAGCCTCAGCTGGCTACAAATTCTTCATCGGTACTGCTTTCCCCTTTCTTCTGCACTACTGCCTTCTACAGTTCCCTAGCCTTCTCCTGTATCAAACCAGGGCTTACTGGAAAATGTTGTTGATTCTGGTCTTCAAGCCAGACCAACAATAACTTCTCTGTCTCCATAATATTAGGACTATGCTGCTTACTAATGATAGTTGCCTTCATTGAAGCAGCACCTTTCATGTGTTCTTTAATATGCTCTTTATCCTTCACTATGGTCTGCACAGTTGTTCTGCTGTAGCCAAGGGCATGACCGATTTTGGTGTTCATCTTACCTGAAAGAAAAGCATTAACTTAACCTTTTTGTCCTAAAAAAATTAGGCTACATGCTATACCCCTAATTTGCATTACATATTGTACTGTACAGTACTTAACCTAGGCTGCGCATTTGTCATAAAAAATTAGGCTACATGTTGGCCCCCAAACCTGCATCGTTCTGGACTGTACTTTACATTCAAGAGACCATGACTTAACTATTTGATTAGGCTATAGGGCCTGTTCCCTTTGAAATGCCCACTACAGTACTGTAGGCTTACAGTAACCCTGATCCCATACATTACAAGTACTGTACAGCACACTCTGCATTCCCTCCAATTTGGAATTAGCTTAACTAGGCTGGGCATTTGTTAAAAAATTAGCCTACATGCTGTCCTCCTAATCTGCATCATGTACTGTACTGTACATTCAAAAGACCATGACGTAACTATTTGGTTAGGCTATTGGGCCTGTTCCCTCTGAAATGCCCACCACTGTAGGCTTACAGTAACCCTTGACCCTATACAGTACAAGTATTGTACAGCACTCTCAGCATTCTCTCCAATTTAGAATTAGCTTAACACAGGCTGGGCATTTGTTATAAAAGATTAGCCTATGTGCTGTCCCCCTAATCTGCATACACTACTGTAAGACTGTGACCTAAATAGTCTTTAGGTAAAATATCACCCACAACACACCGATCGCAGAATTTCCACCTTTTTCACTTGATATTTACTGTACATTGGTAAAACAACATCAGAATAAAGCTTAAGAAACCTTTCAAATGATTGAAGTTTCATTAACAAAATGAGTTACAGGAAACTGCCATACGAACTAAAATATAGCATGTGGAATCTTTGTAAATGCATTTTCTGAAATTGTGTCTGTCGGTGGCGGACATAGCTTCCATGTCACGGCCAGATATTTTACCCTAATCATATGTAAACCTCTGTATTCGTGGGGGATGCATAACCCCCTACACGAATAGCTAAAATCCATGAATACTTAAAACCCTTCTAAAAACACTTAGAACTGCCTATATTGATAGTTCAAACAAACTAAAAAGGCTTATACAGGTATTTCCAAAAAACCCATTGTTCATTGGAAAAAACGTATCTTGAATATAGCCTAGCTTACACTAGGGTATTCAGTACCATGTATACATATATGGTAGCCTAGCCTACACTATTAAGTATACTCTATACATAAATGGTATAGTAATTATTAATATCAGCTAATTATGGAGGTTCATGCAGATCGACGTATGATAATTCAATAAAAAGAGAAATTGAATAACAAACAAGAATTAACTTAGCCTACACTATGGTATATCATATACATACACGTTAGCATAGCCTACATTATACAGTACTCTATGTTCACATAATATATTATACAAACGTCAGCGTACCGAATATGCACCTTTTCCATGTTTCTTTTAAAATGTTATGCTTTACTTCACTGTATCCAATAATATTGTATATATTCTTATATTGCTTTTGTATTATAAATTACGATCATAGCGATCAATGTTTTGGTTTCGAAATCAATTATACGGTCAAGTTTATTTCGCCATATTTAACACAGTTCAGAGCACTTTTCTTGCTTCTAGTTACTGTAAATAAATCTCTAGATACTATACTTTATTTATATGGGCAAGGTTATTTTTCGTTATACTGAGTGTTTTTAAGTTAAAATATAACTGAAATACGTCTCATGAAACTAATTCAGCTATTTTTTTTGTTAATAGATGACGTTGGCAGTTTGGGGGCATGTTTGTTTTGTGTAAAAAAATCAAGATTCCGTTCGTTAGTTTCATTTGATTTCATAGTAATACGAGCTTTATGTATTTATCGTTTATCAACGTAAAAACAGCAGTAATGTGTTCTTTCATGCCCAGTAGTTTTGATTAAAATATTTCTCTCCAATTTTAATTACGTTCAAGTTTCATCCATGTTGCCAGTGCACGATAATTTATAGTCATTAGCATCTTGAACATTGTTTTGTCAGCTTCAGCCATGACTTGCAGCTTAAAATTAGCAGTATACTTCCTTGCCGATTTATTATTCGTAGCAATTAAGGGTATAATGTAAAAATATATCAGTCCTATTCTACTTAACGTCATTTGTAACATAACTATGGTAATTGTTTACTAACGTACGATGGTTGAAATACAAGCAAACCAGCTGTTGCTATCCGATTTGGTTATAAGCAAAACAACAGTCTCACGTTCGGTTGTTTATGGCTGTATGCATTTATGGAAGAGTATAACGTTACTAACAATACTTTTATCATTCTCTTTTACTTTTCTAACTAAAGATCGGGTAAAGAGATGGAGGAAAAGAAGTTGGTCTATTGTAATTTGGTCTCTCTTGCTGCCTGATTGTACGCTGCTGCCTGCGCCCGCGTGAAATTTCAAAATATTTAATAAATATTGTCGTATCGGTATTGATTGCTTACCACATCACAAAATCGAATTATCGTAACTCTAGCACTACCTGGGTACCTGCGTATTTCAATAGTTTTATCATAAAAAGTGCATATAGTCATGAAAATGATATGAAAATAGTAATTAGTGAATATTTCTCAGTGAAACATACCGCGAATGGGTGAATTTTCCGTGAATAATGTGTATACATGTTCCATAGAGAAATCTACGAATCGGGAGAACATGAATACATGGTTTACTGTACATACTGATATTTTTTTTTATAAAAATCTGGAATTTTAATTGCCTTATCCTTGACTATGGTCTGCAGGGTCGTTCTACAACTTTTTAATGCCAAATTCGATGAAATAAGAGGTAAACTTTTGCCTGATGGCAATGGATGCTCAGTTCCAAACAGCCTAGAGAAAAAAGCATAGCCTAGAGAAAAAACAAAGTCTCTTCTTTTTAAGTACGCTCAATAATCTCCAACTTGACTTCCATAGAGATTACATTCCTCTTCTTTGCGGCACTTCCTTCGGGTGCAGTATTCTTCCTTTTGGAGCCATAGTGAAGCAAGAACAAGACACGCTAAAGCAACAAACAGTGGTGGCAAGCAGCAAAACAATCTATCTCAAACAATAGGAGACTTGTGAGCGATGCTGAAGATAGCATTTGGTATTGTTACACCTGGCAACCAGTGCATGTGTGACCCAGGTAGGTCATTGTTTGGTCACGCACGCTCAAAAACTAGTTACCATCTAGTGCCGTAAACCCCCATCACGACACTGTAACCTAGGTTACGGCACTGTAATGTGGATAATGGTGCTGTAAACCTAAAAATTGCTCCTTGACCGAACAGATTTTTTTATGAATATGTATTTGAAAAGCCCGGTAAATCTGGAACAACATAACCCGATAACCCGGGGACTGCCTGTACAAAGAAAGCTTGTATAAATGACAGATGGGAATATAAAGGAAAATATATACAGTACTCCCCCATTTTTTTACGCGGGGATAGGTTCCAGAACCTACTGTAGAAATGCAAAACCTGCAGAAATGCAAAAATCCCCTCTAAAGATGCTTATATATAACTGCCAAATACCTTGTACCCTTTAAACTAAAACACTTATACTATAACTGCCTATTTTAACAGTTCACTGCTTAATTTGATAGTTCAAACATAAATGTACCTTAAATTACCATACTAAAACAATTTAACATCATTTCAAACAAAAATACACCCCAAACCATCATCCCAAAACACCCAAAGTAACCTTACATTACAGTACTCTCCTCCTACTGTTACTCCTAAATAGGCTATATACACCCCTAAAACTCTTATAACTGCCTATTTTAATTTAATAGTTCATCACTAAACTTGACAGTTCAAACAAAAATATACCTCAAACTATTATCTCACAACACCCTAATATCATTTCAAAGTCATGTTGCAAAATTAAGTATACCAGCCCACAACTATTGCTCTTAAGTATCCCCTATCATTCAGACACGCATGTTTCTTTTTCCTATGTAACTTTGCACATTGTTCTGTGCATACTGTAATGCGCTGGGTGTACATTTTACATATATTGATATTTTCCTGTGTTGTACGATGATTTTGAAATTATATTTACTGTTCAGGTACATATTTTAGGATAGTACTAGTACTGTATAGAGCATCTAAAATACTTGGGTTGTTTAGAACAATGGGACACGTACCTCCAAACGGAATACAGTACTAGCTTTGTTAAGTCATGTTAGTTTTTTCGTGATTACGTACAAATGCATTTATGATAAAAAAAAAAGATTTTCTACAATAAGTTCTTGGTTTACGTCATTTTGTGGTTAGTCCTCTCCATCTCCCATAAATTTAAAAAAAAATTCTTGTGCCATCTCTCTCTCTCTCTCTCTCTCTCTCTCTCTCTCTCTCTCTCTCTCTCTCTCTCTCTCTCTCTCTCTCTCTCTCTCTCTCAGTATACATATACAGTGTAGAGAAACACACTTACAGAATCTATTTATATTATATTGATATAATCACCAAAAAAATATTTAAAATTTGAATTTCATACGTAGGCTCCAGTAGCAATTTTTCTGTAATGACATAATTCTCTCTCTCTCTCTCTCTCTCTCTCTTATACCAGTACTGTACTGGGTGATGAAGAGTTAGAGGAATTTATTTCTGGTGATAGAAATTAATTTCTCACTATAATGTGGTTCGGATTCCACAATAAGCTGTAGGTCCTGTTGCTAAGTAACCAGTTGATTCTTAGCCATGTAAAATAAGTTTAATCCTCTGGGCCAGCCCTAGGAGAGCTGTTAATCAGCTCAGTGGTCTGGTAAAACTAAGGTATACTTAACTTTTTTGTACATATTCTTTAATGAAAATAATATCAATTACTGTACCATAAGCATAAAAAAACACGAAAATAAATCCAGCAATTCATGACAGATCAACATAGATAACATTGCCATATCTTTTGCTGTATCTGATTTATTGCACCATATTTCATTTCAAGTTTAGTTGACTATGATTATCACACATATTATAACAGTACACAAGAGAATATTTTATCACTGTTGATGTTTCATCTTTAATCACCATAAAAACATTTAAAATCTGAATTTCATATATAGGCAACTCTCAACATTCTCATCCCAGCCATAGTTTAAGTTTAGTTCTCATCCCCAGCAAGTTACTGTGCTTCAGTATACATATAAACACTTATCTCTCTCTCTCTCTCTCTCTCTCTCTCTCTCTCTCTCTCTATCTCTCTCTCTCTCTCTCTCTCTCTCTCTCTCAAATGGTATACATATTACTTTAATGGGAAAAAAGCAAAATATCAGTGAAATGTTATTTCACTTACAGAATCCACTTATACTGTGCTTAGACTTTGATGTAAAAATTACAGTTTTCTCTCTCTCTCTCTCTCTCTCTCTCTCTCTCTCTCTCTCTCTCTCTCTCTCTCTCTCTCTCTCTCTCTCTCTCTCTCTCAGTACACATTATTTAAAAAAAAAAATACCGTAATTAGTGAATAACTAGCGTTGCTCTCTGAAAAAGCAAATTAGCGATAATTTTAGAGATATGGCACCAAGAAAAATGGGCAAATTAGTGAAATTTCCCTGGCGGACAAGTGAATGAAGTGTTCCACAAAAATGACTAGGTGAACTGCGGAAATATGAAGCATGTAAAACCGGGGGCGGCACTGTACCTGGAATCCAGCACAGTTGAAGAATTAGTAGACCTACCAAAACAGAGGTAAATATTTAAGAGGTTTTACAAAAGATTAGGCCCAACAGCTCAGAGGCAGGGACAAGTCTAATGAAAGATTATACAAGGAAAAATGCTGATTACCAAAAAATGACTGTGGAAAGAATAAGCTGATTACACGTGTTATAAAAGTACAACTCAATAATTCTCCTTATGGTAAACAATAACAATTTTTGCAAAGTGAACATTTTCACAAAAAATATGTTAAACATACAAATACATAGAAAATATATATGAGGTAACTAATTAGTAATTAAGTCAGTAATTTTATCTCTAAGGTTATTCTTGAGCATATTACTAATACAGGGGTCCAAATAATACATGCCAGGGCTAAGGTTAAAATTACAACTGGAAGTAAGCTGTATAATAGCAGATTCTACTGAACTTTCAGCCCAATTTTTCATGTGAGAGTTTTCACTTGAATGAATGAACACTACATTGGATGTTTGCCCAGTTTTGACAGAATACTTATGTTATTTAATTCGTTCTTCTAAATCCTTACTGGATTAGCCAGTATAAAAAGAGGGGCAGTCCTGGTATGGAATTTTATATATTATATGTTGTTGCTTTCCTTAGGGCTATTTTTTATTAACATTCCTTTTAGTGTGTTGTTATGAGAAAAAACTGTGTTGGATTCCAGATACATATTTTCCTTTACATTCCCCAGCTGTCATTTATACGAGCTTTCTTTGTAAACTTATTTTTATATTTCTATCAGTCTGATAACTAAAGGACAGTAAGTCGAAAGGGCTAGCACCATTCCGTCATTTCACTTTCCTTCTTGGCATTTCCTTTATTTATATATTCATCATGTTTCCATATTTTCTTGGTTCAGTTATGCATAAGAGGGCCACATTTACTTTCGCAGTCCTGTTTCCTCTTGAGATGCGCAGTCACTACTTTCTCCAGGTCTCTTTTGGCTGGCATTCGACCAGAATTCAACTAAAGTTCCTGAAGAAGTGCCTGTCTGAACAAGTGCTCCCTAAATCCTTGCTACCACGCCATTTAAGAAGACATGAATATCACCCATTGAATGAATTCAGTGCCATGATGTTAAAACGCCACATAGCAGCCACAAAGCAAGAAGAGAAAGAAAAATTTAAGGAATTAGAAAAAGTCAGAATTGCATTCAGTTATGCTATCCCGGCTGATTGGAAGGACTTCGTAGGACTTCAGATGCCCTAACAAAGAAACTGGACAGAAAACTAAAAAATATTATTGATAGCAGTGACTGGACTATATAGTAGTGCATGTAATGATTGTGTTGTAAACAAATAAGCGAAAGTCTTGTTAGTGCACTCCGATATGTTTTATCCTTCTTTATATCGAATAGACCCTCTGGTTTAATGATAGCGTCGTCCCTATGTAAATTATAAAAATATTGTGATGTTCCTCAAAATCATGTTGACATATTTAAAGGTATTGTTTATGGAGCTGCCAATGTTAGTCATGAAAGTAATTTCCCTGCTCATTATAAGAAAAGTTTGGCTGATCTTGAAAAAGACAATACAATTCCCATCACAAAAGCTGATAAGTCGAATAGTATTGTGATTTTAGATAAAGCTGATTACATATCACGTATGCAATCCCTACTGGATGATGATACGACTTACAAAAAACTAAAACAAAAAATCCCCTTGATCAAGTCATAAAAAATTTCAGTAGCACAGTGAAAAAAATCCTTAACCCCTTCGGTACCGCATGATGCATAATCGGCGAGATGCTGTATCCCACATTTTTCCAACTTACCCTAGAGTCCGTATAACCATGAAAGAAAAGATTTTAATAGCATCCACTCTGCTTTGTATATTAATGGAATTGAACATGAATTCAAAATAGACACACGTGCATATATAAGTACACACACACATTATATATATAAGTACACACATATATATATATATATATATATATATATATATATATATATATATATATATATATATATATATATATATATATATATATATGTATATAGCCAAAATCAAACAAAAAAACACACACATAACCCCCTCTTTTACCTCTCGCCATATCAACCCATGAATTTTCCCATTTTTCTTGGGATTTTCTTGAAAAAATAATGCAGCTCTCTCATTATCCCATGAGCAAAGAGTTTTCATCACTTTATCATAAAAAAAAAATGTATATGCATCCCCAGGCGTAAGGAAAGGTGCACCTCCAAGCGCTGGATTTAGCCCTGAAAAGTCATCACGAAAGTCTGGCATCATTGCTGAGCGACAATCCTCAAATACGTTGGTAACATATAGTAGATCCAGCCACTGTCCACCTCTCGTTCTTCAACTTCATCATCACTTATTTCATCACTTTAGAGCTCGTCACTGCTCTCATATTCTTCCTCAGAAGGAACATATTCCTCGGAAGAGATATCACTGCTTTCACTCATGCTTTTTGCTGTGAAAACGAAGGTAAAACAAAGAAAATCATGAAAAAACAGATGTGTGAACTTGAGCATGACTGTGCATAAACTGATGATGAGATGGCTGTGACATCACAGCTAAGAATGTCCATGAGTGGCTGACAAAAAGTAGGAGGAGCTTAGTGTTGGTTAGTACAGCCTACCCACACCTGCAAAAATAAGTAGGAGACATAAACCAGCACTACAAGCATTTCCTATAGCGTTATGGAGTTACGACAACATATATACGTCCTAGGGAGTGTCACTGCACCCTCTATGACGTCGTAGAAATGTCACGGTACCAAAGGGGTTAAAGATGAAAAAGAACTAATAGGTCAGTTGTCAATAAAATTTCCCTTGTTACCTTAATTGTACGGTTTAGTAAAAACTCACAAACCTATGCAGCCTATTGTCAGTACTGTTGGCTCAGTATCATAAAAACTTTCAAAATATACTGTATTACCAAACTCTTGTCCCCGTTACATGGAACTATCTCTGGTTTCTCACATATATAATTCTCTAGATTTTGTCGATAAATGAAACAAAATCACACTTTGCCCCACTGATAGATTTGCTAGTTTTGATGTTCGTTCTCCTTTTACTAAAGTCCTTATAGAGTCTATTTTAGAGAACCTTAGGAACGAACTAATCCATCATGAATTACCTCTACCTGTAAGTCATATTATTTCACTCACTAGGTTGTGCATTTGTGATTATAAGTTAATAATCAATGGTGAATTCTACCAACAAATATTTGTAAGGCAATGGGCAACCCTTTATCCCCACTCCTCTCAAACTTGTATATGGAATTCTTTGAAAAACTATATTTACCTAATATCATTTATACTCCTTTAATGTGGTATAGATATGTTGACAATATTTTAGCTGTTTTGCTGGCTGGTATTGATGTAAATGATTTACTCTCTAATTTGAATAGCCAGGTACATCCATTATGTTTACTTTAGAATTAGAAAAAGACAGCTGCCTCCCTTTCTTAGATGTTAATACACAGAGAACCATTTCAATGCAAATTCATTATTTATAGAAAACCAACCAACAACTTAACTTGTGTCCATTTTTATTCAGGCCACCACCTTAATATCAAAATATCCATTTCTTCTATGTTTTTACGGGCATTGCGCATTGTCAGTCCCCAGTATTTGGATCAAGAAATCGAATACATAAGAAAAATAGGGACAGATTTATGTTATCCTTCACATATACTAGATGTTTGCTATAATAATAAAGTTTTGTAGTGAAATTAACACGGAGAAAGAAACCCCTAAGAGCGTTCGTAGCTTGCCTTATTTTAGTGGTTTTGAAACCATAAAATCATTCTTAAAATCTGTTAAAGTCAACCTGGTTTTTACCTTTTTTCCTACACAGTAATAACACACTAAAATGAATGTTAATAAAAAATAGCCTTAAGGAAAACAACAGCATGATATATAAAATTGTATGCTTGGACTGCCCATCTTTTTATATTGGCCAATCCAGTAAGGATTTAGAAGTGTGAATTAAATAGCATAAGTATTCTGTCAAAACTGGGCAAACATCCAATGCAGTGTTCATTCATATATTAATGTAAACAGCAAAATATTATGTCACTTACAGAATCCACTTGTACTGAACAGTATTATATTTTTCCGTTGTCATCGTAATATGTGCATTAAAAATCTATCGTCCCAACATTTGTAACGTTTATGTTCTGAGAATCAGCTGATTGAGCCTGCTACCGAAAGATTTAGGAAAATCCTTTTTTAGTTGCTAAAAGAACAAATGTATTAATGGAATTATTGTTTTTGATTTTGTACTTAAAAGTTTATGATACAGTAATTCATATTTCATTGGGAGAGAGAGAGAGAGAGAGAGACATGAAACTTACAAATGAAGTCTCAGCACAGCAGCTGGGTAGGAGACTTGACTTGACAGGCCTGGGGAGGAGAGTACAGTATAACCTTGTGTTGCTTAAGTATGGAATTCGGCTTTTAAATATTTTTGCGGTGATTAGAGATGAAACATCAATACTGTAGTGATAAAATATTCTCATGTGTACTGTTATAGTATATGTGATATTCATAGAGTCAACTAAACTTGTAAAGTACAGTTCCATGATTCAGTAAATCAAGGAAAAAAATATGGCAACACGTACCTACAATAAAAACAATTACAAATGTTGGGATGATAATTTTTTATACATAATATGATGATAATACATCAATATAGTACAGTATAAATGGATTGTGTATGTGAAATAACATGTTATTCATATTTTGATGTTTTTTCATTAAAGGACACATACTGAGAGAGAGAGAGAGGTAGGGGGAAGGGGGTTGAACTGAGGTGTTTATGAACAGTGGTAAGCTGTTTTGTGATTTTGCAGGATTTTAATTTAGCATTATATTGATATTTTGCTGTGGTTACAGTAATATTCACATTTTAAAGTTAGTAAATAATTTTTTTATCATAAAAAATGTATTTATTCATGAAAATAAAATGAAAATACAGTAATCAGTGAGTATTGCTCTGCAAAACAATTCGCAAATTAGTGAATTTTCTGCGATATATTTGGAGATGAGTTTCACAGAAAAACCCGCTATTAACTGAAGCCATGATTGCTGATCCGTGATCTAGTGGGGAACCACTCTATATTTTCAAAACATGGCATGTAGAATAACCATTGTAAAATAGAAATAAAGTTTTGGTTTGATTTGATTTAATCATCTGTAAAAATGTTATCTTTCATAATAAAATTAATGGGAGCTCTGACTCCATAAGGCCCCATTATAAAGTAATAGCCACCTTATGAATGAAGGGATTTGCTTCAAGTTTTTACCACTTATTCTTCAACTAATAATGAAAATCCTCAAAGAGGGAAATTTAGAAATTCAGCTTGTAAGTTAATTTTTTGTGCATATGAAAACAATATTTTAAAACTTCCAAAATATGCAAAAAAAAAGTTTCACTAAAAAATAAATTTCCAGAGTAAAAAAACCAAGATATATAGTTATACTACAATCAGTAAAAGTTTCATGACTTTGGTGCAGTCTTCTTGGACTATTTGAATGTTGCAACCATATATTTCAAGCACTTCCTTGTGTTCACTGGTAAAATATGGACAGATGATGTGTTACAAGAGTATATACACTGTGACACCCACATATGCTTTGTGTATATACTCTGGTAACACATCATCTGTCAATATTTTATGAGTGAACAGAGCCACAGAAGGAAGTAATCGAAATATATGTTGCAACATTCAAATAGTGTTTTATGGGCCTTTTTACCTTCACATTATTGCTCTATTAGTAAAAGATACAGTAAAAGATATTCATATATATATATATATATATATATATATATATATATATATATATATATATATATATATATATATATATATAAATATATATATATATATATATATATATATATATATATATATATATATATATATATATATATATATATATATATATATATCAGTGCAAAGTTTTTTCATAACATAAAAATTCATTAAAATATGCTATATGATGTGATGTTTTCTCCATAGCCTATAAAAAAATAGTAGGCTGTATGCTATCAGTGTGAAATTTTTTTCATAAATTATAAAAATAAATGCCCTAATGAGGTTAGGCCAGGACATGGTATTCTAGGAAAGGTTTGTTCCCATTGTTCTACACAAGCCCCAAATGTTTTCTTCATAACTTATAAAAATATATGCTGTCAGTAAAAATTTTCTTCATAACCTATATACACTACCACTGCACATGTTTTCTTTTCTGATATTGGAGAGGCAAATAAACAAACAACTGCAAGGATAGAGTGAACAAAAGCTGAACAACCAACCCTACACAAGTCACGAGTCAGACGACAACTCACTGCAGTAAAATCAAGCTTGCTGGTCTTATATAATTATTATCGTTACTATGAAAAATAGTAATCACTAATTGGAATATCACTAATCACTAATTGGAATATCACTAATACAGGAAAACAAATCCCTTACTTAGATATGGGAGTTCTGGGGTTGTTGCCATCCCAGGCGAGACGCTTCCTGTTTGCTTCTGTCCCCCTCTTGCAAACCCACTTACGAAATGCAATAGTTGAAATTTCTCCCTCATAAGGGTGGTACTTCTCTTGCTTATGGCAATGGAATTGCGTGAGTGCACTACAAGGTAAGAAAATCCGAAAAGGAAATGCGTCACAAAGCACTAGGATATTGCTTGGACCAGAACCACACTCACAAATTGAGATGGTTGACAGGGTATTGGTAAAACCTGACGCTCTGTTAGGAACTGTTATGTACTGATATAATTTCATAATTCCGAAAATACTCTGTAAGAATATGTCAAGAAATGTAAAATGTCATGTGTATACTAGTTGGCATGGTACATCAGTGATGAAAAGTTGAGTATACCTTAGTTTTACCAGACCACTGAGCTGATGAACCCTTTAACGCCGACTGGACGTATTTTACGTCGACAAAAATTGTCTGTCGGGTGCCAAGTGGACGTAAAATATGTCGACTACAAAAAGTTTTTTAAATATTCGCGGAAAAATACTTATAGGCCTAGTTTGCGAACAATTTAAATCACCCTTGAGGGATGCTGGGAGTTCACGGATCATGCTGTTGTTTTGTTTACAAGTATGATCCAGCTGCGCATGCACGAATTTCTTTCTTCTCCCACTAGAAAGCATCAGCGACGCATCTCAGAAATTCTTTCGTCACTTTGTCGTAATTTTTGCACCGTTTTATATTAGCTGTTACATAAAGTTTTATATATGAAAATGTGCGCACTTTCATGTAGAATACAACAAAAAACCCATGGTTGTAGCTTTTATAAGTTTTGAAATATTTTCACATAAATCACGATAAGTGCCAAAATTTCTACCTTTGGTCAACTTTGACTCAACCGAAATGGTCGAAAAATGCAATTGTAAGCTAAAACTCTTACATTCTAGTAATATTCAATCATTTACCTTCATTTTGCAACAAATTGGAAGTCTCTAGCACAATATTTCAATTTATGGTGAATTTTTTAAAAAAACTTTTTCCTTACGTCCACGCGGTAACTGCCGAAAATCTCAAATTCTTTCGTCACTTTGTCTTAATTTTTGCACAGTTTTATATCAGCTGTTACATAAAGTTTTATATATGAAAATGTGTGCAATTTCATGTAAAATACAACAAAAACAACCCATGGTTGTAGCTTTTATCAGTTTTGAAATATTTTCATGTAAATCATGATGTGGCAAAATTTCAACCTTCGGTCAACAATTTTGACTCGACCGAAATGGTCGAAAAACGCAATTGTAAGCTAAAACTCTTACATTCTAGTAATATTCAATCATTTACCTTCATTTTGCAACAAATTGGAAGTCTCTAGCACAATAATTCGATTTATGGTGAATTTTTGAAAAAACTTTTTCCTTACATCAGCGCTCGGTAACTGCCGAAAATCTCAGAAATTCTTTCGTCACTTTGTCGTAATGTTTGCACTGTTTTATATTAGCTGTTACATAAAGTTTTATATATGAAAATGTGCGCACTTTCATGTAGAATACAACAAAAAACCCATGGTTGTAGCTTTTATAAGTTTTGAAATATTTTCACATAAATCACGATAAGTGCCAAAATTTCAACCTTTGGTCAACTTTGACTCAACCGAAATGGTCGA
This sequence comes from Macrobrachium rosenbergii, assembly GCF_040412425.1. Classification (NCBI taxonomy): domain Eukaryota; kingdom Metazoa; phylum Arthropoda; class Malacostraca; order Decapoda; family Palaemonidae; genus Macrobrachium; species Macrobrachium rosenbergii. The sequence goes on along the minus strand of NC_089782.1, from coordinate 57,411,216 downwards.
AAAATGCAATTGTAAGCTAAAACTCTTACATTCTAGTAATATTCAATCATTTCCTTCATTTTGCAACAAATTGGAAGTCTCTAGCACAATATTTCAATTTATGGTGAATTTTTAAAAAAACTTTTCCTTACGCCCACGCTGCGGTAACTGCCGAAAAATCTCAAATTCTTTTCGTCACTTTGTCTTAATTTTTGCACAGTTTTATATCAGCTGTTACATAAAGTTTTATATATGAAAATGTGTGCAATTTCATGTAAAATACAACAAAAACAACCCATGGTTGTAGCTTTTATCAGTTTTGAAATATTTTCATGTAAATCATGATGTGGCAAAATTTCAACCTTCGGTCAACTTTGACTCGACCGAAATGGTCGAAAAACGCAATTGTAAGCTAAAACTCTTACATTCTAGTAATATTCAATCATTTACCTTCATTTTGCAACAAATTGGAAGTCTCTAGCACAATAATTCGATTTATGGTGAATTTTTGAAAAAAACTTTTTCCTTACATCAGCGCTCGGTAACTGCCGAAAATCTCAGAAATTCTTTCGTCACTTTGTCGTAATGTTTGCACTGTTTTATATTAGCCGTTACATAATGTTTTATATATGAAAATGTGTGCAATTTCATGTAGAATACAACAAAAAATAACTCATGGTTGTAGCTCTTATCAGTTTTTAAATATTTTCATATAAATCACGATGTGCCAAAATTTCAACCTTTGGTCAACTTTGACTCTACCGAAATGGTCGAAAAATGCAATTGTAAGTTAAAACTCTTACATTCTAGTAACATTCAATCATTTACCTTCATTTTGCAACAAACGGGAAGTCTCTAGCACAATATTTCGATTTATGGTGAATTTTTGAAAAAACTTTTTTCTTACCTCCGCACACGGTAACTCGGCTGAAAATCTCAGAATTTCTTTAGTCCCCTTGTTGTAATTTTCGCACCGTTTTCTATTAGGCATTACATAAAGTGTTATACATGAAAATGTGTGCAATGTCATGTAGAATACAACAAAAAATAACTCATGGTTGTAGCTTGTATCAGTTTTGAAATATTTTCATATGAATCACGATAAATAGAAAAAATTTGACCTTTGGTCAACTTTAACTTGACCGAAATGGTCGAAAACTGCAATTGTAAGCTAAAACACTTACAGTCTAGTAATATTCAATCAATTACCTTCATTTGACAACAAACGGGAAGTCTCTAGCACAATATTTCGATTTATGGTGAATTTTTGAAAAAAACCTTTTTTTACGCTCGCTCGTTATGAATTCATGCATCATTTTGTGATAATATTTTCTCTGTGTTGCTTTGATCATTTTAAAATTCGTTAAATACCAAAATCATCACAATTTAGTGTACAATACAACGAAAAAAAAACAGGTTTTGACGTAGGAAAAATCTATTTTCGGTAGTCGCTGTTGAGTCCTCAAAGGAGTTACCCCCCATGGTGTGCCAGTGCTCCCATGGTGACTAGACTAGTATCAAAGAAATATTTTTCTAGCCTGGTCTTGTAGCCGGGTATTGTGTCGTAATGAAAACACTATGACACGTGATAGAGTATAATAGACTCAAAAGATAAGAGGGCATTTTCCCTTATCTTCAGCGAAGCTGAACCCAGTTTTTCCTACGTCAAAACTGCAAGAAGTGACTATTGCGCATGCGCGTCTGCCATCTTGTTTACGACTGGGCAGGCAAAAAGACCAGTTCCATTACTCTCTGCTGGTCAATGTAGGATTATCCCTTGCCCAAATCCCATGCCTTTTGTCAGGGAAGTGGGAGGGTTTTGAGGACTCAACAGCACTACCAAAAATAGGTTTTTCCTACGTCAAAACCTGTTTTTTGATAGCGTAGTCGCTGTCTCGTCCTCAAAGGAGCTTTACAAAGAAATTGACAGGTGACAAAAGGCTTAAGCTCCTAAAATTTAAATTTCAAACAACCCAAAGAAAAAACATTTATGGTCCAAGGTCAAGCCACAAGTTTCAAGCCCCATTCCTTATTCTAAAAAACCTTTTGGGGTTTTGGAAACAAGAAATGAGAAACTAAACAAGAACTTGCATTTTTAGGGTGAAGTTCTGTAGTGACTTACCTAAGTATCCTGGGTGTGGTTGTAGTCTTTTCGTATCTTTCCCAGCAATAGTCAGCATACTCACCCGTTAGGAAGACCCCTGGTTTTCTGCTGTAGAGCCTATGGGGTCGGGACTAACCATTCCACTTACTGACATGCAGTGCAGACGAATTTGTTCGAGCTCATGGCAGTAATGTTTTAAGAACACTGTCTCTGATGCCCACCCTGTACTTTCAGAGACTTCTTCAAAGGAGACATTTCTGAAGAAAGCCAGTGATGTACTTACTTTCCTTATGTCATGTGACCTGGGAAAGGAGTGTGGGTTTGCTTTTTTGATTAGGGACACTAAAATTATTCTTAGCCCTTGTAGAGAGAGTGGTTTATTCGTGCTAGGGTGTAGGAAAATCGGACCTTCTGGGATGTTTGCCGTGACCTCTAGGTAACCCTTAAGTGCTTGAACTGAGCATAATGTTTTGTCTGCTAAATTAAGTTTCCTTTTAAGAATAGGAGATTTCCTTTTTAAAGGATCCTCATTCTTGGCCAGGAATGATGGGCCTGGGGACAATAATAAATGATTATCAACAGTTCACTAATACGGGCCCCTGAAGCTAATGCAATTAGGAAGGTCGCCTTTTGTATTTTGTGAGTTGCGGTTGTATTGGGTCCACTGAACTGAGGAGTAGATAGAAGTCCAAGTACCTTGTTCAGGGACCAAGTAATTGGGAGTCTTTCGGGAGCAAGTCTTTGTAGAGCAAAAGACCGTAGAAGGGAAGTAACGACTTCTATGCTGGAGTCAATCCCGAATCCATAAAGCAAGGGTTCTGATAATGCTGTCTTGTATGACATGATTGTTGTAACCGCAAGGCGTTTGTCCTCAAAAAGGTATATCATAAAATTTTAAAGTGTTTCTATAGAAATTTCAACTGGGCTCTCAGTATGGATATAATCTAACCATATCTTCCATACGGACTGGTATTGTCGGATAGATGACGTCCGTAACTTTTGCACTAGGTACCTAGCAATGTTGGGTGAGTAGTTTTCACGGTAGATAATGTTTAAAAAATCCACACGTGAAGGTCTCGGCTCAGAAAGGAGGATGCGTAAATAATTTTCCTTCCTACTTTCTGGGATAGTACAGCGGACGACAGTGGAATTGATCTTTTCGCCCGCTGTTGAAGTGATAGGAACCAATGTCTGTTTGGCCAATTGGGGGCTATTAAGTAAGCTGTTCCTTTGAAGGTTAGGAGTGTGCTCAAAACCTTCGAAATCTGGGACAATGGCGGATAAAGATATATCGTCTTCCAATTGTTCCAGTCTTGTAGGAAGGCATCTCTTGCTAGTGCTTGATTGTCCAAGTTCGGAGATACATACTGTATACTGGAAGTTTGTGGTTCTCGTATGTGGCGAACAGGTCCACTTCCGGTTGTGGAAGCATGTTGGCTATTGTTTAGAAAGAGTGGTTGTCCAACATCCACTCCGTTGAGGCTGTCATTTTCCTCGATAGAGTCTGCTATTACATTGAGAAACCTTGTGAGGTGAATTGCAGACAGGTGCCACTCCTTTACTTGTGCCATCCGAAGAATGGCAAGCATTACCGTGTTGAGAGGAGGTGAACGAGATCCCGATCTCTTGATGTAGGACATTGCAGTCGTGTTGTCTAGGACCAACAGAATGTGTGTCTCTTCTGGAGGTTTGAGTTTTTTGAGAGACAAAAAGACAGCCATCAGTTCCAGGAAGTTGATATGACTTCCTCAGAGAAACTGACCACCTCCCTGCCACCTGACGATCATCCCAATGTCCTCCCCAACCTGTCAATGAGGCATCTGTGTGTATTGTAACTCTTACAGATGGAGGAGTCAGGGTGACCTGTTTCGCCAGAGATTCCTTCCGGGTCCAAGGCCGAAGTATCTCCCCGACTTTTTGATTCTTTTGGTGAGATCTGTCTCGCAGCTTTTGTCTTGCATGCGACAGCCAAAATTTGTTCATGTTTTTCAGTTGCAATCTGAGTATTGGATCTATTATGGATGCAAATTGCAGCAGACCCATCATGCGTTCTAATTGCCGTCTTGAAACTCTGGGCTGTTCTAGGAACCTTTTGAGGTCTTTCCTTATCCTGCTCTGAGTTTTGATGGGGAGAGACAACAGGCCCTGAAGAGTATCCCAACACAGTCCCAACCACTGAAAACGTCTGCTGGGTGTGAGACGGGATTTTTCCCAATTTATTAGGAAACCTTTTGACTGGAGTCTGTTGATCACTGCTCTTAAGTTTTTTAGGCATTCTTTTCTCGTGGCCCCCCAGATTAACCAGTTGTCTAGGTAAGATATTAGTTGTATTCTTTCCTTCCCGAGTTCCTGGACGACTACCGTTGCTAGTTTTGTAAAAATTCTTGGGGCAATATTTAGTCCAAAGGGCATGACTTTGAACCTGTACATCTCTTTCCCTATCCGGAACCCTAGGAAGGGGCGAAAGGGAGCGGCAATAGGGACGTGCCAGTGTGCATCTTTCAGATCTATAGAAACTGTCCAACTCCTTTTTGGAATGACTGAACGTACTTGGGCAACGGTAGTCATCTGAAACTTTTGGCAAAGAATGTACTTGTTCAATGTTTATAGGTCGAGGATCACTCTTTTTTCGGAGGAATCCTTTTTGGGAACACTGAAGAGACGTGCCTGGTGGCGAATATACGCATGTTTCTCTATGGCACCTTTTAATACGGCCTTCGGCACGTAATCTTCTAGAGAGGGGTTTGATGCTTGAAAGAACCCCTTTAAAGGCAGAGGAGGGTGGGACCATTTCCACCCCAGTCTGTTGAGAACAATGCTGTGTCCCCAAGGAGAAGACTTCCATTCCTTGTGGTGTCTTTGGAGTCGACCCCCGACCAAACAATTCCTATTGATATCCCCCTCTTCCTCTACCTTTTCCTTTGATGGGCATTCCTGGCATTGCTTTACCTTTTCCTTTGTACGATGGTTTTTGGACCTCATGAAAAGGATGTCCTTGCTTATGTGGCTGTTGCTGTACTTTTGAAGGAGGTTGTCCTTTCTGGCTACTTACCTGTTTGTGAGGAAAAGATTTGGAGGTGATTGTAGGTTTATATGATTTTTTATCAAAACGAGCCTTTTTTGAGTTGGGTAAAGGGAAATTTTGGGTTTTTTGTTTCCCAATTTCTCCTTTTCCCAGAAGAGCATACAATGTACAATTTTGTTGTCGTGCTTGCTCGTTGACTTGTGTTACCACAGAATCCTCAAACAGGTCCCTATAGAAGGGATTAGACTGTAATAAGGCAGTTACATTAGGAAGTGACTTGTTGGAGCCTTCCAATGTTTCCACAATAAACTGTAGGTCCCGTTGCTAAGTAACCAATTGGTTCTTAACCACGTAAAATAAGTCTAATCCTTCGGACCAGCCCTAGGAGAGCTGTTAATCAGCTTAGTGGTCTGGTAAAACTAAGGTATACTTAACTTTTTTACACTCTTGAAAACAGTAAGGAGCACTGACGGGTTAAGCGTATCACTTGTGCTAGAAGAGGGTAATGGAACTGGTCTTTTTGCCTGCCCAGTCGCAAACAAGATGGCAGACGCGCATGCGCAATAGTCACTTCTTGCAGTTTTGACGTAGGAAAAACTGGGTTCAGCTTTGCTGAAGATAGGGGAAAATGCCCTCTTATCTTTTGAGTCCATTATACTCTATCACGTGTCATAGTGTTTTCATTACGACACAATACCCGGCTACAAGACCAGGCTGGAAAAATATTTCTTTGATACTAGTCTAGTCACCATGGGAGCACTGGCACACCATGGGGGGTAACTCCTTTGAGGACGAGACAGCGACTACACTATCAAAAATAACTCATTAGCTTTAACCGTTTTGCTTACAGCGCGATTTGTATACAATTATATATGAAATTTTTTTTCGCACTGTCATATATTTCAATATTTATATATGATAATGATATTTTTTCTCATTTCTGATGGTTGCATACTAAACTTCAGGCAATGACAAAAAAAGGAGCCAAAAATGAATGCTTAATCTTAGAAACTGAGCGTGCTGTGATTTTTTGAAAAAAAACTTTTTTTCAAGCGCTAACTCGGCAACGCTGCCGGCATACGGCAGACACTTTTGTAAATAGAGGCTCGATGTTTAAGAGTTAATAGATCCTCTAATTTAATGTACTGTATTGTGCTGGAAGGTCCACACAGACTGTGCAAGGAGGGAACACCCAATATTGTCATTCTGATTTTATATTTTTCAGGTAATGCTGTGGTTAAAGATCATTTTCAGATAACTGTCGGTATAATTTAAATCATCAGAAGTGCAATGATTATTTAACCGAGATGTAGAGAGTAAACCAGAAATGTTAAGAGCCTAGACTGTTCATGTAAATACAGATTGAATACTATTATTTTCATTGTGTACTAGCTACTCAAGTAACTTGCTTTACCCACTCAAGAAGAAACTTAAGTCATTTACAAAAGACAGTAACTCCTGACTCTGAACATTTGGTAAACTGAGGTACTTTTTATCAAGCTTTTTATATTTTTATTTTTTATTTGTATGTAATGTTGTTTTACAGACTGACATGAGACAGCAAGAGTTACCCTTAGCACGGATCAAAAGGATAATGAAGCTAGATGAAGATGTCAAAATGATCAGTGCAGAAGCCCCAGTTTTGTTCAGCAAGGCAGCAGAGATATTCATTTCAGAATTAACTCTGAGAGCTTGGATTCACACAGAAGACAACAAAAGAAGAACTTTGCAAGTATGAATACAATTTTTACTGTTTAAAAGTTTAATATTAAAGTTTATTTTGTCCTCTTTAATCAAGTGTTATGATTTGTGTGAGGTCAGGCTGTTTGGAGAATTCATTGTAGTGATTAGGTACTGGCATTATACTCAGCTCTCAGCTATGCTGATAAATTACAGTATTTGCTGGCGTGTTAGACACACTTTTTTTTTATTTTTAAAGCACCAAAAAGCTGCCCTCTGTCCAATGCAGCCTTATTACGGATGGGATACCAATTGCCGTAGGCTAGTACATTATAGGCCTAGCCTATGGCGAGCATACTGAGTAGGTACAAAAATTGTTGCTAATAATAAAACATTGAAAAACAAGCTTAATTTCTGGGATCGACCTTTGTCGCCCAGTGAAATGTCCCATATAGCACACATTTCTAGGTATAAATATTTGCTAGATATACCAGAGAAAAAAGCTATACAGCTAATAGGATGCCAGAGTTACTACCTCTGGAGCGATCATCCTCACAGGATGTCGGTGTGTCATCTAGGAGCGAGTGGAAGCCACTACCACAGATGCTTAACCCAAATAGACCTCTCCTCTCCCAAAACCCCTGTACCTAAGGGGTGCCGTTACCGCGGTCCTTCTCCGCTTGCTACTGCTACTTCTACCCAGAACCTTCATCCTCTCATAGCACCTTTTCAAGTATACACGCGTTGTTTTTCGCATCTTAGAAGATTTTTTCTTATATTGCTCCATATAATAATGATAGTTTTAATTTTCGTTCGTTTATGATGCACACGACTATTGTTACATTTAGAATAGTGGAAAGTGAGGCCTAGCCTATCCTTTCCTTTCTGTTCTTTACGCAGGTGCATTAAAATTTTTGTTATATCATTTCAATGTTATTGTGTATTCTTTATATACCTTTAGTCTGATATGGTAGTGTCACCCATTAGCCTACCTGACCAGTTTGACACTGTCGAATCTCGGAAGGTAGGCTAAGTTGGCCCCAGTTTTCCTTCCTACCCTGGCCTTCTAGGCCTAGGTAAGATAGGTTTTCTTGGGTGGCCTTCGTTCGAGTTATGAGCGCTTGCCCGTCCTTCCTGACCAGTTTGATCCATCAAATCTCGGAAGGCTTGGTTCGGTGCTGGTGCCCCTTTCTCGTTCGTCTCACTGGCGTGACCTAGCCTACCTGGCCAGGTGTTCACTTCGGAAGGTTAGGCTAGACTATAGATATTATCTATTCCGCCTTCACGTGTTTTATCTCACTACTTATTTATCAGTCTATTGTATATTCATGGCTTCTCCCTTTGGGGCATTTTAGAGCAATGCTCATTTGCCCCTTTTTGGTTGAGATGATGCTTCGTGGAAGGTGTTTAGGCACCTGACCTGTTGTAGTTGCCATGTTTTCCCTGCCCCTACTTCTCCTCTGTCCTGCCATCCGGATCCGTTCCGGCGGCTATCGTTAGCTCGTTGTTTAGTTCCTAGTAAGGAACAATAGCTTGTGTTGGTGCCTTCCCCCCCCCTTTTCCCTTTTTATGGCAGAATGGTGGAGATACCGGGCTGAATACTTTTAGTTATATTACCTTATTTCCCGTGAACTACGTTCCGGGGAAATCAGTCCCGGAACCCTCATTCCGGCGAACTAGCTTTTACCACCACTCGGTTGTTGATTTCTGTGAGGTTGATTTAAACGGGACGCTCCGGCGTCACCGGAATTGTTCTCCGGTGCGATCGACTTCAGGCCTGGCCTCCCTGTTCTGATTGTACTGGAACGTTCCGCCGTAACCTTTTTATTTACCCCAGATCTCAACTCTGGCGTGGAAGGAAAAATTTTTAATTTAAGTCTTTACTAGATTAGTCATTCCCCACCGCCGGAAACTGTTCCGGCGTTATCACTTTTGATACTCATGTGTCAATTCCTCTTACAGGTGGTTCATTGTCAGGAGCCGGGCTGTAATGCTTATTTGCAGCAACCCTGTGGCCATGTAGCATGCAGATCTCATGCCAGCTGCGCAGTCGAGGTGGAGGATCATCTCGTCTGGCATCCCGATGGTTGTGATGTATGCTACTCCCTTTACCAAGACGTGATTGATGATTCGGTACGTTAACCTTTTGGCATACTCTTATGAATATTTCAAACAGGTCTGAAGTGCATCTCCTATAACGAAAGAATTTACACGTCAATTCCCTATATTGACATTATATCCTGTTTCAGGTCCCTCGGTCCCGCCAAGCCTCATCTCTTGCTACCCTGAAGATCTGGGTCGGGGGCTTCGGTCGCAACGTTGGTCAGGGACGCCCCTATGTGCTAGCAGAGGACATATGTAACATCCTTTATCCCATGGCCAGGTCCTCTGCAGCAGTAGCTCCCGGTGGCGGAGAGCCTGATTAACAGGATTAGGATCGAGACCCAAGTCCCGCCAGAAGAACAGCAAGAACTGTGCGAGGAAGTGGCCGAGGAAGTGGCCAACATCAACATCCACGTTGAACCAATGGCCATCGATCCGGAGGAGGAAGGTAGGGATGTAAGTGAGGCAGGTAGAAATAAACATTCAGTTTCTTTCAGCTCTCCTGCGTCTTCGTCTTCCTCCTTCCAAGGCTTCTCTAAAGTCTCCACCCTTGGGGCCTGTTCGGGGCCGGTGATCCCCAAGGTGAAGTCCTTGGAGAAGACGAAGACATTACCAAAATTGTCAAAACCCCCGAAGCTCCCGACCATGTCGAGTTCCGCCAGGTTGTCGTTGGCCCCTAAACCTTCGACTTCCTCTCAGAAGGCTGCTCCCCCTTCTAAGGGGTTGAGACCCAGGGCGGGCAAATCTAAGAAACCTGATTTTGACCCTGAGGCCTTCGCAGATATCCTCATGAAGAAGATATTTGCCAAGGTAGACTCACAATTTGCGACGATGTCTCGAGATCTCGCCTTGAGTCTAGAGTCATCTGGAAAATATGGAAGGCCAGAAAGCTGGTTTATTACCAGCCAAAGTTTGAAACCTGTTTCATTTCTCATAAGAGTCTCCATAATCTCTGAAAATTTAGTAAATACTGAATATTGCTCTACGAAAAAATCCCTGAATTACAGAATTTTCTGCGATTTATTGAAAAATACGTTCCACAGAAAAATTCACAAATAACTGAAGCCGCGAATACTAATCTGTAATATACATAACAAAAATATGACTCCCTTCTTATCCTTGTTTTTTGATAGCATAGTCGCGTGTTTCGTCCTCCATGGTGACCAAACTAATATCAGAGAATTCTCTTCTAGTTTGTCTTTTTGGCCAGGTATTGTGTCGTAATGATTAACATTATAACATGTGATGGAGTATATATACAGTAGTAAACCCCCTGTATTTGCAGGGGATGCATACTGCACCCTCCCCCCAGGAATAGCTAAAATCTGTGAATACTTAAAACCCCTCTAAAAACACTTAGAACTGCCTATTTTGATAGTTTAAACACAAATAATACTCTAAAAATGCTTATACATGAGTATTTTAATAGTTTTAGTACATTTAGTCATGAAAATTATATGAAAATACAGTAATTAGTGAATATTTCTCAGTGAAAAATACCGCAAATGGATGAATTTTCCACGAACAATGGGTAGATACATTCCACAGAGAAATCCGCTAATATGTGAGTCCACAAATAGTAAGACTGCGAATGGGGAGGTTTTCTGTAAGGGGCTCAAGATAAGAGGGCACTTTCCCTTATCTTCAGCGAAGCTGAACCCAGTTTTTCCAATGTCAAAAGAACCTCCAGGCCGTTAAAAGACCAAGGAGCCATTATCTCTCTTTGGTCTATAGCGAATGGTTCACGTTGTTACCAGTGCTCTGAAAAAACTGACTTTTTTTCTCCATTTTCATTATTGAGGAGTTCTCCTACCTGCCAGGCCAGCACTCTGAGGTGTGCTTCTAGAAACATCTGTTTAAGAAGCGGGCAAAACCGCCAACCATGATATGCCGACTTACGAGCGCCACAATATTTCACCTTACAAAACTTCTTAGTAAGGCCCTACCTGTTACAATTATAACAACGCCCTTGGGATCCTGAACCTGCAGAAGTTTTATCATCCTCTGTCTTGGCACATAATCTCATCATTGTGGAGTCAGGATTACTCTGTGTATGATGCTTCGGAATAGCCCAGAAGATTTCTTCAACCCATCTATAAAGGAGCTATCTACCGTAGGACATTTGGACAAGTGCTTACGAACCTGAGAGAACAGTAAATCCTCATCTGACCCCCTCTCTATTTCCTTGTCAAAACTATTTGTGATAGCATCAGGGACATCATTCAGGATCTACGCATACTGCAGTAACTTCTCACGCTCCTCTATCGTCATAGAGCCTCTATTTACCCAACCAGAATTTCTGAACCTCTTCGAAAAATCCCTCGTAGCATCAAAGCATCTGGCACTAAATGTAACCAGCAAATTATGGCCTTTATGGACCTTGATAAGAGCTCTGAGATCTCAAACTACATCGCCAGCTCCATCTGTTCCGTATGACGCTCTCAAAAAATCCTTAAGATCGTCCCAGGTCCTACACTTCAAAAAGTGATGACTCTGGCAACATTGTCTGATATCCCCTTTATCTAAACTAAGGAAGCCTTTTGCTTCATTGAAAGCTACACCATCCGTTATTTTCTTGGCAACCAAGAAATTTGTAACCCCCTCTGTAAAAATTTCGATGGGGAACTGGAAGAATGCCATCAACCAGCCCTGGAAATAGGCGAACCCTGGCGTTTATGGATGTAAATTTGTGCAACATTGTTACTTTTTCCTTATCTTCACTAGCCTCCGCCATATTATCAGAACAGATAACTCTCCAAGTTCGAAAAGCACGCCCAGATCTCAACTTCATATAACTCCCCCCCCCACAAAAAAAAAGAAAGGACAAAAGGAGAGGAAAAAAATAGTAAAAAATTCACTAGACTCCCAACACTAATGCAAATGCTAGCCATTAAAAAAAATTCTAAATGCCAAATGCGAACGATGGAGAAATACCTTTACTTTAGTCCACCCACACAAAGAAAACGGGTTTGCAGAAAACGGGAAAGCAGCAGGACAACTGCTGTAACACGCACTCGATGACGTCACAGATTGTGACTGCCCGATAAAAGTCGCAGCATAATCAAAAAAGGGATTTTGACAAAGGAAAAATCTATTTCTGAGGAAGGTCCCGTGTCACCCGGTGAAATTCCATTACAGCACGAATTTCTAGGTATAAAATGCTAGATATACCAGAGAAAAAGAGCTTTCAGGAAAGCTGGGGTTACTACCCCCAGTCGAGCGTCTTCTAGGAAGACGTCGGTATAAGGAAGGGTGAGTGAAATACCACTACCACGGAAACCTTCTCGAAAGATCTCCTTATCAAAACCCCGGAACAGAGCGGTGAGCCGTTACAGCCCCCACACACAACACCCGCCAGGACGGCGACACCAGCGCCACCTACCTCATTCCATGCTAGCACTAACCCCAGACTTGGCATGTGCAAAAGAAAAGGGGTGGGGGAGCCATAGGTGAGTCAGGGAGGGTCACCGGGTGACACGGGACCTTCCTCAGAAATAGATTTTTCCTTTGTCAAAATCCCTTTTCTGAGTTCAGTCCCGTGTCAGCCGGTGAAATAGTGACAGAGAATCATGCCAAGGCTGCATACTAGGAAAAGGAAACTGGGTAATCTGAAGAAAAAAACATAAATCACAAAAGCAGTTTAATGAGGGAATCTCTTACATGTGAGAAAAACACTAAACCTAGGGTACATCAAAGACTTAAGACTAGAAAGACAAGGGGAGGTCCCCGGCATGACAGGGAAGGGTTCCCCAAAATCACTTAACGTCGTTAAAGAACAAAATTACACGAAATTGGATAGGTACAATGGTGTACACAACGCAAATGGTATATACAATCTTAAAACTACACACGCAAACTTAAGTTAAACACATAAGAGATCAACCAAACCGTAATTAAAACATACAGTGTATATACAGATACCTGGGGTACATGGTGCAAATAAAAACTGCCCAGTACCCCACAAGAAAACATTATGGTAACATGTCAGATTACAGTTTCCACTCAACAAAGACAAAATACATCAATATGAGGAGCAAGGCAGTGAGGCATAATCAACCAAGAGGACAAGCAGAGAAGCAAATGAGGCAGGCGGGCGGGGGGGGAAAGGAGGAAAATGATATGATTGGTTAAGGTGGGAGATGACACTTCCCACAGCTATGGTAGAAAATTTCAGGGCTTGGCGTTTTTAGATAGTGGCGTTTAAACACTAGGGGTGATTTCAACCCGTATATTTAGTCAACTCTGAGAAATCCATATTATGAAAGTAATTAATGGAAGTAGCAACTGCTCGAATATCATGAACCTTAGGAACTGAATCTGGGTTGGCTTGTTTAATAAAATATAGAATTTGTTGTCTTATACCATTCAGTGATAGGGTACCACCTTTCTCCCTGATAAAAAGAGGACCCGACTTACTCTGTGGAGTTCTTAAAAGGTAAGATTTAAGTGTATGAACTGGACATAAAGACTGGTCTTGTTGAAGGGGCACCACCTTCCAAGGAGACCACCTGTCTTGTGGGTCTTCGTTTTTGGCTAAGAATTTAGGATCAGGGGAAAGGAGGACCTCTCCGGAAGGGAGGAAGTTCACAAAATGATCACCCCTAGTGAGAGCTGACAGCTCTGAGATTCTAGCACCTGAGGCCAAGCTAATCAGAAATAAGGTTTTTCTTAACAGATCCTGATAAGAGCATTGAAAGTTATCTATCTCTGATGCTAACTTAAGGACGTCATTGAGAAACCACGTAATGGAATGTGGGCGTGTTACGGGCCTCAGACGAGCGCATGCTCTGGGAATGGATGAAAAATAGGAGTCTGTAAGGTCGATTTTAAAGCCGTACAGGAATACTTTCTTTAGGGCTGACTTGGTTGTGGTAATAGTGGCTGGAGCAAGGCCTTTCTCAAACAGTGATCTAAAGAAAGAGACTCCAAAATTAGTCGTCATAACCTTGGCTTCAGATGCTTTTAGGAAGGAGGCTAATTTTTTGACTGCTGAGTCATACTGTCTAAGAGTAGAATCTCTTTTATCTGACTCAAGAAATAGAGTGTTGACAGGGTCAATGTTTGCTCCTTTTTGGGCTGCGAATTTTATAAAGTCCATAAAGCTAGGGCATTCTGAATTCTTGAGGAAGCTGACACAGTCTTGGTTTGTACTGTCTGGGTCAGTATGGGCTTGGGAATCCGAAGACTCCGCAGTCCCAGTTCCTGAAGAAGAGGGAACCAATTGCTCTTCGGCCAGTAGGGGGCTACTAGGGCCAGTTGACCTTTGAATGTCCTGAGTTTGTGTAATACTTTCAACAGTAAATTTATTGGAGGGAATAGGTAAATTTTCTCCCATTTGTTCCAATCTATTATCATTGCATCCGTGGCGTATGCCTGAGGGTCCAGGTTGGGGGCCACATAACAGGGGAGCTTGAAGTTGCTTTCTGTCGCGAACAGATCCACTTGGAGACCCGGAACCTGGCGGCAAATCCATTCGAAAGATTCCGTGTCCAGGGACCACTCCGTCTCCAACGGAGTCATCCTGGACAGGGAGTCCGCCACCACGTTCCGTACCCCCGCAAGGTGGGTGGCTGACAGGTGCCAGCCGTGCTTGTTCGCCAGGGAGAAGATGGCAACCATTACTTGGTTTACTCGACCTGATTTGGAGCCGCCCCTATTGATGCAATGAACTACCACTGCGCTGTCCAATACCAACCTGATATGAATCCGGTTGGGGGGGCGGATTTTCTTTAAAGTCAGAAAGACTGCCATAGCTTCCAGGGTGTTTATATGGAACTGTTGAAACATTGTGGACCAAGTTCCCTGTACTTTTTGTTTTGGGGAATATCCCCCCCAGCCGCTTAGGGAAGCGTCTGTATGGACAACTAATGCCGGAGGGGGAAACTGAAGCGGAACTGACTTGGAGAGGCCCTTGACAGAGGTCCAAGGCCGCAGTCTTGTTTTCAAGATTCGAGGGATGGAGGAGACCTTGTCTCTGAGCTTGACATTGGCTCGACTCCGCCACACTCTGTTTATGTCTTTGAGTTTCGCTTTTAAGAGCAGGTCTGTCACTGAGGCAAATTGAAGGGACCCAAGGACCCTTTCTTGTGATCGGCGGGATGCCGATTGATTTTTGAGAAACTTTCTGGTGAGAGATGCTATCTCCTTTCTCTTGGGAGGTGGGAGGGATAACGTGTGAGCAGACAAATCCCACTGCAGGCCCAGCCACTGAAACCGGGACTCCGGAGTCAGGCGGGACTTTTGTCTGTTCAGTTGAAAACCTAACGATTCTAGGAAGTTGATGACTATGGTCGTAGCCTTCTGACACTCCAGAACTGTTGGTGCCCAAATTATCCAATCGTCCAGGTATGCTGCTAGGGATATCCCTCGGGACCGGAGTTGTTGAACTACCGTGTCCGCCAGCTTGGTGAATACCCTGGGCGCAATGTTTAGGCCGAAGGGCATGACCTTGAAGGAGTAGGCTTGATTCCCGAGTCTGAAACCAAGGAACTGAGAGAAGTTCCGCGCAATCGGGACGTGATAGTAAGCGTCTGAAAGATCGATGGAGGTGGTGACGGCTCCACGCGGAAGTAGAGTCCGTACCTGAGCTATTGTAAGCATGCGAAATTTGTCGCATTTTATGTAGAGATTTAGACGCGACAGATCCAGGATCACTCTTTGCTGATCTGAGTCTTTTTTGGGAACTGTGAATAACCTGTCTTGAAATTTTAGGTGCCTTACTTTCTTTATTGCTCGTTTGTTGAGCAATTCTGCCACATAATCCCTTTAGGATTGATGAGGGTGGTTGGTAAAACTTGTTCGGAGGAGGAGGTTCCTTGATCCAACTCCAACCCAGGCCTTTGGACACTATACTGTGTGCCCAAGGGCTGAAGGTCCATTGGTCCCTGAACCAATAGAGGCGACCGCCTACCTGTGTTTTCTCAGTGGGAGGGAGTGGGTTTGTTCCCTTTACCATGTCCAGGTTTTCCCCTTGGGGTGGTGTTCGCCTTCCCTCTGTGAAAGGACCTGCCTCTTCCCCCCCTTGCGATTCTGTTAAGGCCGTGAAAGTAACCCCGGCCCTCATATGTGGGATTGTAAGCTGGTGAAGTAACATACGAGGGCGCAGCAAGGGAATGAGCTGGTTGGACCAGCACATATTGTTGGGGAGAGCTTTTGAGGTGGAGGACTGTGTCTACCGAGACTGGGACGGCTTGAACTACCGCCTGCTGGTGGGGCCTTTATGCCTCCTAAAACGTTTGCCTCCTTCGATCTGGGGACCGCCAGATTCAGGGTCTTGCGTTTATAGGCAGGGATGCCCCAACGAGAGCGCAGACTCTGGTTGGCCCTTGTAGCCTCTGACATAACGTTCGTAACCTCTTCTTCTGGGAAGAGGTTAGGTCCCCAGATCGAGCTTTTCTTTATGAGCCTGTTAGGCTCGTGGACGGATAGAAGCGCATTTGCAAAGATGAACTTCCTACATTCCAGTCTGGCCATGATGAAATCAAACAGGTCAGACTGAAAGCCAGCTAACAGGGATTTAGCTAAGACCTGGAAAAAGGGTTCGTCCGCGCAGGAGACGGCAGTGGCTTCTGTGAGGCAGACGGAGTTCAGGGACCGGGCTAGCTTAGTCCGGGCATCAAACTCCGCTTTTAGCAAAGATTCCGGCAGCTTGGGGAGTTCTTCACTAAACTGTGAGGAAGCACAGAGGGGGTCCAATTTCCCGACCGTGAAGGTGGACGGAGCCTCCATCCAGAACTCATTCACTTGCCGGGAAAACCAGGGAGGTGGGGTCTGTTTCCCTTAGCTGTGGTAACGGATTACCGTCAAAGCACGCCGGGCCGTAGCCAGGCGACTTTGTTTCAAGCAGGGAGTCGGTAAGTTGTCTCCCAGGGCAAACATAGTGAAGCTGCCCTTGAAGGGAGTCAACTTTGTGTTGTCTGCCTGCCACTCCGTCAGAGTGCGCAGGAGAGACGACTGAGCTTGGTCCCTGGGGATGATGACAGTCTCCCTGGGGACCTTATCCGAACGTATCCAAGCTTCCTCAGTCAATCTTACGAAACCTGGATATGGGGGCAAAAGATCGGCGGGGAAGAACTCCAACTCCTCCAACCGTCTCGTACCAAGACCTTCAATGGTTAGTTTGCCATCATGTTGGATGGCCCGGAGAGTGAAACGCCAAGGGTTGCCGAGGATCGAAAGGCGGGAGTTCCGCCGTATCAGGAATGACATACTGGGGTTCAGCTGGGGGTGGGTTCTTCATTCCCGCCAGCATGTTGTCATAAGCGGCAAACTTCTCCGAGACCTTACTGTCGTATGTGGCAAACTTTTCGGACATCTGATTGAATTTGTCATTAAAGTCCTCGGAGAACCTTTGGAACATCTCTTTCGCAAAGGTCTCCGCGTCAAAGGCAGGTTGGCGAGGAGGGCTTGATCTTGATGCCCTCTTACTCGCGCCTTTGCCGGAGGAACCAGACTTGCTCCCGGAGGCTACAGGTGCTGAGACCTTAGCCTCGACGGGGGAAAGGCGATGCTTTCTTGGAGGACGAGGACTTATAGCCCTTCGCCTTCCATGAAGTCTTCAACTTCAACTTGGGGATAGCTGATGGAGCCCTATCACCCAAGGAGGAAGACTTCCCAAAACCTGAAAAAGAGGACAATGAAGAAGCTGGGGAATCGAAAAGGGCGCCCGCCCCCACTACCTCACTTACCTCGCTACTTACCCCCAGGTCCTGTTCAATAGCCATCGGTTCGAGGTCTAAGTTCAAGGCGGCGACGTCCTCTGAGACTTCTGAATAAAGAATATCCACTTGGGGTGGCTGGGTCTCATCCCGGATCTGCTGGATGATGGGGTAGCAAGATCTTCTGGCACTGCGGCCGCCACCCGTGCGCGGGGTAGAGCAGGTCCTCAACCTGGCGTCGAGGCGTAGGGCTTCCCCGACGGAACATTCCTTCCAAACCCAGCCACCCAGGCCCGGAGAGATTCCAAGGCCGACTTCTTAGAGGACTCGTCCGCCTGAAAGAAAGCCAAGAATTAGCTAAAGGTGAAAAAACAGTCCGGAAACCACATAAACAAAATTCAAAATGAGGAGCACAAAACGGAGGAAGAATGTCACTTACCGACTCATCCTGGATGGTTTTGCACAAGGCGAAACAAACCTCACAACCATCGGGTGCCAGACTACCAGGTCGTCCAGTTGGACCGCACAACCAGCGTGGGTCCGCACACTACGTGACCGTAAGGCTGTTGCAGTGACGCAGTACACGGCTCCTCACAGCGAACAGTCTGTAAGTGGAAAACGAACATGAACCTACCACACCTAAGCAATTTAAGGCTGGAAAGGCCGGGAATTTCAACTGCAGCCGGAATACTCCGGTGGAGAAGAAATACCTTTTAATAAACTAGGCCAATAAGCTCTAAAATACACCAGAGTGGCAAGTAAGGTTACCAGACCCGGAACACTCCGGGAATGGAAGGAGTGAGACAACAGGAACTCGCTAACCATAAGGGATTGCCTGTAAAATAACGGCGGAACCCCAGGTATAGGAACCGGACTCATGTATAAAACTAAGGAGAGTACTCCGAAGATAACAAACATATGTATATTTAAATACTTATATCATAAGAACAAAAACTAGTGATGGTAAACGGAATTACTCCGGAGACCAGAGGGATTCGCTCCCCTTATATAAATAAGTAAAACTTTCTTCACTATTACCCCGCCAGAGAAACAAGGTGGGTCAGATGCTCGTAACTTTAACGTAAACCGGAGCAAAAACAATAACCCAGCCGAGTAGCCCGACGGGGCGGGAGGAAAGTGGGATAAAGTGTTCGAACACGTTCGAGCTACGGGTGAACGAATCACTAAACCAAACACAGCGATGCGAGGGACAGGATGGGAGGGAGCGAATCCCTCTACCAAATAGAGAAGTCCCTGAACTCGGAGAAAACGCTATTTAGCGTCACCCGCACGAGTAGAGCAAGGCTGGAGGGGGGAGGAATGGGTGGAGTAGGGGAAAAAAGGTAGGCTACGAACAGAAAACGGGGGAAAACTATGACCCGCTCAACTGCACTACACCACTCCAAGAATGAACTGGAACTGTGATAGGAGGGTGGCCTACTACAAGGAAAGGGGAGCGACCAAGCCTCGATGCCCGACTCCTGCCTAGGCACAGCCTAATAGGGACCTAACCTAACATAGGTTAGAAAAAGGGGGCAGAAGTACGGAGGGGAGGGAGAACCAACAAGGAGAGAAATTTTGTGCCGAGAAACAACCGGGAACGAGGAGAGGGGGCAAGAAGGAAAATAGCCTAGAGGAGACACATCCAAAGAACTCTATTCCTCCCTAAGGGAAGGAAGAGAACTAAGGGGCTCACTCTGCCCACCAAAAACGACCCCGGAGGAAACAGCAACAAAATTTTCTCAACCTGATGGACTCCACACCCGAGGGCAAGGGGATGGAAGCAAAAACCTACTCCACACAAAAAAACCATCACACCAAAATATGAAATAAAAATGTGCTCAATAGGGTGCGTAGCCTACCCCGAGGCAACGGTTAGATCTAAGGCTGCCGCTACCACGAGGAGGTAAACATAAAACAATAATGAACTAAAAGAGCACCATCGCCAAGAAAAAATTAAAAATAGCCTAATACAGACTAAAAATAAAAGGAACCCAACCTGGAGGGGGAACCTGGACGGGCATCACCCTCACAAGGGCCTATAGGCTAATATATTTAGAAGTGCTAAATTAACAAAAGGGGGGTGCCACCGCAGGAAACCCGCCAGGAGGAGAACCAGGGGCAAAAAATAAATATAACTATAACGACAATGAGACTACTCCAACAGCAGGAAACTGATGGGGTCGCCTCGTGGTCGACATGGCTGGCGGGGGACGCCGTGGCGTCATACTAAGATCTCAAAATAAATATATAAAATGAGACCAAAACAGCCAAATAACAAACGAAAAAACCCCTATAACATAGTACTTAACTTGGAGATAGTAAAGCTGCTCGATAACATGATGAAAATAGGGAAAATTCCAAAAAAAAGGCACGAGCACACAAAACCAAAGATGATTATCACGTGCTAGAAAATGGAATGAGGTAGGTGGCGCTGGTGTCGCCGTCCTGGCGGGTGTTGAGTGTGGGGCTGTAACGGCTCACCGCTCTGTTCTGGGGGTTTTGATAAGGAGAGATCTTTCGAGTAGGTTTCCGTGGTAGTGGTATTTCACTCACCCTTCCTTATACCGACGTCTTCCTTGAAGACGCTCGACTGGGGGTAGTAACCCCAGCTTTCCTGAAAGCTCTATTTCTCTGGTATATCTAGCATTTTATACCTAGAAATTCGTGCTGTAATGGAATTTCACTGGCTGACACAGGACTGAACTCAGAAAACAATATTCCACCCATGCCCCCTTAACCAGTATGTTCACTTCAAATCTGACACTAAAATTACCAATAAAAAAAAATAATAATACTTATGTGCACCCCTGCTAGACAGCCACGGTGCGAAATCCTTCTATGAAAGAAAAAGAGGGGGAGAGAGAAGAAAAACACTTTCGCATTTTCATGTGTTTTGCCATATGCAAACAGTCAAGATATCGCAATTAAACACACTGCACACA